>NC_088799.1:81002726-81304134 GCF_011386835.1 Chrysemys picta bellii | reverse complement strand
TAGCCTGTTAAACCCAGGGTTGTGAGTTCAATCCTTGAGGTGGCCACTTAGGGATCTAGGGCAAAATCAGTACTTGGTCCTGCTAGTGAAGGCAGGGGGCTGGACTTGATGACCTTTCAAGGTCCCTTCCAGTTCTAGGAGATAGGATATCTCCATTAATTTAATTTATAAAGTTAGGATGAACTCTAGTAAGCTTATTAGGTCCTTTTATTTATTTTAATATGTTTTCTCTGTAATGCTTTGTACTTTAAGAATAAAATAGGCTTGACTAGAAAGAACTTTGTGGTAACTTATGTCTGTAGCAATTACAGTATTGTCCATCTCTGAAGAGAAAGCAAGCAGATGTCTTAAGGTAACCTGTCCATGCTGGGAATGACAGAGTGAAGGCAATGGAACTGTCCAGCCTGGGAAAACCCCACTCATAAGGGAGAGACACGCTTGTTTCCACTCAAGAGAGAGAACACCTGGGGCGCTGGAAGCGGAGAGTGGATGCCCTGGCAGGACCACTGAGGGGGAATCCAAGTGCAGTCATAGGCACTGACTTCATGGGTGCTCTGGGGCTGGAGCACCCATGGGGAAAAATGGTGGGTGCTGAGCACTCACCAGCAGCCCTCCATCAGCACCTCCCTCTCCCCCCCAGCACCTTCTACCTGCTGGTGGGCCGCACCATTCAGCGCCTCCTGCTACCTCCCCATGCCTCCCACCCACCACAATCAGCTGTTTCGGGGCGGGAGGGGGAGGAGTGAGAACAGGGCATGCTCGGGGGAGGGGGCAGAACAGAGCAGGAAGAGGTGGGTAGGGCAGGGCAGGAAGAGGCAGGGGTGGGGCCTTGGGGGGAGGGATGGAGTGGGGGCAGGGCCTGCGGCAGAACCTGGGATTGAGCACCCCTCACACATTGGAAAGTCAGCACCTGTGAGTGCAGTTGCCCTAAACCGTGACAGTCCTTTCTGGCCTTAAATTCTCTGTCTCAAAGTTTGCTTTCTCTATTTGCATCTACTTCCTTATTATCAAAAGTTTCCAAGTTCTAAAAATCCAAAATCCTTTTAGTTACACACCTGATATTTGTCAGCTCCCCTGAGGATTGCAGTCATCCCACATTCACAGAAATCAGTTCTGGAGGGTCTTCTATTAATGGCATAATAATCAATGCAGGAGGTTGACAACAGGATATTAAAGATATTAATCAAAGTCTGGAGAATAAAGTCGTCTGACAGGGATTAAGAAGCCTGCAGTGACTGCAACTGAGTACAGACGGAGGTAGGAAGAAGATGGGTAGGGAGAGACAAAGCAGAAGGGGAGAGAGACAGAAAAAGATGGGTTTAAAACACCCCCAGGAAATAAATGTGTGTGTCACCACCTCCCTTAATAGTTCATTAGTTCCAGCTACATGTACTTATTTTTGGTCTATGGAATGTTCAGTCCCTCCTGGTGGGGGGCACTGAGAAATTGTTTAACTTATATTAATAGATAACCTGATCCTATATGATAGGCAACTAACAGGCAACACCTGTGAGTTTGGGGAAGCATGGGGAGTCATTAGGTGGAGCCCACAGCTTGGGATATTACAGAGACACACTCCTGCCTTCTGTTTGTCCTTTTGGGGTCTGTGTGGGGGAGATGAGTAGGAGGGTTGTATAGTGTTCCTAAGAATGGTCTGATGGGGCTTTGTCCTTGCTTTGTCCTTCCTTTAGGGAACTCTCTTTTCTTTGCAGTTACTTGCTTTAAGACAGCCTTTGATATCTTGTTTATAAAAAATGGGTCACAAGGGTTTCTCTTGCCTTATTGAGAGGACGTGAGGACCCATCTCATGCCATGATACACAAAACTGCCCGTTTCTCAGCAATGGCTTCCAAGAGAAGATTTCAGTTTTCATTAATAGGCCTTTCTTGTTTAGAATAATGCAATACTTCAGGAAAAAACCCACACAAAGCATGTCATTCACTCTTGACAACAGGAATGTGGACCTCAATACAAGGGAGCGCGCACCCGGACGACAAAAAAGCCCATTAGGATACAAGGACCTGATTTAGTCTAACACTTTTCTGAAATGCTGCTCTCCTTGGTCAGGATGAGAACCTAACATCTTCCACTTCGTGCAAACACTGGAATGATTGTACTGGAACTGCCATCCCTTTGTATCATAATGCAACAGACTAATGGCCCATCCAATAGTGGCCAATGGTGGATGCTTCAGAGGAAAGTATAAACGTCCTAGTGTGCAGTACTATGCTGTGACACTAACAAGTAATCAGTTTATACCATAGATCACCATTAGCACTTTTATCTTAGTGTAAAAGTAGATAGTATGAATATTATTATTGTGCTTACTAATACTAATTTACACATGTATGATACATATATGGACCTGTATTTTAATTAAGCAGCATGGGCCATATTAATTCTTGATGTAGTCCCATTAGCCTCTCTGTATCAGTTACCTTTTCTATAAAATGGTGATAATCATGTTTACCCAGCTTTGCCAAGCACTTTGAAAGCGATGGAGAAAGGCCTATAGAAGTGTAAAATATTCATAAACAGAATTACAATACAGGGATAGTTATATTCCTTTAACACAGAGGGTTGACGAGCAGGGCCAGCTCAGGCTTTTTTGCTCCCCCAAGTGGCAAAGGAAATTAAAAAAAAAAAAAAGCCGCGATTGGCAGCACTTAGGCAGCAGCTCAATCGCACCGCTTCAGTCTTCGGCGGCAATTCGGCAGCGGGTCTTTTGCTCCGAGAGGGACTGAGGGACCCGCCGCCGAATTGCCACCGAAGACCGGACATGCCGCCCCTTCCCATTGGCCGTCCCAAGCACCTGCTTCGTTCACTGGTGCCTGGAGCCGGCCCTGGTGATGAGGGTTTGATTAATATCTGCTTGGAGATCATTGGCTACAAAGCCTTAGAGAAGTAGCATTTTGTTACTTTTCTGCAGCTCCGCCCAAACATACCACAATCAAAATTATACAGCACTCCCCTCCACGTGCGCGTGCATACACACAAACACACACTATTTTTAAACTTCTGCATACTGTGTATTCAGTTTCATAACCTGTCCTGCACAGTTAGCCTTTCCCACCCCTCAATTATCATTTATTATTTACAGCACTAGTAAGTGCAAGATGCTCGACAGACAAAGTCATGTTTTCTGTCCCAAGGAGCTCAAAAGAAGACACAAGTGGCATATACACACAAACAGAGGGGGATATGGAGAAGGAAAAGTGTCACAAATATAAGGCCCGGGGTAATAAAGAATACACACAAACATCTTGCAGTTACACTGTTACAGTATCTGTAAGTAGTCACATCTGTAATTTATTTATTTTTCTAGTCGGGGGAGGGAGGTTGGAAGTGGGGTGACATGAAAGACAGAGGTGGGAAGGTACTTCTTCCCCTTTTGAAGGATATTAGTTACTATGAGCCAGGTTCTGCCATCCTTCTATCTGGTAGTATTTTACTATGGGAGTAGTCACATTGATTGCAATGAGGCTACTTGCATATTAAGGTATGGTTCAGTGTACACAAGGATAGCAGATTTGGGTCCTATGGAAGCAGTGGTGGCAATACTAACTCTTTGATATCCACAAGTGCAGCAGACAGGCCATTTATATTGTGGCCTGAAAGTCCCACACTGGTTTGGGAAATGCAGGAATTTGCATGAAGGTTTTTGTGGCCACATACTATAAAAAATACTTTTTTGTTTTGAAAGGGAAGCTACTGTCCGGAGTTTGTGTCTTCCTGATTTTCCTGAGCCTGCAGAACTGGTGTGGAAATACTTGGACCTTTCCACCTTCCTCCTCCTCTACCTCTTGCCCCTTTTGATCATCACCATCACCTACACACACCTGGCCAAGAAGCTGTGGCTGCGCAATGCCATTGGGGACATCACCACGCAGCAGTACATCACCCACCACAAGAACAAGAAGAAGAGTATCAAGATGCTGGTGTTGGTTGTGGTGGTCTTTGCTGTCTGCTGGTTCCCACTCAACTGTTATGTAGTGCTCATCTCCAGCCTTGGCATCAAGACCAAAAACTCCCTCTATTTTGCTCTGCACTGGTTTGCCATGAGCAGCACTTGCTATAACCCTTTCATTTACTGCTGGCTGAATGAGAGCTTCCGCTCAGAGCTCAAGTCCTTACTCAGCATGTGCCAGAAGGTCCCACAAACACAAGACAATGTGTTGCCAGCTGTGATCATGGCCTATCGAGAGGCATGGATCGAGCAAGCCAGGTACAAGCAGAGGCCTTCCTCACAGAGCATTCGCTCCACCACAAATGTGCAGACAGTCAACACAGATTTGTGAGTTGGACATTCAAGGTGAGTTCAAAAGGTTTGGTGGCAAAGGGCTTTATTTATGATGCATTATTCGTGTCAACAGGTTGGGGGGGAGTTTTAGTAGAGGAGTTAAGTATGCCAGGAAATGAGAGATTATGGATATTGTTGATCCAGAGGCATAACATGAAAAGGGAGATGTGATGTGGTATGCCAGACCTTCACTATCCCCTGCTGTGGCTATGGGCACCCCCCTGTCTAGATAAGCCACTCAGGCTCAGATACTAACAAGACTTGATCCTCCAGCAGCTTGAAGGGTCAGGCAATGGCCAATCAGGAGCTGCCAGGTGAGTTACGAAGGCTTCCCTGCTTTGTCTAGGGGATAGTGTGTGGTGAAATGAGGACAAGAGAGGAGCTTCTTTGTCTGACTCAAGACTAAACATGCCCAGTTTTTTCAGTCTTTCCTCTTTTATCATTTTTGTTGCTTTCCTCTGGACTCACTTCAGTATGTTCACATCTTTCTTAAAGTGTGGCTCCCAGAATTGGACACAGTACTCCAAGCTGAGGCCCTCACCAGGACTGAGTGGAGCGGGCCAATTACCTCCTTTATCTTAAATACAATACTCCTGGTTACACACCCCAGAATGATATTAGCCTTTTTCACAACTACATCACATTGACTCATATTCCATTTGGATCCATTATAACTCCCAGGTCTTTTGCAGCAGTATCACTGCCTAGCCAGTTATTCTCCATTCCTATTTGAAGCAGAATGGTGTTCAGCTCACTGCCACTGACAGATGCTTCCTAAAAGTAGGGGGACCGCGAGGCCTGCAGCTCCCCTCAGCTGCACGCATGGCTCTTACCCCACTCTGGCTTCCGGCCTGGCCTGGGGGTGAGGACTTGGGGGCCGAAGAGCACAGCTGGGCCATGATAAGAGCCATGCGGGCAGCTGTGGGGGGCTGTAGACCCTCCATCTGCCATGGGTGGGGAGGCCAGGGGCTGCTCTCGGACCCCACCCACCCTGGGCAGGTGGAGGGGCCGGGCTCCCCGGCCTAGTTCTGGCTTCCAGCTTGTCCAGGGAGGGCAGGGCCTCGAGGGGAAGAGGAAGGGCGGGGCATGGCCCCTTCCCTTCCCCCGCCCCCATTCCAGCACCCCTACCTCAAGCTTCTCCATCAACCAATTGATACTAATACTAAGCAATGATGGTGACAAAGCAGAGCCTGGCCAAACTCCTGTGGAAATAGGAAGCTATGTCATGTATCTGCTATTGACATGAATACATTTATTATTCATACAATGCCACAGATATCCATGTCACAATCCTGACAAATAAAATAGCCTTATATGCTGTTTTATATGTCTAATGATCTCTAAGCACCTTGAAAGCTAACAGTAATGTGCATATTATATGGATAACTTCACCCACTATTGAGGTCCAGCCACCTTTGCGATGGAACATGGCTGCCATTTAACAGCTAATAACACCACTGCCAACAGGTTACACCAGAAAGTGAGGAAGGATCCATTGAAACTGCAGGGAAATTTAGGTAACCAGGATATATTTATCTGAGGTAGAATTTCACCAGGACATCAGTGCAACAGTGAATTGAAGACAGGACTAGGTATCAAGGACCCCTGAGCAGCTCTGGCACTGACTTGCTGTGTGACTTTGGGCATTATCTCCAATAGGTATAACTGAAGAGGACAGTTTATCCCTGCAATTAGAATTGACTTTAAAAATGTGTTCATGATGCAGGAACCAGAATGGAATCCAAGCCGTGTAGGAATTTGGGCAGATGCTGAGATTTCCACTCCAACTCTTGTGGAAAGTGCATAGGTATTTTCATAACTGCAAATAGTTAAATGGAATCCAGCAACAAGCCCTGGTGTCAACCTTTTAAGAAAGATGTTGAAATAATAGAACGAAGAAAGTGCAGAGAAGAGCCACAAAAATAATTTGAGAGCAGGAAAAATGCTTTTCTGTGCGATTCAAGGAGTTCAATCTCTTTAGTTTGACAAAAAGAAGATCAAGAGATGAACTGATCAGTGTATGAGTGCCTTCAGGGGGAGAAACATACCAGGTACTAAAAGGATCTTTAATCTAGTGGAGAAAGGCATAACAAGGCCAATGGCTAGAAGTTAAAGCCAGCCCTACTCTAATTAGAAATAGGGAACAAATATTTAATAGAGAGGGTGATTAACCATTAGAACAGGGGTTCTCAAACTGAGGGTCCGGACCCCTCAGGGGGTTGCAAGGTTATTACATGGGGGGTCGGGAGCTGTCGACCTCCACCCCAAATCCCGCTTTGCCTCCAGCATTTATAATAGTGTTAAATATATAAAAAAGTGTTTTTAATTTATAAGGGGGGGTCGCACTCAGAGACTTGCTCTGTGAAAGGGGTCACCAGTACAAAATTTTGAGAGCCACTTCCTTAGAACAAACAACCAAGGGAAGTGGAGATTCTCCATCTCTTGAAATCTTCACATCAAGACTGGATGCCTTTCTGGGAGCTATGCTTCAGTCAAACTCAAGTTATTGGTCTCAATAATGGATGAATTTCTATGGCCTGTGTTATGCAGGAGGTGACTAGATGATCTAATGGCCCCTTCTGGCCTTCACATCTATGAATCCAGCTCACTCTCCCACTGCAACGTTGGCTCTGTATATCTAACAAGAGTAAAAGCAGACAGAACTGATTTTGGCAGCAACATTAGCAGATATAACACAGAACACACACACACACAGTGAGCATGTCCATGAACTGTGGGTCATTATTACATAGCAACTTTTCAGAGTGGAACTGCACTTTAATATCAGGTCCTAGTTTGATTTATTATAGTTTGGGATTTTTTATAACAACATTAATTGAGTGAATGGATTTACACTGGCACTAAGCTAGAGGCCATGAATGTTTTCTCAGGACTGTAACATTTATTAACTTAACAGTTATATTACTCTATAGCGTTACTGCCTGTTACATCATAGTCTCAGTTAAACAACCGAGTTTACAGGAGCACAGCAACGGTGAGGATTTTATTTTTTCCTTGGAAAGATTAATCTAACTATGCTGAAGCAACTCCATTAGCTAGAGGGAACTACAGAGACAGGAAAGGAGAGGGAGACACAGGGTGACAGAGTCAGGAAAGAAGAAAAAGATTTAAGAGCATTCAAAAAGAAGGAAAACATTTTTGCCTGTCTGACACCTAGAGGCAGCGTGGTTCAGCAGACAGGTCCCTTCACCCTGAGTCAGGAGACTTGGTTTCTATTTCCAATCTGCTAGTTGGCCTCAGGCAAGGGACTTCCCCTCTTTATGACTCTGTCTGTCTTGTCTATGTAGACTCCAAGCTCTTTGGGCAGGGACTGTCCCTTGCTATTCATTTATACAGTGCCTTTGTCAATTGGGCCCAGATCTCGATTGGGACCTCTAGGCACTACCATAGTGTATCTAAGTACCAATAACAAATACAGACATTTTTCTCAGTGTAGGCAGGTATTAAGGGTAATTTTTTTTATTTGGTCCTGCATACAAATACTTACTGCCCAATGCAGATGAACCCCGCCCGAGGCAATTAAGCTCTGTTCCCGAGTCCCTAGGCTCAGAGAAATACATTGTTCTCAGAGAGAGATGCTTTTCTTATGTGAACGTCAGTGAAAAAAGAATTATTCCAAGAAATACTAAGACATTTCAAAACGACATTAAGGACTCATTTAGCAGACAACATAGCAGGAAGACAGGCTGCAGTAAACTAAGTGTCTCACAGCAGGAAACTTACGCTGGCAAATACCAATTCACTTCTGTTAACTACTGGGAATAGGTTTTTGAACTTTTTATTCAAGGAGGGGGTAGACAAATGCATTAAACTGAAGACTTTCTCTGGCAAACATCCCATTTTACCTAGTATCAATAAGGCAATAACGGGGGAATTATATTGTACCAGGCCAAAAAGTGCAGATCAATCTGAACCACAGCATCCTCCATGGACATAGCCTTAGCCAGTAATGTATTGTAACCATAGAGGAGGTAGTATGGTCCAGTGGATAGACAGGGTACATCCCTGGAAGTAA
Source organism: Chrysemys picta bellii (assembly GCF_011386835.1). Classification (NCBI taxonomy): domain Eukaryota; kingdom Metazoa; phylum Chordata; order Testudines; family Emydidae; genus Chrysemys; species Chrysemys picta. The sequence goes on along the minus strand of NC_088799.1, from coordinate 81,295,798 downwards.
GATGACCTGAGTTTTAATCCAAGCTCTGCCATTGCCCTGTTTCTTGACTTTGGAACTGGAATGTGATCGAGAGCAACCCCTGCAATAAACCAGACAGATAACTTCTAATAAACAGGCTTTCAATTTTTAGTAGCATCAGAGTTGAGCTCACGGCTTGAAAATGTATGGTGGGTTGCATGCATCCAATGGGTATATCAGAAATATTTTTAAAGGCAATTCTTTTTGGAAGGAGAAGTCTCTTCCTTTAGATTGGGGAAGGGTAGGGAACAGAATGAAATATACTGGTAGAAGCGAGGGACAATGCTAACCAGAGACAGAGACATAGAATATCTGGAGAGGGCTCCGTTTTCCTGACACCAGTTCATTCTCCAAACCTGGGGACTTTTCTCCTTTTGATTCTTATCTATTTAATTTGTAACCATAGAACAAAAAAGTTATCTTTCTAGTTCTGAAATCACACCCTGCAAAACCTATTGTTTGAATCCACTAGCTTGAAGCCGTCAGAGGTCATATATCATTTGACCAATTTGACAATGTAATCAGCAAAGGAAATTGCTCTAGTGACAGATAAGATATGGTAATGGGTGGTTTAAAACCGAAGATGGAGAAAGTAGATGAGGATTCTTCAGGTAATAGAGTGGAAGAGTAGAGCCAGAACTAGAAAACTGATTCCCCCTTCACCCCCCCCCCCCCACACACACACCTTAAGCATTTGACCTAAAGCTTTTCTAAGGCCCCCAAACTGGGCAAATGCCTTCTACTGTCCAAAGAATCCTTTTCCAGTAGCTGACCCCCATATCATAGTCCTCTGGTTGGGAATATATTTTATCACAGGCCTTGGGGCTGTTTAATTCAGCTGATAGTGACAGGGCTGAACATCTATCTCTTGCACAAGGTTCTTTAAATGGCAGTTCATCTTTGTTCTCGCTCTTAGTAAGTCTGCCTGCTGAAGACTCTTAATAAACAGCCTTCAAGATTGTATCAGTGAAGTGCCCAGGTTTCAAGTGCAATCTGCTAAATTATAAATCCCGAATGAGAGTTTCATTAGGAAGCGTTATTAAAAAAGGAGAATATGGCAGATAGAGGGTGAAGCAGATACTGTTTTTATATTAGCAAAGATAGTTTTGTTTGTTTTAAACTCCCAGAAGAAAAGTTCACGGGATGGCCCAACTGCCCAGTTGTGTATAAAATCTATCACACCACAAACTAATCACCTCACTGATCACAATGCAAAGTCATAGCTGAAAACAAAATGGAAGAATATTTTCCCAACAGGCAAAGGGAGGGGCTTTTGCCATATGCTGCAGTAGTAAAATTAGAAGGAACATCTGTATTTTCTCTCAGGCGTGACCTGAAAGAATTCCTTGGAAGGCAAGGTCTAAGATCACTGGATCCCAGCGGACAACATTGCTTGCACACCACAGAGTCATAGAATTCAAGGCCAAAAGGGACCAGCACATCAGGTAGTCTGATCTCCTGTATCCCAGGCCACCAACACTGCACAGCACGTGCGTGCTAAAGCCAAAACGGAAATTAAAACAAGCCTTCAGGAGACAAAACCATTATGTGCCACAAGCAGAGAATAGGAGGGACTGAGGTGCACCATACCTACAAATAAAGCACAGAATATTCCTTTATCTTCTGATATGGACACAGTGCTAATTGAATGATAAAAATACCAGTTAATGAATATTTTTGTTAATGCAGGCAAGAAGTTTGGGTTCACTGTGATTAATGAGGTCTTGTTATTACTACAAATATTCAGATGACCACCACGTGAAAACATTCACATATCCTGAACATTTTGCTGATTTTAACACAGGATTGTTCTTCTGAAAATCCATACCTGACAAACATGTTCATTATTTGTTATTCTTTAGTGTCTTACTTCAAAAATGTTCAGTCCTCCATCATGGCACAGAAACAAGATTGTGTGACTTAGAATACAGACTAATCTAAGCAAACATTTCACAAACAACTGTGATGGGATCCCCTGGGTGCAGCTTGGGACTGTGGGACTGCAGTACCCCCTTAACTCTCCAGCCTGGGCTGTCTCTCACAATGCCTTGCTAGTGACAAGCAGCAAACCCCTGCAGGTGCTGTTATCACTCAGCACGACCACAGGTGGAGCCCCACACCCAGCTAGATTGCATGAATGCTCCCAGAGCCACTCATGAATCACACAGAGAAAGGCACCAGCCAAATTCCCCCAACTCTTGTGTCCTAGTCTCTGGGGATCTAATATCTGGGCAATTCCACAACTCACAGCATATTTTAGTGACAACCATACACACATTCTCAAAACTTCATATGGATTAATGATATACATATTTAGATGGAACAGTAGGTTTCAGCAGATCATAACCTTTCCCATGGTACCTTACATGGCATGCTTTATATGCAATATCACAGTTCTATACAAATGATGAATATGGGGGCTATAGGATGCTCCCTTGGGGTGTAGAGTGTCACAACAACCAAAAGTCAATGGGAGTTGAGATTTTAACTACCATGTGTGCCTTTGAAAATCTCCCCAAAGCCAATTAATATATGACTATTAAATATGTTCAGATACCCTTTAAAATAACCCACCAAGATGCACATCCGCCTAAAGTGGATAACCTTAGTATCTGAGCACCTTGTTGTAACCATTGTCATTTCTTTCCCCATCCCTCTCTACAGTTTGTTATCCCCACTGATCACATTATATCTAATATGAGATCTAAGTTCTTTGGAGAAGGGACCATCTCTTTCTATGTGTTCTGTAAAAGTTCCTATCATGCTTTGGGGTACTATAAAATAATCATAGCAACAACACAAATATTGACATCTTTCATGTGAAATATAGAACTGGGGATCTGACTAGTTGTGGTTCTTAAAAGAGCATATGAGCACTCTTTGTAGGCAGTGGGGTGTTGGCCTCAGTCCTCTGATCAAATTCAAATTACCATGATTATGTTGTACCTGCCTTGAAGTCCTCTTGTAGTTTAAACTACAGAAGTTATTCTTTACTATTCTTGCTTGACACTATTAGGCAATATTGTTGGCATAGAATGGCTGCTGTGGTCCACCCAGAAACATCTTCCATTTCAGTGAGTAATCCTTATACAGAGTCAATAAAATGACTTGGGATCCTTCCAGCTGAAAAGATTCTATGGGAATGCAAAAAGCAACAGAGGGTCCTGTGGCACCTTTAAGACTAACAGAAGTAGTGGGAGCATAAGCTTTTGTGGGTAAGAACCTCACTTCTTCAGATGCATCTGTCTTGCATCTGAAGAAGTGAGGTTCTTACCCACGAAAGCTTATGCTTCCAATACTTCTGTTAGTCTTAAAGGTGCCACAGGACCCTTTGTTGCTTTTTACAGATTCAGACTAACACGGCTACCGCTCTGATATATGGGAATGCAAGTTATTCTATTATCATTGTCAGCTGCATGGGTATTGGAAGACATTTGATGCCTCTTCTAAATTTATTTTCTTGCTCCCTTTTGATATTCCTTACTTTTTTTGAATTGCTTCATGTTTACTTTTGAAGGAATAACATACCCCTCCTCATACAGGTGGGTTGTCTACTTTGTTTCCCTCTTGTTTGCCAGCTCTCTGCCATTACACTTGGCCACCTCTTCCCTGGATCTGTTGCCAAGGTCAGCTCTTCTTTCATTGCTGAGATTGCTTCCCTAGACGAGCATATGTTAAACACTGGCTCTGTTAAATCATGATAATTACTTTGCTGTCTGTAACAGTAATTATCTATGCCTTTTTAATAAAATTAATTAATTCATGGAGATATCCCATCTCCTAGAACTGGAAGGGACCTTGAAAGGTCATCGAGTCCAGCCCCCTGCCTTCACTAGCAGGACCAAGCCTGGATGAGATTCAGAACCCAACAGGCTTTCCCCATTGCAAGAGGCTTCTCTGTCACTTGAAGGTGTCCCCATTAATACAGCAAAGAAAGAAGACACCGATAGCAGCAATTCTCTCACATTTAGGTTAACGATAGAATGTATGATAGAAAAAGGGTACGCTGGCTGGTTTGACTAGCAAAGTCAGAGTGGCAAGAAATTGTATCTACACTAAACTCAACTGCATACACTAGACTTCTTATAATAATTTATGTATCCTTTTTATTGGTCTAAAGTTCTGAAAAATACACGTAATCTGTCCTTGCTAGAACACAGACTAAGGCCTGAATCAATGAAGTACTTAAAACACACGCCTAACATTTAAGCATATGACTTCGGAGGGACTAATCATGTGCTTAAGTACCTTATTGAATTGGGGTCTTAATCAACTTTGTATAAAAAAATCAAGATACTGTTGAACCCAAAAGTGAATCTCTTAGGCCAGGATTGTCATTTACTATGTTTGTCCAGCACTTAGCAGAATGGGGCTCCAAATTGGCAGGGCTGTAGGCGTTACCATATATAAATGTTTAATAATAACAATAATAATCTCCCCTTACTGTTGGTAGCGGTCTGGATATTTTCTTTCAGACTTCCAGTGACTTGAGATGGGGCTGCTGTGGCATTACCACAATGCTCAGAGATTCCAAGGCCGGAATGGTTAAATACCCTCATTGTTAAAAGGTTACACTTTATTTCCAGTCTGAGTTTGTCTAGCTCGACCTTCCAGCTATTGGATCATGTTATATCTCTCTCTGCTAGATTGATGAGTCAATTATTAAATATTTTTTCCCTTTGTAGGTACTCATAGACTAATCAAGACATCTATTAGCCTTATTTTTGTTAAGCTAAATTGATTGAGCTCTCTGAATCTATCGCCATAAGGCAAGTTTTCTAATCCTTCAAATCATTCTTGTGGTTCTTCTTTGAACTCTCTTTAATTTGTCAACATCCTTCTTTATGTGTGGACACCAGAACAGGACACTGTATTCCAACAGCCATCACACTAGTGCCAAATACAGGATTCCCCTGTTTATGCATCCATGGATTGCATTAGTCCTTTTAGCCACAGTGCCGACCTGGGAGCCCATGGTCACCTGATTATCCGCCATGATGCCCAAATCTATTTCACAGTCACTACTTCTCAGGATAGAGTCCTGGATACTTATTTAAGGTGGGGAAGATGGAGAGACACAAATCCAAGAACTCTCTCTGGTCATGATTGCCATTCATTTAGAGTTGAGTGCCCAGTTTTGGCCAAGTACAAGTGGCCCCTTCTTGGCCAAGGGACAGAGCTTCTTTGATACAGTGCAGTAGGGCATAGACGTTGAGGGAAGCAGGCAGCTCTGTAATGTAGTTATTAGGCTTTTAAAGTGGAGTTTTGGGGTGGCAGGGAGAGGCGTTCAAGGAGGTTTGTGTGATCTTGACCTATTCACGTTCTGTAGATATAGTTCTGAGTTCTGTACCTTTGACACTTCTCAATGATAAATCATCTAGGCAAATGGGTGATTTGGTGAATTAGTCATTGGCAAGCAAACCCCAGAACTTCCTCTCCTGTACCCCAGTTTCACTAGAAGGCAAGCCTGTCACATTGAAGGTTTGGTGAAATGTCTGTTCCAGGGAAAATTTTGGAGCACAGGCTGATGTGAGTCAATATGTGAGGATTCAGGAGAGATGTGTCTAATGACCAATTAACAACATGGATTTATTAACACTAGCTCAAGCCAAATGAATCTAATGGCCTTCAGCATAATTACTGATGAAATAGATAATGGGGAATGTGCTGCAGAGGATATTTGAATTTCAGAAACACGTTATACGGTCACACTACATAGCGAACAAAGACGCAGGAAAAATGCCAGCTAGATAAAGATAACCCACCATGAATTAGAAATTAGCCAATGAAGGAGAAACAGTATAATCATTAATTGTAGCCCTTTGAATGTGAAACAGTACCAAAGGCCTGATTCAAAGCCCACTGATGTCAATGGAAAGATTTTCATTGATTTCAATGGGCTTTGACTCAAGTCCCAAGTGTAGCAAGTATCACAGATGTCACTATAGGAAACTACACTGAATTTTTCATTGATGACCTAGAAGAAGATGCAAATGTAACCATACTTAGATTTGTTCCCACCAAGATCAGAGGAGGGGAAGCAAACAGACAAGCAGTTCAGAAGCAAACTGCAAAGATATTGTTTACAAAGAGCCAAAATCACTGTTTCAAATAAATAGGTCCCCACCAGGGCCGTCTCTAGCCATTTGGGTGCCCTACGCAGACCCCCATGGGGGGCTGTGTGGGGCCCCAGGCCTCCCCCCCCCAGGGTCTGGGAGCAGGAACTGTGGGGGGGCACTTTTGGGGGCCCCCATGCCCAGAGTGGCCCGGGGGATTAGCTCCACTTCCCTCGCCCCGGCCCCAGCTGTGTCACTCGGGGGAGGGCACTTGGGGGAAGGGATTCCCTACTCACCGGCAGTGGCTGGAAGCAGAGTAGCCCGTCCCAAGCCCGCTCTACTCTGCCAGCTCCCAGCCGTGGCACTCCGCTTCCCGCCGCCGGTGAGAGCCCACCGCCGGTGTGGCGATCCTTTCCCCAACCCGAGCAACATGGCTAGGGCCGGGGCAAGGGAAGCGGAATGGGCTGGGGCCGCATCTCTCCACTTCCCACCACTGCTGGTGAGTGCCGGGGGCGATCCTTTCACCAGTGTCGGGAAGCGGAGCACCGTGGCTGGGAGCTGGCGGAGTAGAGCAGGCTGGGGCTGGGTTTCTCCACTTCCCGCCGTTGCCGGTGAGTGCGGGGTGACTGGGGGGAAGAGGTGGAATGGGGGAAGGCCGGGGGCAGAGCAGGGGGGAAGGGGAGGAGGCAGAGCGAAAGGAGTTGTCCGAGGCCCCACACCCTCCTAGGGAAGGCCCTGCCCCTTGCAGGAGGGGCCAGCCAAGGGATAGGGCTGGTCACCGGGGCTGGTGCTGCCGCGTATGCAGCACGCAGCTGCGTAGGGCACCATGCAATTTGGGGCAATTCATGGTGCTCTGCGCAGCTGTGTATGCTGCATATGCCTAAGGACGGCCCTGGGGCCTGCTGCAGCAGAGAGAGAAGTAAAAGCTTTTCTCTCAGGTCAGGACAACTTGCTCTACAACTCACTGGCTGAATGGTAACATGTCTGCTTCCCATAAACAGGGCTGGTCTTACCATTAGGCGAACTGAGGCGGCCGCCTCAGATGCCAGACTGTGGGGGGGCGGGGCGCCAGTAGGACCCAGAGTGTAGAAAATTGTGTCTGCTGCATATGTATTCTCTCTGCTCTAGATGCACAGAGATGGTGGAGTGCTGTGCTGGAGGAAGGAGGGCACAAGAGACATAACAGGCAGGCAGGAGAAAAGGTGAGAGGGAATAACAGAAAGCAGCAGGAGCTGCAGGGAGAGAGAGGAGGAGGAGCCTCTTATGTACCTCTCTAGCACCGTTAGGAGCCTGGACTGATTAACACCAGCTTCTCAGGGAGCTTCCTGTTTCCTGCTGCTTCCCTGAACCCACTTGAGGAGAACGGGCAGTCAACTGAAGTGGTAGGAGCCAGTTAGGCCCTTAAGACGCTGATATCTTCCCTCACTCAGGCCCTGCTACTAGCCTGCTTATTTGTCCCTGTGACGGGGCAGCACCGCCCCGCACCAGCCCCAGCAGCGTTGGTCTGGTAGCACTGACAGCGGAAGTCCCGCCCCGTCTGTACTGGGCATGCTCCAAGTGCTCTGAGAGTATAAAAGGAGGGAGCCCAGCTCAGTCTGGGCTGGTGGCCGCAGGGGAACGACCTGCCCGGGAAGCTCCTGTGGAGGACCAGCTACCAGCTGCGGAGGTGCTGGGGACTGAAGCCTCTCCAGGCCAGCTCGAAGCCCTACTACAGGAGGAACCCAGGGAGGCGACTGACCCAAAGGCCCGCAGGAAACCTAGGGACTCGTGGGAGACCTCAATACTCAAGCCGGTAGGAAGCGACCCCGTGTGTGTGTGTGTGTGTGTGTGTGTGTGACGGACTGGTACCTTTCCCCCGGCAAGACTCACAGTCCCCTTCAATTGAGTGTTGAGAACCACTATATCTGGCACAGAACAGCAGTCATGAGTGAAAGAAGAAAACGCTCCTCTGGGACAGCATTCAGAAAAAGAAAGCAAGCAAAGGAAGCTTTTCTATCTAAGCAGGAAGGAGCTCTCCTGAGATACATAGACACAAATGTTCATGGTGAGCCTTCCAGCCCCAATGAGGATGTGACTGGTGAGGAGAAGCCTGATCTTCCAGTTAGTCAGAGTGCAGGTGACCTGGCAACTACTGCAGCATCCATATCTCCATCTCAAATGGTGTAACCATGCACATTTCTGAAGAAAAGTGTAGATCAGAGAAGAGTGTGGTGGAGGCTCAAGAAACCGATGCTGCTGAGTTTAGTTCCTTTAGTCTAGATGATCCAGGACTGAGCAGTAGCCTGAGGGACTTCCTTGTATTGCGTGGGCCACAGCAAGTGAAAAAATTCATGTTCCCCAAAGACAATGAAAATAGAAGTTTCCATCCAACACATTACTGGCGTGAAATCCCCAATGGTGACAAAGTGGAGAGGCCAGGGCTTACGTACTCAAAACCCCAGAATGCTGCATACTATTTTTGTTGCAAACTCTTCCAGTCTAATGTTCCAGTCACACTGGGTTCTACAGGAACAAAGGACTGGAAAAATCTGGCTAGAAATCTGGCATGCGTTGAGAAGGTAGCAAATCACCAGAGAGCATTCCATAGGTGGAAAGAGCTTGAGATGAGACTAAGATTAAAGGCCACCATAGATGATCAGCATCAAAAGAAGATTGCATCAGAGTCTCTTTACTGGCAAAATGTTCTGAAAAGGCTCATTGCCATTGTGAGAATGCTTGCTACCCAAAACCTAGCACTGCGTGGCACTTCAGATCAGCTGTATGTGCCAAACAATGGAAACTTCCTTAAAATTGTGGAGCTGATGGCTGAGTTTGATACTGTACTCCAGGAGCATCTAAGAAGAGTCCCCACCCAAGAAATGTACACACACCACTACCTTGGAAAAACAATTCAAAATGAGATCATACAGTTACTGGCAACAAAAGTCAAACAGAAGATTGTGGCAGATCTGAAGTCAGTAAGATATTACTCTGTTATTCTGGACTGCACACCTGACATCAGCCATACGGAACAAATGACTTTAATGGTGCATTTTGTAACAACAGAACCTAGTGAAAATGTCCCTGCAATGGTGACTGTCAGAGAGCATTTTCTAGAATGTATTGACATTGATGATACTATAGGAGCTAGTATGACAAATGTGCTTCTTAAAAAGCTGGAAGATACGGGAATTGCAATAGCTGACATGAGAAGTCAGGGCTACGATAATGGTGCCAACATGAGAGGAAAGAACAGAGGAGTGCAGACATAGATCAGAGAATTAAACCCTCGAGGTTTTTTTGTCCCATGCAGTTCTCATTCATTGAACTTGGTGGTCAGTGATACAGCATCAGCTTCTAGTGAGGCTGATGAAATTTTTAATGTAATTCAAAGCATCTATGTATTTTTCTCTGCATCAACTCATCAATGGCAAATTTTGAAGCAACATCTGGGAACATCCTCTCTGACACTGAAACCACTGAGTGCCACACGATGGGAAAGTCAAGTGGAGGTGATAAAGCCTGTCAAACACCAAATTGGGAAGATAGATGATGCCATAATTGCCATTATAGAGGATAATGCTATGACAAGAACTGTTCATGGGAGAACAATGACAGAAGGAAATGGAATCCCCAGAAACATACATAACTTCAAATTTCTGTGTGGCTTAGTGTTGTGGCATGACATACTGTTCGAAATAAATGTTGTAAACAAGAGACTCCAAGTTGTTGACCTTGATATATCTGGAGCAATGGAACAACTGGACAAAGCAAAGTCATACCTACAGTCTTACCGGTCAGATGAGGGATTTCAAAACATTCTGAAGAGTGCACAGAAGTTGGCAGAGGAACTTCACACTGAAGCTATTTTCCCACACATTCAAGAATACAAAAGTCACCGAAAAGAAGACATTTTGATTACGAGGCATGGGATAATTCCGTAAGAGACCCCAAACAACAATTCAAAGTTGAATTCTTTAACCAGATACTAGATTGTGCAATACAGTCAGTTGCAAGAACGTTTCATGCAGCTCAGGGAACACAGCAGTATATTTGGGATGTTGCATGATATTCCAAAACTCCACACTATACCTGAAGAAGACCTACACCAGCAATGCAGGACACCAGAGACAGTGTTGACATATGATGACATGCGCAATATTGATGCAAGTGATTTAGGTGATGAACTGAAAGCCCTTTCAAGATACATTTCAGCAGGATCAACTCCAAAGGCTATTCTGGAATATATGTGCACAAATAAGATGACCACCCTCTTTCCAAATGCTTTTGTTGCTCTGTGCATACTTCTAACACTTCCTGTAATAGTTGCCAGTGGAGAACGCAGCTTCTCCAAGCTGAAGTTAATAAAAACACATCTACGCTCCACAATGACACAGGAGAGGCTGGTTGGCCTTGCAACCATCTCAATAGAGCATGAGCTCTAGACTGTAGACCTTCAGCAGGAAGCAGTTCAAATCTTTGCAACCAAGAAGGCACGGAAAGCACCACTTTGATTATTCAAACAGATAAAAATGGCAGTGTTTACTATGTAGACAAGAAAAGTTACATTTGCTGTTCAGGAGTTTGAAAGTTAAGTGTTACTTAAAATTTTTGAACAAGGTATTTAAAGTTTTTAGTTTTCCTTTATTGGGGTAGGTAGCAGAGCAGTACCATGAGAGGAGTAGAACAGGAAGAAGGCAGAATTGAGACCTTTCAAAGTTTTGGCCCAAGCAAGGGGGTATGGGGACATCATTTGAGCTCCCCACCTCAGGTGCCAAAATGTTGTGGGCCGGCCCTGCCCTCACATCATATATTTAGCGACACAGGGGTAATTTCAGCAGGTAAGCTACATTTCTGAACTTCCTACACTTTGGATGAAACCCCAGTTGGAAACCTCTGAAGGACACAAAGGCAGATTTATTAAACCAAATGTAATTTATTTCAGACACTCTTTAAAGAAGCTAAGCTCTAAGGGATGGTCTGCTAGCTTTGAAGGCTCAGATATAGCAGAAAGTCAGATGAGCGGAACGCATACAAAGCCTATTCCCTCACTCACTGCTATGGCATATGGTCCCAGCTTTCTGAATAAAGTGTCATTATTTTCTTTCTGAATTTGTCCCATTGAAATCCTTCCATCCTTTTCATTCTTCTCTCACATTGCCTGCCTGAATCTGCTGCACATCGTTCCAGGCCTTGGCATTCTCCTTTTTCTTTTGACAGCAGATATTTTTTGCCAGTGGTTTGCTTATTAATCCAGTATTTTACCTTTCATCACCCGGCCCAGGGCTGCAACAGAAGATAAAGCATATTCTTGTCTTCTTGATTGTTGCCTCAGCGCCTAATCCTCCTACTAGTGTGTGAAGGGCTTAGATACAGCCTGTTGGGGGAGGAGAGGGAGTTCTCTTGGACCCACTTCTGACAGTTTGCCCAGCTACAGGTCCGAACATTCAGTCCAGATTGTTTATGAAGTGGTGTTTTGTTACACACTCAGTAGATGTTGTTTCTTTGTATTCTTTAGCATCTATTCCCTGAAGAGGGCTCATGGCCTTCAGGCTCACCGAGATACTAAAATAAACTAAAAAAGGCCTTGAGAAAAATAAAATCTGTCTGACACAGGGATGGATGGACTGACTGCAATATCTGGGCGCAATCCTGCTTTCACTGAAGTCTGTGGGGAAGAGAAAGAGAGAGTTCAACACTACTCTCTCTGCTGACTAGTACCAGCTACTGGGAGGTCCTTCTGCCATGGTTCAAGACTCTATTTTCCCACCTAGATAACGGATGGCTGGACAGCCCCCGTGCCCAGCGCTGTAGCAGAACACTGTTTGTTCTCATGAGCTTCGCAGTGCCACTCTGATCTGACCTGGCAGTGTTCATGCTCAGCACTTAGCTATCGAAGTTGTAATAAGCGGAGCTTTTTTTTCTTTCTTCCCTTCTTCACACAACACACAGTCAGTCTGTGGAACTCTTTGCTAGAGGATGTTGTGAAGGCCAAGACTATAACAGGGTTAAAAAAAGAACTAGATAAGTTCATGGAAGATAGGTCCATCAATGGCTATTAGCTAGGATGGGCAGGGATGGTGTCCCTATTCTCTGTTTTCAGGAAATGGTTTTGTTACTGGGAAAGGAGTCCACCTGAGACTAGATTGATAGTCTAGGGAATGGGTGACAGGAGATGGATCACTTGATGATTACCTGTTCTGTTGATTCCCTCTGGGGCACCTGGCATTGGTCACTCTTGGAAGATAGGATACTGAGCTGGATGGACCTTTGGTCTGACCCAGTATGGCCATTCTTATGTTCTTATGAAACTTGTAAGAGGGTTTAGTTCACTTTCAGTAATAACTCCTACCCAAACCCCAGCTCTGATTGAAGCAGACATCAGCACACATTCATTAGGACACTTCAGAGAGTTTGGTTATCAATCTAGTCTCAGTGGACATCTTTCCCAGTAACAAAACCACCACAGATTGCCATGATTGGCAGCCTGTGCTTAGTCGTTTCAAAGATATTTTATGACAGGTGTATTGGCAAAGCTGTGTAGGGGGTCTGAGGACTGGAATAGAACTTAACTGCAGTGAGATTCATGGACAGTGCTAATGGTGTGTGACCAGGACTGGAATAACAAAGGGTCCAGAATTGGCATCTAAACCATGCTGATTGTCACAATAGACATGCCATGGGCTAAATTTGATTAAGTAGAACTGAGGCTTATTGGAAGATCTGAGTGAGGGAAATTTTGCATATCATCTGTCTGTCTAAAGCTTGGATAGCATCTATTTCTGGCTCAAGTCATTGCCATTAGCCCCTTTTTTAAATTGACACCACAATTTCCCCCCAAATTAAAACAAAAAGACAAATCTACCTCCCCACCCCTTGCACTTTCTTATGTAGAAATGAAGATGCATTTAATACATTTAAACAATATTTGCCCTAAATATTTGCAATTTGCTCTCCCACTAGCCAAGCCTGACCTCTACTTCCCATTTCACCTGAACCAAACTCCTTGTACAACATGGTGTCATCATTGGACACAGAACTGACTCTCAAGTGCAGCTTTCCAATATTATATGTGCACACAAATACGTTCCTCTTGTTGAACCCGATAGAAAATGTGGGTCTGGCTTTGTGATAGGGAAATCTGTCTATTTAAGAGACTGTTGGTTTCTTTTAAAGACTGCTTGATCTCTAGGACAGGCTTTATTGAGTCTCTATAGCAGCTAGGAACATAGGTATTGTCATATGACGTTGGACTAGTGGTCTATCTATTCTGGTTTCCTGTGGCCAGTATGAGATGCTTCAGGTGAAGGCGCGTAAAACCCTATAAGTGACAATTATGGAATAACCTGCCCATAAAGGAAGTTTTGTCTTAAGTTTTCTAAGTTAGTGATCGGTTTATGCCCTGAAACAATGAAAGTTTATATCCCTTCTAAATTTTATATCCTATCTAGTGTATCTCTGGAGTCTCTTGTTATATGTACAAAATGTCTAGTCCTGTAAACCTCTGGGCTTCAGTGATAGCCGTGTACACAATGACTGATATTCGAGTTCACAACTTCACTGAGAAGTGATGGCTGGGAGAAGAGTATATCTACCCTCCAGGTCTTTGGCCTCCACCTCCAAGAGAATTTCAGTAACTAATCAATAGCCTAAACAGTTGTCAACTCACCTGTCTGTATTGTTCTTGAATCTATGTATATGGTCTTCTTGTTATGAAAAGGGGGAAGAAGAGGGAGGGAATCGCGAATATTTGTCACTAACAATTTCAGCTTTTATTTTCTGCTCACTCAGGATGAATGAATTTTGCAACTCTGGTGGGAAGTGCCATGTCAAGCAACACTCAATGGAAGCACAGGAGAGATCAAAGAGCAGAATTACATTTTTGATCATGGGGTTTGGAGAGGAGGGAAGAGAATCTAAAAAGATGCACCCATTAGGAGGAGAAATAAATGGAATAAAAAGAGCAAGGGATTCCCTTCAAAAGTTCTCCTCACTTTGTCCCCTGATTTTTTGGACCTTTTCACAAATCACAATTAAACGATTTAGAACTTTATAAAAAATGTTTGACAGGAGCTGTGCAGGAAGCAGATGTTTTTCCCTTTTATTATGACTTTCAACCTTCACTTTCCAGTAAGGGTCTTGTGCTTGTCTGAGTTATTGATCTGTCCAGATGTAACTTTTTATTTTTTCAAAAGCCAGCAATGGAGCTTAAAGCATCAGGATCCTGTCTGTTCTGTGGATTTACTGCATCTCCTTGCTGTCATGACTGTGTGATGTTTCCTAGTTACCTCTTGGTGACTGGGGCATAATAGCATGGAGCTTCCTGGCACAGCAAGAACCCAGCTGATGTTCAAAGTTCCTGGAAATGTTTCCTCATCATTAGTCTGGGATTTTTAGTTAATAAATAAATAAACTATGTTCCTCGTTGGTCAAATTGTGCAAAGAAAATGGGCCTTAGAACAAATAGAAAGTTTGTATGTATTAAGTGAAATTAATAAAAAGATGTCACATCCCTAAGTCTGTCTATGAATGTTAAAAGTTACAGATGGAAGAAAAAAACAAACAAACTGTGGGATCACCCAGTTCAGCTCCCAGGCGCAAGTCTAGACTGCCCCATACAGGACATTTTCTAGCAAAATTATGGCTCATTATGGGTGATTTCAAATGAATAAATTTATATTCAGTGTATGCCATTAAAAATTCAACATTTGCCACACAATTTCCCCCAGTTTTGTGTTCTGAAAATGGGGCTGAAATTAATATGGATGTTTATTTTCACTGGCATTTTCCGACACATTTTAATGATGTCTGTCATGAGAAGTTTTAAAAGGATCCTATTGGAGTAGATACCTAATTGATTTTCAGTGGAAGTGGGGTGGTGTCTGCTTTGAAAAGCCCAGCCTTAGAATCTAAAGTAAAATTACCCTTTCCAATTAGAACAGTTGGAGGGTAGGTGAAATGTTGGATTGAAAGTACTCTACAATCTCCTTTTATGTGTGTGAGACATTCTGGGGAACAATCCAGACTAGTGGGGGGGACTGTGTCGCCCATGCCCTGTAACCTGGGGTGCCCTTTATAATGCTCTGCTGTTGTAGCCTCCAATCTGGGCTGCTCACAAACAACCTCCAGCATGTAAGTCACTCCCAGCTATGTCTGTGTGTACTACAGCCAGCCAGCCATACCTTGGCTCTCACCAGCCTTGGTTATGCAGCAGGGCAACCTCAATACACCCCCAGTCCTGGATCTTCCCCCAGAAATGTTTGTCCTGTACTGCCCAGCCCTCTCCTGGACAGTACAAATATAATAAGCCTGTTATTCCTTTAAGGGAATAATATGCCAGTTTATTATTTTAAATAGTTATCCAGGCACTTCAATTTAAACACACTGAATTAGATTAAAACAATGAAACAAGTTTATTAACTACAAAGACTGATTTTAAGTGAGTACAAGTAATGAGGCGTAAAAGTCAGAAATGGTTACAAGATAAAACGCTTACTGGTACTTAACTTAAAAATTATATTAGATTCAAAGCTTCCTAGCCTTCAGAGCAAAGTTTTGTCACCACATGCTTTCGGCAGTCTTACTGACCTAACTCTTTAGGTCAGGACCCTTGCCCCCAGAGTCCAACAGCTGCTTCCTTTGTCTTTTCAGGTGCAGAGAATGTGATGGGCAGGGAGAGAGAGAGGGGTTTCTTGGAGTGTCTACCACTTCTTTTTATAAGAACAGTCATACTGGGTCAGATCAAAGGTCCATCTAGCCCAGTATCCTATCTTCTGACAGTGGTCAATGCCAGGTGCCCAAGAGGGAATGAACAAAACAAGAGATCCACCCCTGTTGCCCATTCCCAACTTCTGGTAAATAGAGACTAGGGAGACCATCCCTGCCCATCTGGGCTAATAGCCATTGATGGACCTACCCTCCATGAATTTATCTAGTTCTTTTTTGAACCCTGTTATAGTCTTAGCCTTCACAACATCCTCTGGCAAGGAGTTCCACAAGTTCATTGTGCGTTGTGTGAAAAATATTTCCTTTTGTTTGTTTTAAACCTGCTGCCTATTAATTTCATTTGGTGACCCTTAGTTCTTGTGTTATGAGAAGGAGTAAGTAACACTTCCTTATTTACTTTCTCCACATCAGTCATGATTTTATAGACCTCTATTATAGTCCTGTCCCCCCTCTTTGAGAAGCATTTCCCCAGTTGGGAGCAATGAGACAGGCAGTCTGCGTGGAAGGAAACTCCATGCTGTTTCTTTGCTAAGATGTAGATTTATGCCCCTACCCCTTTCCTGCCAAAGAATGGCCACTTAGCAGGTAATTGTCCATCAGTCTTTGTCTCTGAGAAATGTGTTTGGCCACTGCCCACGTTTAGTCATGATCTCAGCTCATGTTTATAACTTCACATGTAACACACCTATGTGCATTTTGCCATGCTATTACTGATCATCAAATTATGAGGTTTTTAAATGATTCCTCATAAGGCATACTTTATACCATGGGTTGGCAACCTTTCAGAAGTGGTGTGCCGAGTCTTCATTTATTAACCCTAATTTAAGGTTTTACGTGCCAGTAATACATTTTAACATTTTTTAGAAGGTCTCTTTCTACAAGTCTAGAATATATAACTAAACTATTGTTGTATGTAAAGTAAACAAGATTTTTAAAATGCTTAAGAAGCTTCATTTAAAATTAAATTAAAATGCAGAGCCCCCCGGACTGGTGGCCAGGACCCGGGCAGTGCGAGTGCCACGGAAAATCAGCTCGCGTGCCGCCTTCGGCGCACGTGCCATAGGTTGCCTACCCCTGCTTTATACAAATGTTAATACAGTAGCCTATAGGGTGTGAAGCCAGGGGTATATTCTGTCACAGTGTGAAAGCATTTGTTTCTAGGTAATGAGATTTACCTTTTGTTCCAGTTAAGATGAGCAATCGGTCTCTATGAATTGCCTTGTTAAATGACAAACTGAGTGACTAAAGTAGCAGAAGGAGGAAAGATCCTCAATCTGATTCAGATGTCCATCAGAACTCCGGGAGTTGGATAAAATGTGACGCAAAATCCAAAACATTTACTTGTATTTACTGGCAGGTGAGTGATTCAGTCTGACCAAGTGTGGCAGAGAAACAAATACCATAGTTTGGGATTTTAAGTAACAGTCCACAGCTTTGAGGGAGCTCCAGTTCAAGCAATTCCACGGATCACTGTAGAAGAGGGGCAGTCTCTCCAACTTAAGTTCTTTTTGGAGTTTGTTACATCTATACATCTGTTGACCAGACACTTGGACATACTTAGCGCAGTCCCCACCCAATGGCAGGAGCTACTGTTTGTACTTTAACCCAGCAGAGAATCCATATGAGACCCTCTTGCTCTAAAGAGAGCCGCTCTCCCATTGGCTGAGATGGTAGGAGCTATGCTGTAGTGTAATCTCACCTGGAAGTCACTGTCTGTATATTTTACAGCCATCAATGCTAACACAATTGGGGAGGTGGCAAACTGTCAGATTCTAATTGATTCTAACTGAAACATGTAAATGTGCTCTTCCTTATTGAAATCTAGATACACAATGGGCCAGATTCAGAGTGGGTATATTATTTAGATCATGAGTTTTTGTGGCTAGGTACTTTTTCTTCTACATGTCTGTAAAGTGCGTATATGGAGTTGTTGCTATAATAATAGCCAAAAAATAATAAAGTGTAAGTAGATGCAAAACCACTGATGTCAACAGAGTTGAACACACTTTCACCTGCTCTGAATTTGGCTCACCTCATGTAGTTTTGCTCATCACATTTAGGGCCTGATTCTCCATTGCCTTGCACTAGTGTTTGCTCATTGGCACCCGAGCAAAATGAATGTGAAGTGGGTATAAAATGCTACCATTCTGTTTTCACAATGCTTAACCCCTGCCCCTTTTATATTGGTGTAAATGACTTCACAAGTCACAGGGACACAATGAATTAGGCTCTTATATGGTAACTAACATCTCCATAGGAGAAATGCTACTGAACTGATCCCTGTCACTATCATCTGTCCCCTTGAATTTATAAGGATTCATGAGGTAAATTATCCAATAGCAGCCTGAAGGTGATGATGGGAATTGAGAAGCCACTGTGAATTATGCCATTGCATAGATTGCTTGTTAAAATATCTTTTTCTGCTTTTACCTACCCAGTCAGCCTAACTTATGCAAATTAAACAGCTTTTCTATAGCATTTGTTCATCCTTACAAGTACATTTTCCAGTCCTAAAACTCCATATATTAACTAATAATGTAGCACTTTGTGTTTGGCACTGTCATATTACATATGCATAATTTCCCCCTCAATACAAAAGTCACTAATGGATCTTCACTCTGCAAATGCACCCAACTGTTTCGAGGGCAGGAGGAGTGGGAGGGAGAGACATACTGAAGGCTAGACTGCTAAGTGACATTACTTGTGAGTATATGGAACATTTCCATAAGGAAACTGATCGTTCATTTTTTGAATTCACACTGAAAGATTGGCTCCGGGAAGCGGGACTAAAATGGTAAAATAGCAAATGTTTCATCCAATTTAAAGCATGCACAGCCCATCATCACGCTGATTGTTGGCTAGCACCTTGATTTAAATTACATGGCTTGTTAGTAGAGCTATGCCTGTAGCAAGATCACCTTGGGTTGAGGCCTTGTCACTTTGTAAAGCACTAGAGCTGGCTGAAATTTTTTAAAACTTTTTTTGGTTGCAAACATTTTCACAAAAAAGCTGCCTCCCCCTCCCCATTTCTGATGAGTTCCGCTAAGCGGGGATGGACCGTGCTAGTATATGGACAAGAGACCTCCCCAAAAAATCCAAATGCAGCAGGATATGCTGTTCTAATAGGTGGCACTCTTCTCTCCAAGTCAGTAGTGAAACAGTGTTCCAGCACATTATTAATGGGTGCTATGCTACTGCAGGTGCTGATTATAGATTCATAGATGTTAAGGCCAGAAAGGACCATTAAATCATACAGCGTGACCTCCTGCATAACACAGGCCATAGAAATTCATCCATTATTGAGATCAATAACTTGAGTTTGACTGAAGCATAGCTCCCAAAAGGCATCCAGTCTTGATGTGAAGACTTCAAGAGATGGAGAATCTCCACATCCCTCGGTAGTTTGTTCCAATGATTAATCACCCTCTCTATTAAATATTTGTGCCTTATTTTTAATTTGAGTAGGGCTGTCTTTAATTTCCACACACTGACCTTATTTTGCCTTTCTTTAGAGAGGCATAATACCTAATACGTTTCTTCCCCTGAAGGTACTAATACACTGATCAGCTCATCTCTTCTTCTTCTTTTTGTTAAACTAAAGTGATTG
Source organism: Chrysemys picta bellii (assembly GCF_011386835.1). Classification (NCBI taxonomy): domain Eukaryota; kingdom Metazoa; phylum Chordata; order Testudines; family Emydidae; genus Chrysemys; species Chrysemys picta. Next base: position 81,276,412 of record NC_088799.1, on the reverse strand, counting down.
AACTCCTGGAATCGAGCAAAAAAGCATTTTTTCTGGCCATCAAATCAATTTTGTAGCTCTTCTCTGCCCTCTTTTTCTCTAATATTTCACATCCTTTTTTAAAATGTTGACATCAGAACTGGCTGCAGTATTTCAGTTAACTATTTGCAGTTATTAAACTACCTAAGCACTTTCCACAAGAATTGGAGTAAAAATTCCAGCATGTGCCCAAATTCTTACATGGGCTATTTTATTCTGCCTCGCCGGAATGTTCCCTGCAGTTTCAATCAGATACAGTATTTTTCCTCTCTTCTAAACTTGTGTGGCTGCATGCTGGCAAACTGTTGTGTTTCACCCCAGTGGTGGATGACTACACTAAAATGGTGGGTGAAGTAATTTCCATGTGCTTATCCACGGGTTTTTTTAGAATATTATATATCAGTTTGGTTGAGATCTTTCTGGTTGAAAGCTATTTTACAAATATAAGACAGCATTGACTCAGCAATTCATGTTTCTGCTCTGTGAATAATCAATATTTTTTCCCAAGCCCAGGTCCACTGTTATTTTGATGAAGGAAGGTCTGACCCGCTTTCTTCTCAAAGAAAGAGATAAAAATTAACAACTACCAAGTCTAGACAAGTTCGTGATGAATTTCTGGTCTCTGAATAATTCTGTAGGACCCAGAGTCTAGGTCATATACGTAAACGGCTGGCACAATTACTAGATAAACTACATGTATATGTAGAGCTAGGAATAGAACAAATTGATAGTTGATAGAAACAGAGCTTTCTAAACTGTGCAATGAAGGCCGTTAGTAGTGCAAATTTTGAAGCAAGTGTTTTCTTCCAAAACTGAGACTGGGCATCCAATTTTGAGAATGTGGACATGGGAGATCCAGTGGATATAGTGTACTTAGATTTTCAGAAAGGCTTTGACAAAGTCCCTCACCAAAGGCTCTTAAGCATAGTAAGCTGTCATAGGATAAGAGGGAAGGTCCTTTCATGGATCAGTAACTGGTTAAAAGATAGGAAACAAAGGGTAGGAATAAATGGTCAGTTTTCAGAATGGAGAGAGGTAAATAGCGGTGTACTAGTCAACATATTGATAAATGATGTGGAAAAAGGGGTAAACAGTGAAGTGGCAAAAATTGCAGATGATACAAAACAGGGATCGGCAACCTTTGGCACACGGCCCATCAGGGAAATCCACTGGCAGGATAGGATGGTTTGTTTACCTGCAGTGTCCGCAGGTTCAGCCAATCGCAGCTTCCACTGGCCGTGGTTTGCCATTCCAGGCCAATGGGGGCTGCGGAAAGCAGCAGCCAGCACATCCTCGGCCCACGCCACTTCCCGCAGCCCCCATTGGCCTGGAACGGCAAACCGCAGCCAGTGGGAGTTGCAATCGGCCAAACCTGCGGACACTGCAGGTAAACAAACCGTCCCGGCCCACCAGCAGATTTCCCTGATGGGCCACATGCCAAAGGTTGCCAAACTACTCAAGATAGTTAAGTCCAAAGCAGACTGCGAAGAGCTACAAAGAGATCTCACAAAACTGGGGGACTAGGCAAGAAAATGGCAGATGAAATTCAATGCTGATAAATGCAAAGATCCCAACTATACATATAAAAAGATGGGGTCTAAATTAGCTGTTACCACTCAAGAAAGAGATCTTGGCGTCATTGTGGATAGTTCTCTGAAAACATCTACTCAATGTGCAGTGGCAGTCAAAAAAGCTAACAGAATGTTGGAAATCATTAAGAAAAGGATAGATGATAAGACAGAAAATGTCATATTGCCTCTATGTAAATCAATGGTACACTCAACAGCTTGAATATTGTGTGCAGATGTGGTTGCCCCATCTCAAAAAGAGATATATTGGAATTGGAAAAGGTCGAGAAAAGGGCAACAAAAATTATTAGGGGGATGGAATGGCTTCCGTCTGAGGAGAGATTAATATGATTGGGACTTTTCAGTCTGGAAAAGAGATGACTAAGGGGGGATATGATAGAGGTCTATAAAATCATGACTGGTGGGGAGAAAGTAAATAGGAAGTGTTATTTACTCCTTCGCATAAAACACAAGAACTAGGGGTCACCAAATGAAATTAATAGGCAGCAGGTTTAAAACAAACAAAAGGAAGTATTTATTCAAACATTGCACAGTCAACCTGTGGAACTCCTTGCCATAGGATGTCGTGAAGGCCAAGACTATAACAGGGCTCAAAAAAGAACTAGATAAATTCATGGAGGGTAGGTCCATCAATGGCTATCAGCCAGGAGGGGCAAGGATGGTCTCCCTAGTCTCTGTTTACCAGAAGTTGGGAATGGGCAACAGGGGGTGGATCTCTTGACAATTACCTGTTTTGTTCATTCCCTTTCGGGTACCTGGCATTGACCACTGTCAGAAGATAGGATACTGGGCTAGATGGACCTTTGATCTGACCCAGTATGGCCGCTCTTATGAGAAGACTTTTGCTTCATTAAGTTGTCGACTGAATGCATCCTTGGACAGGACTACATGTCACTCTCTACAGACAGACATTCCCACTGAGCTGGGTAAGGTCTACGCAGATCCTTACCTCCTTGTTATATGGCCCCTAGTGGCCATCATGAGTAGTAGCGCTAAACATTCACAACTAGAACCACAGAACACTGTTCCGTCAGAAGGAAAACCTAGATCCTCTACAACAGTGGTTCTCAACCAGGGGTCCGGGCAGGGGCATGGGGGGAGGAAGGGAGGTGCTGCAAGCAGGTTTCAGGGGGTCTGCCAAAATAAACCAGAGAGCAGGGATGGTGTTAGACTTGCTATAGCTGAAGCCTGAGCCATGCTGCCTGGGACTGAAGCCAAAGTCTGAACAACTTAGCTGCATGGAGCCCCTGCTTACTACCTCCTAATGCCGGCTCTGGCTTTTAAGTTACTGGATGTGCAGAAAAACAGTTGTTGTGGCACAGGTAGACTATGATATTTTTATAGCATGTTGGAAGGTGCCACAGAAAGAAATAGATTGAGAACCCCTGCTCTACAACAAGGAGGTCTTCCTTAAAGTGGTTGATAGTAGTAATAAAATTCTCTATTTTCTCTGTGGGCCAAGCCACTGGAGGAAATTTGATCTCTCTCACGCACACACAACTAAGTATCTTACAAATAACACACACACACACACACACACACACACACACACACCCTGACATAAAGTTGTACTACAGTGCCTCATCCTTGCCCTGAGCTATCACCAGCAGTCAGATTTTAACAAACTGGGGGCATGGCTCTACTCCAATGAGGTACTTTTTAAAATTAAATAAAAGAAAGACCATTGGTTTTGATTCACTTCTCAGGTTATAGAAACTTCCTCAATAATGATTAAGGCCCTGAGCCTGCGAAGCACTTAAGCATGAGTTTAACTTTAAACATGGGCAATCCCAGCAAATTTCAATTGGGATAACTCGTGTACATAAAAGGTAAGTACTTTGCAGCATCCAGGCCTGAGTTTATAAGCTCATTGGGCAGTGATTATGTTTTTCAGCAGTCTTGGGACACACCTCGCCCTCTTTCGGATGTCAGTAATGATGAACTTCCAAGAAAGCAGAGTGGAAGAATACCACTAGTTATGGTATTACCCATAGTGAATGATGGGCTTACTGTACATTTAAGTGCCTCAGAAGGCATAGTAGAGAGAATGAATTTATCCTGGAAGTCTGCACTTTCTTATGAACACCGATTCAGGATTATGACCTTTTGCATTCAAGTTAATAAGCTAAAGTGCCTCCTAGAACTCACTTCCTCCTAAATGTTCACAAGAAGTGATCCAATTCCAACCTATTCCTTTTCCCAGGTTTCCATTAACAGTGCATCCCTTTTTCTCCATATCTGTCTTTTCGTTTGTAAGGTCTTTTGGGGGGAGACTATCTTCATTTTGTATACTGTGTATTGCACCAAACCATTGCTAGTGCTTCAGTAAAGAATAACAGTAAATAATGCTAGTCTCTCTGAGCAAAGGCAGCACTAGTTACTGCTCAATACAAATGTTATTTATGTCCAAAATTTCTCCAAAGCAGGCTGCAACTATGCCCTTCAATCAGTTTACTTATTCATTTTAAGGTGCCTAGAGCTAAGGCTGGCTATGTGAGGGGCTTTTGGGTTAACAACCCCAGACGACTGGAATAAAGGATCTGTCCCATTGAAACAGGCACCTGCATCCTCTGGTTTGAAAAGAAAAGCAAAAGAAATGCACGTCTTTTATTAGAAGTCTTGTCAGTGTAAAATAAATTGTAATTGTTTCAGTTCTGTTGTCTGCTCTCTTAGATGAAGCATCTCCATTTATATTGCTTGTGCTGTACTGAAAGATGCTGGAGTAACAAGCAAAATTGCTTCCTTCTTGGGCAGCTAATGAAAACAAGGTGCAGATCTCAGAAGGCTATTTCAAGTAAAAAAAAAAATAAAGTAAATTAATTCATATTTTCCTAAAAAGAACATTATGATTGTCTGGTGGTGGTGGGGAGTTATAAGCATCCAGATCAGGAGAATTCTCACAGAACAGATCCTTTTTTCATACAAATACTCTTAGCTACAGAAGAATAAGGGAGAAGAAATACAGAAAAAACAAAACAAAACAAACAAATAAAAAACCATAGACCATCTAAGAGGTGGGTAGGAATGACTCCCCCTCAATAGACCACCTATGTCTGTGAGCCACTAAAGACAGTGTGAATGAAAGGACCCTGAACTTCTTTCCCCCTTTCATTATTTATATCACAGCTAAAACCCTGTGAAATCTGAGCCCCATTATGCTGGGCAATGCACAAAGACTCAATCAGAAACAATCCCTCCATCGAGGAGCTCACAATCTAGACATGACGGATAAAGGAAGGATTATTCAGCCCATTTTACAGATAGGGCACAAAAGATCGCTGAAGTCAAGTTCCCATACATGTCAGAATATCACTGCGCAGTTAAACTGCTCTATCAGTTAAAGTAATTGATTACAATGATGCCTCATTTTTCCCCTACGTATTAATTGCTCATGCATTGTATTTAATGGAAAACACTGGCATTCTCTGGAGACCTATGCTGCAGCATATAATGCAAAAAATGTTATTCTCATCCTCCAGGGGCACAGCACAATGATTAACACAATTAATAATGACCAGGAATATTTAGCAATGCACTTTTCAACTGAAGCATGCTTGAAATAAACATTCAAATTGTTTGGCTCAAGGCATTAGAATTCCCCAGATGTCACCATGTTCCTCATCCATCAATCCCTGCCAAGAGCAATTTAAGTTGTTTAGAAACTAATTGATACCCTTGTAAAATATTTTGTGTGTGAAGATGGAGGATTATAGGTTTACGATTACCACTTTATGTGGCTACAGCTGAAATGATAAGGTTCTGTGACTATTACCTATCCCCAACATTGATGTAGGGAATAAACAAGGCTCAGTGTCAGACACCTCTTCTGTTATCTTTGGGATTTAAAATTGTATTCTGTGGGCCTGATTCTGATCTCACTTACATGGTGCAATTCTTCAGTTCACAGATGTGGAAACTGAGGCACAGAGAAACCATGTAACTTGCCCAAGGCCACCCATCAAGTCAGTGGCAAGGCCAGGATTAGAATTCAGGATCTTCTAATGCCAGTTCAAATGTAGTCTCCCAACATCCCCAAATGTGTGTGGGTAGTGGGGAGATGGCTGGAATCTGAACATATACTGAATTTAACATCTGGCCTCTATCTAAAGACCAGGACAAATCAAAATCCCAGATCTGAACACCCATACGCTTAGGGGGTCATAGAATCATAGGACTGGAAGGGACCTCGAGAGGTCATCTAGTCCAGTCCCCTGCACTCATGGCAGTAGTATCTAGACCATCCCTGGCAGGTGTTTGTCTAACCTGCTCTTAATAATCTCCAATGATGGAGATTCCACAACGTCCCTAGGCAATTTATTCCAGTGCTTAACCACTAGGGTGACCAGATGTTCCGATTTTATAGGGACAGTCCTAATTTTTAGGTCTTTTTCTTATATAGAGTCCTATTACCCCCCGTCCCGATTTTTCACATTTGCCGTCTGGTCACCCTATTAACCACACTGACACTTAGGAAGTTTTTCCTAATGTCCAACCTAAACCTCCCTTGTTGCAATTTAAGGCCATTGCTTTTTGTCCTATCCTCAGAGATTAAGAACAACTATTATCCCTCCTCTTTGTAACAACCTTTTATGTACTTGAAAAACTGTTATCTCATCCCATCTCAGTCTTCTCTTTTCCAGACTAAACAAAACCCGGTTTTTTCAATCTTCCCTCAGAGGTCATGTTTTCTAGACCTTTAATCATTTTTATTGCTCTTCTCTGGACTTTCTGGGAGAATAACATGAAGGGCAAAGGGGTCCAGGAGAGCTGACTGTATTTTAAAGAATCCTTATTGAGGTTGCAGGAACAAACCATCCCGATGTGTAGAAAGAATAGTAAATATGGCAGGCGACCAGCTTGGCTAAACAGTGAAATCCTTGCTGATCTTAAACGCAAAAAAGAAGCTTACAAGAAGTGGAAGATTGGACAAATGACCAGGGAGGAGTATAAAAATATTGCTCAGGCGTGCAGGAGTGAAATCAGGAAGGCCAAATCACACTTGGAGTTGCAGTTAGCAAGAGATGTTAAGAGTAACAAGAAGGGTTTCTTCAGGTATGTTAGCAACAAGAAGAAAATCAAGGAAAGTGTGGGCCCCTTACTGAATGAGGGAGGCAACCTAGTGACCGAGGATGTGGAAAAAGCTAATGTACTCAATGATTGTTTTGCCTCTGTCTTCACGCACAAGGTCAGCTCCCAGATTGCTGCACTGGGCAGTACAGCATGGGGAGAAGGTGACCAGCCCTCTGTGGAGAAAGAAGTGGCTCGGGACTATTTAGAAAAACTGGACGTGCACAAGTCCATGGGGCTGGATGCGCTGCATCCGAGGGTGCTAAAGGAGTTGGCGGGTGAGATTGCAGAGCCATTAGCCATTATTTTTGAAAACTCATGGCGATCGGGGGAGGTCCCAGATGACTGGAAAAAGGCTAATGTAGTGCCCATCTTTAAAAAAGGGAAGAAGGAGGATCCGGGGAACTACAGGCCAGTCAGCCTCACCTCAGTCCCTGGAAAAATCATGGAGCAGGTCCTCAAGGAATCAATTATGAAACATTTGCCAAGAAGGCTAATGGCATTTTGGGCTGTATAAGTAGGGGCATTGCCAGCAGATCGAGGAACGTGATCGTTCCCCTTTATTCGACATTGGAGAAGCCTCATCTGGAATACTGTGTCCAGTTTTGGGCCCCACACTACAAGAAGGATGTGGAAAAATTGGAAAGAGTCCAGCAGAGGGCAACAAAAATGATTAGGGGTCTGGAGCACATGACTTATGAGGAGAGGCTGAGGGAACTGGGATTGTTTAGTCTCCAGAAGAGAAGAATGAGGGGGGATTTGATAGCAGCCTTCAACTACCTGAAGGGAGGTTCCAAAGAGGATGGAGCTCGGCTGTTCTCAGTGGTGGCAGATGACAGAACAAGGAGCAATGGTCTCAAGTTGCAGTGGGGGAGGTCCAGGTTGGATATCAGGAAAAACTATTTCACTAGGAGGGTGGTGAAACACTGGAATGCGTTACCTAGGGAGGTGGTGGAGTCTCCTTCCTTGGAGGTTTTTAAGGCCCGGCTTGACAAAGCCTTGGCTGGGATGATTTAGCTGGGAATTGGTCCTGCTTTGAGCAGGGGGTTGGACTAGATGACCTCTTGAGGTCCCTTCCAACTCTGATATTCTATGATTCTATGATTCTCCAATTTGTCCACATCCTGCTTGAAATGTGGCACCCAGAACTGGACACAATACTCCAGTTGAGGCCTAATCAGCATGGCGTAGAGCAGAAGAATTACTTCTCTTGTCTTGCTTACAACACTACTGCTAATACATCCCAGAATGATGTTCTCTTTTTTTTGCAACAGCGTTACACTGTTGACTCATATTCCGCTTGTGGTCCACTTTGACCCTAGAGCCCTTTCTGCAGTGCTCCGTCCTAGGCAGTCATTTCCCATTTTATGTGTGCAACTGATTGTTCCTTCCTAAGTGGAGTACTTTGCATTTGTCCTTTATTGAACTTCATCCTATTTACTTCAGACCATTTCTCAGTTTGTCCAGGTCATTTTGAATTATAATCCTATCCCCCAAAGCACTTGCAATCCCTCCTAGCTTGGTATATGTATTATGAGGCACATAAAACAAATCCAGACTCACATTTTGCAGGTCTGGCCTATTGCTAGCTTCAGTGAGTTTATATTCTGCTGTATTTAGGGTCACACCTATTCAAATTAAACCCTCTTCAGGATTTACTGCACACTGTGGAGCAGAACTCGTGTGCATAAAGTGGTTGGGGATCTGCTCATGAAACAGTTCAAGCTTCGTGGCATTTCTCTAACAGAGCAGAGAAAAGCCAAGAAGTATCAAAAGCTATACCCTCTCTCAATCAGGGCAAGTAGAGACAGATGACCCCGAGAGCACAGGGTACATTGACAAGTATGGCATGGGCTTGGTTGTGTATAAACTGGAAGTGCTGACATGAATAATAAGAGATGCAGTTTAGAAACAGTCTGCTCAGCAGGCAGGTGTCTGCTCTTTGCTCAATTTCACAGATGGATAGTCCAAGGCATCTGACAGTCAAGGGACTTAGCTGACACCACACAGGGACTCAGTAGCTAAGATACTATCCATGGCCAGAGCGTGCATACACACATATACACCCCTGAAGGGATAAAAAGCAACAGAGGGTCCTGTGGCACCTTTGAGACTAACAGAAGTACTGGGAGTATAAGCTTTCGTGGGTAAGAACCTCACTTCTTCAGATGCAAGTAATGGAAATCTCCAGAGGCAGGTATATATCAGTGTGGAGTTAACGAGGTTAGTTCAATCAGGGAGGGTGAGGTGCAGACATATCTACACCAGCAACACCATCACTGGACCTAACCAGATCAGCTACAACATCACCGGCTCATTCACCTGCACGTCCACCAATGTTATATATGCCATCATATGCCAGCAATGCCCCTCTGCTATGTACATTGGCCAAACTGGACAGTCACTACGCAAGAGGATAAATGGACACAAGTCAGATATCAGGAATAGCAATATACAAAAACCTGTAGGAGAACACTTCAACCTCCCTGGCCACACAATAGCAGATGTTAAGGTAGCCATCTTACAGCAAAAAAACTTCAGGACCAGACTCCAAAGAGAAACTGCTGAGCTCCAGTTCATTTGCAAATTTGACACCATCAGATCAGGATTAAACAAAGACTGTGAATGGCTATCCAACTACAGAAACAGTTTCTCCTCCCTTGGTGTTCACACCTCAACTGCTAGCAGAGCACCTCACCCTCCCTGATTGAACTAACCTCGTTAACTCCACACTGATATATACCTGCCTCTGGAGATTTCCATTACTTGCATCTGAAGAAGTGAGGTTCTTACCCACGAAAGCTTATGCTCCCAGTACTTCTGTTAGTCTCAAAGGTGCCACAGGACCCTCTGTTGCTTTTTACAGATTCAGACTAACACAGCTACCCCTCTGATACTTGACACCCTGAAGGGATGTTCATACGGATGTAAAATACACACTAATTAGCCCACATGGCTTGGGAACATGCTTGCTCCATCAGCTGAGTGAAGCAGAGACAGGTAACTTCAGAAAAGAGGAAGCCTCCACTCCCGAGAGGAAAGCAACAACATCAAGATGAGCTGACTAAAGCACCTTGCCCTATGGAAATGTATTTGTGACTACTGCCCCTCTGGGAATACCTGAGAACACAAGGTAAGTCACATGAGGCTGCCCCAACGAGCAACATCATGAATAAACCAATGTCTCACTTTTAGAAGAACAGAGCCTGTCACAGTCTGTGTCTCTCCCCCCTCCCCCCTTTCAGGTGTCCTCGCTAGCTTTTGCATTTCCACGAAGGGTACTGAGCCCTCTGTTTTTATGCCTAAACAAAGCCACCTACTCAAGCACGCACACACCCGCAATCCCCCATAGCTCCTCAATCCTCATAAAGCATTACTTCCAAAAACCTCACTTCACCCCTCGGTGCATGTCTTTTAAAAAGGCAGAGCAGCACAGGTGTGCTCAACCAGCCAGACCTAGCGAGCAGCACATGCTACCATTTAATGAAGAGAAGGAAAAGGGTCCCCTGAGTGGATGGAAGCAAGGGAGTGATTGTTATTGATGGGAAACAGATGAAGTGGCTGGGAGGCTCTGAAGATGGAATCTCATGTATAGGCTAATAGCTACACTGAGAAAGGAAAACAGGTATTTTAAAGGTGTTCCACACCATTACCGCCACCTGCAGAGACACAGAGCAGTAGATAAAATACTTTGATTTGTAGGAGTTAAGAAAGAGAAAATTAAAAATGACTTCAGTGATCCTGAGACCTGTGTGGAGCCCATAAAAGCTAAATGAAAGCCGTTCTGCCTTTGACTTTATCCATAATTTACACTAGCTGATTACCCCTTCAGGGCCTTTTGAAAGTCTGTGTTTTAACATGATTATATTGTTGCCTCAAACAAGCTTCTCTGAAGACAGATCCTGATCTACAGCAGAGAGTAAATCCTCCTTTGTCATGAAGATACCAGGGCAGATAATGTTTATTTCAGTATATATTTTCTATAGATGTTATAGCAACCCCTTCTACAGATCAGCAGTGGTTATAGAACCCCTGGCCTTTGGCTCTAACAGCCTAGGTATGTCCACTTGAGCTGAATCAGTAAGTCTCATAGCTAGTTTCTTTTCTAGGAGAGCCAGCCATGGGAGGTTAGGGCCTGGCACTGTAGCCACACACTCATAGCTTTTGTGTTCTAATATAATAATCTGGTATATAATGACTATACCTCAATGGGTACAATTTTCAAAAGAACCTATGGCCAGTATCCTCAAAGGGACATAGACTCTGCAACACTCAGCACTGTCATGCCCAACTTTTAAGTACCTAGAAAATGACTGGAACAACAATGGGACCCACAAGCCTAGGTTCTCTATAAAATGAATAGGGAGAGACTAGCACCTTAGAATGGGATCTACAAAAGCCATCACACTAGGCAGATGGCCACCTAAGTTGGCCAATGGGAGATGCTGAGAAGAAGAGTATGTCCTAAGCCCTGCCCCTCTCACACAGGTGTCTAAGACTGCAGGTAGGCTCCTTTTGCTGCTAGCAGTTCATAGGCAGGACTCCTCTTCTGGAGTCTGGCAGCTTAGGCACCTAAGCCAATTTTTGTAAGAATGAGTTAGGTGCCTACCTCACTCCACACAAAAATGGCCTGGGGAAGAGAAGGAGACCAGCTCCTTTAGCCCAGTGGTTAGAGTCTCACCTGGGACGTAGAGATCCCAATTCAATTCTCCCTTCTGAGGAAAGAGGCTTTGAACAGGGATTGCTGTAGGTGCTGTAGCCACTGAACTATAGAGAGATTCACATGCCTTATCTGGTCCAATTAATATTTAATTAAAGTGTAATGGTTTCAACAAGAGAGATTGAGAGAGACCCACATAATCTGGTGGTTAGGTCACACACCTGAGAAATGGGAAATCCCCATTCAAATCCCTTCTCCTCATAAAGCTGAGGGAGGAATTAAGGCAGGGTCTCCCAACTCCCTGAGGAGTATTCTAACCACTGGGCTAACAGCGGTCATAGAGGCTACTTTATAGAATTGTAGAACTCGAAGGGACCTTGAGAGGTCTAGTACCTTTCACTCAAGGTAGGACTAAGTATTATCTAGACTATCCCTGACAGGTGTTTGTCTAACCTGCTCTTAAAAACCTCCAATGATGGAGATTCCACAACCTCCCTAGGCAACCTCTGTTGCTGCAATTTAAATTCATTGCTTCTTGTCCTATCCTCAGAGATTAATGAGAACAATTTGGTGCCCTCTTCCTTGTAACAACTTTTTATGTACTTGAAAACTGTTATGTTCCCTCTCAGTCTTCTCTCCAGATTAAACAAACCCAATTTTTTCAATCTTTCCTTGTAGGTCATATTTTCTAGAGCTCTAATCATTTTTGTTTCTCTCTTCTGGACTTTGTCCAATTTGTCCACATCTTTCCTGAAATGTGGTGCCCAGAACTGGACACAACACTTCAGCTGAGGCCATATCAGCACAGTGTAGAGTGGGGGAATTACTTCTCTTGTCTTGCTTACAATACTCCTGCTAATACATCCCATAATGATGTTCACTTTTTTGCAACAGTGTTACACTGTTGATTCATATTTAGATTGTGATCCACTATGACCCTCAGCTCCCTTTCTGCAGTATACCTTCCTAGGCAGTCATTTCCCATTTTGTATGTGTGCAACTGATTGTTCCTTCCAAAGTGGAGTACTTTGCAATTGTCCATATTAAATTTCATCCTATTTACTTCAGACCATTTCTCCAGTTTGTCAAGATCATTTTGAATTTTAATCCTATCCTCCAAAGCACTTGTAACCCCTTGCAGCTTGGTATCATCTGCAAACTTTAGAAGTGTACTCGGTATGCCATTATCTGAATCATTATGAAGATATTGAACAGACCGGATTCATGACCTGCAGAACCCCACTCGATATGCCCTTCCAACTTGACTGTGAACCACTGATAACTACCTTCTGGGAACAGTTTTCCAACCAGTTATGCACCCACCTTATAGTCACTCCATCTAGATTTTATTTCCCTAATTTGTTTCTGAGAATGCCATGCAAGACAGTATCAAAAGCCTTACTAAAGTCAAGATATACCACATCTACTACTTCTTCCCTATCCACAAGGCTTGTTGCCCTGTCAAAGAAAGCTATTGGGTTGGTTTCACATGATTTGTTCTTTACAATTCCATGCTATTACTTATCACCTTATTATCTTCTAGGTGTTTGCAAATTGATTGCTTAATTATTTTCTCCATTATCTTTCCGGGTACTGATGTTAAGCTGACTCATCTGTAATTCCCCAGGTTGTCCTTATTTCCCTTTTTATAGATGGACACTATATTTGCCGTTTTCTAGTCCTCTGGAATCTCTCCATGCATCACCTATGTGAGAATGAGAGAACTTCATTTTCTTTTAGTGGGTGCTGTATGGCACAGGCAGGAACAGGGAAAGGCCCCTTTAGTGACAACATGGCCAAATGCTTTATTAATGCTTCTGTTGACCGGTCTCTTCCTCCTTCTTTGCCTTAGCCTCTCTGTGCATTTAGACTGTTCCTTGTTTTCTCTCTTGGGCTCTAGGCTTTGTCTTGTTATTTTCCTTCTTTTTGGACTGGCCCTTTTCTTTCACCTTGTATTTGCCACATATTATTTTGTCTTTCTTTCCCTGACTTTCCACATTCTCTAGTACAGCATTCCCCTGAAATATTAATCCAGACCCTGGAGTTTCTTGATCCCTGTGACACGAGACGCCATCTTCTTCTATATCATCACATCCATCATAAGTTTTGTCCATTACAGCACTTTAACTCTCATTTCTGCCATGGCCATGGACTACATGAAGCCCTTGTTTGTGGAAAGAAAGTATATTCTTCCTGATTTCTGTGACAGCTCTCTGCAAGCTCCCTGTGACAGGATGTACCAGGCCCTGAGGCCCCCTGGTGGAGGCCTTTGGCTCTACCAAATCCAACCCCACCCCAGAAAGAGCAGCTGTGGGGAAAACAGCCAATCAGGGAGAGGCTGCAGGGAGCAGCCAATCAGAATGTAACAGGACCAGCTAAAAGGAACTGCAGGGGTTGAGGAGAGTCAGTTACTGCCTGGAGCTGGAGGAGCAAGCATGGTGCTCTTGGTTGGCTGAAGGAGTTGCTGACTGGGACCAATAGAGGTTTGCTGGGGCTCAGGCTAGAATAACCCCAAGGCAAGGGTGAAGCTGAAGGGCTGCATGGGAAGAGGCCCAGGGAACCCTAGCAGCAATAAATACTTAAAAGGACACAGCAGATAGCGGCTAACTGTAGGGTCTCTGGGTTGGGACCCAAAGTAGTGGGTGGGCCACCAGCCACCTAAGTTCCCTCTAAGCTGCATGGCCATGCAGCAGCCTATGAAGCACTGTGCAGGCACTCAGGGCTGCAGCGGGGAGAGATACATCTCCCCCAGCCCTGGACCTGCTGTGGCCAGGGGAGAGGCACCTATCCCATGGCCCCAGCCTCAAAGCTGCCGCAGTGGGGAGAGGTGCCTCTACCTTCTTCCCCCCCACCCCAAGCCCAGGTGCTGCTGCAGGAAGAGAGAGCTGGGGGAGTCTTGTAGCCCCAGGACAGCCTGCACCCCAAACTCCTCATCCCTGGCCCCACCCCAGAGCCTGCACTTCCAGCCACAGCTCTCACCCCAACCCTCTTCCCCAGCCCTGAGCCCCTCATCCCTGCCCCCACCCTAGACCCTATACCCCCAGCTGGAGTTCTCACCTCTCCCCTGCACCCCAACCCTCTGCCCAGCCCTGAGTCCCTCATCCCCAGCCCCACCCTAGAGCTCACACCCCCAGCTGGAGTTCTCACCTCTCCCCTGCCCCCTCTCACATACCGAACCCCTCATCCCCGCCACGTAAATTTTGTTCACACATCACCTCCATATTGGTGCACATAACAAAATTCATTCTGCACATGCATGGGAAAAATTAGAGGGAACTCTGCCAGCCACTAGGGAAATGGCTTAACCCCTGAGCAAAGGTGTAGCCCAGGGAAGGGGCTAAAGACCCAGAGAGAAGGTCAGCATTTGTGCAACTTTTGATACCACCCCAGAAAGGGACTGAATTGTGAAGAGTAACTCACCTGGAAAGCTAGGGTCAGCGAAGCCACTATAGGCAAAGAGTCTCCAGGCAGGAAGCCTGGAGAGCCCTGCTCCATACCAAAGCAAGGACAATGAGAGAGAACCCAGAAAGGGCTGAGAGGCAGTTCAAACCAGGGTATTATGGTAGGGATCCTGTTGGACTGAGTGAGAATAGAGCCCAGAGATAGGGCTGCAGATAAAGAGATACATGCTCCAACAGGGCCTATCCCAGCAGGGTCTGTTGTGTATTGTTGTATACCTACAGGCTGCCTGTGATTTGGCTGAAGGGCTGAGTCACAGAAGGTTCACCTGAGAAGTTATCTGCCAGCAGGGGTCACCGCAAACAACGCAGAGAGAGTGCAGGTGCAGACACATCTGGTTGACAGCAGGCATTTGCGAGAGGCCCTGTCACACTCCCCACTGAGTTGGGTTGTTTTAAAAAGCAGAGCGGAACCAAAACCTTTGCTTGAAAGCTCCAGTTGGTGCTCGGTCAATGAATTAACTTTGCTTTCATCTGCCACAAGTTCTATTGTCTTGTAGGCTATCAGGTCTCTCAAATTTGCTACTTAAGACACTAATACGCTACAAGTACAATCTTCCACAAGCTACTCCTCCCCCAGTCAGGAGACAGGGGAAGAGAAGGAGGGGGAATCCCATCCCCAGCAAGTGGCAGATACCTCCTGGTGAAGGCGCTCCCATGTGCTGTATTCACTGCTCAGTGTATGAAGCTGCACAGGCCTGTAGCATAAGGGCAACCTTGGTACTGAGGTTAAAGCTGCTCCCGCTGACTTTAATTGGGGTTGTGGCTATTCAGCACTTCTGAAAAATCCAGCCCTAAATGTCTCAAGCTGGGTACTCAAAACCAGTGGCCACTTCATGAAATGTTGACCTTACCCTCTTTGCACTAGTGTTTCCATATAGTGATGAATTCCTCCCCATGCCATAGGGACTTTTAAAGCTATTTTAAATCGTATAAACTTCCTCAGCTTAAAGGTGTCATATACCTGGAAAGTATTAGTGTTTTATGAGTTTGTACTTATGTTCTCAGTATTTGAACCTGAAATAAAGTGTTTTCTCCCCATAGCCACTTTCCTTTTTAAGGGACAGAACCTATGATGGGGGGAATCAGGCTGTCTGGGTTCTCTGACCTGCTAGTTGACTTTGGGCAAGTCACTTCCTCTCTCTGTGCCTGAGGTTCTCCACTTGCAGAATGAGGGCAATGACACTAAACAACCTTTGCAAAGCACTCTGAGCTCTGTGGATAAAAAGTGAGATAGGAAAGCAGCGGCAATCTTTGATTTGGAGGATACAAACAGCCTGGACTGTTTAGTTCTAAAAGCACTTGCATTTGCCTCCAAATCAGAAATTATCCAGAAAATGCATTTCATGAAGGAAGCAAACCTTGAACGAGAGTGTGGTGTAGGAGACCATGGCAACTTCAGCACTTTGCTTGGCCTCACAGCCAGTAGATAGTTTATATTACAGCCAGAGGTGAATGGAATGGCCTGAAGCCCAGACAAACTGCATTTCCTGCTGTTTGTTTTTGTTCCCAACGTGACAGACAAATTAAACCTCAGGAGGGTTTTCTTTTTTCTTTTCTTTTTTTTTTTTAAAGTAATAGTCTCCATGTTAGAGATCTCTCATTTTGTTTACTCCTCTGCCTTTGCGCAGCTCAGGTGGCCTCTGAGTCATAGCCTTGTTGCCAGGGCCAGACATGAGGGTCTGACTGGCCACAGCATTCCTATTAGGGCTGGTCTGTGTTTGTTAAAGCTTATTAGTAACCTCCCACATTTGGGTGGACAAGACCAATCAGATCTGCCTATTTTTCTCAGAAGCCAAACTCACCAAATGTGTCTTTAGATTTGGGAGTGTGGGTAGGGGATAAAAGAAGAAGAATGTTCATGACCGTGAAAGACTAAAGGGAATTGGCTAAAACCTGGGAGAAGTGGGCATACCCCAGGTAAACTCTGCCACCATACATGGATCTGGACAGACTGACATATTCTGATGTTCCATTTTGATGGGCTGTCCCTCTATATCCCTACCTAAGCATTTCACTCCTTATTTGCAGCACTTCTTGCTAGACCAGTCTTGGGCCCACAAACAGTTCTGCCAATACTCTGGGATCTTGACCTCCAGCACATACCCTGGTGATTCCCGATCCATGATTCGTTCCTGAGCAGAGGATGCCAATCAGGTTGGTTTGGTAGATGTGGAGAACCACTAATGCAATATTCGATTGGGTGGATGAGTGAGGTTCTGTGGTCTGTGATATGCAGGAGGTCAGACTAGATGATCATGACAGTTGCTTCTGGCCTTAAAATCTGAGTCTATGATTGAGATTCACATGTCCTCTTTATGCCTCAGTCAGTGCAGTCCCCACTGGACAGGTGCTCACATCACAGGGGGGAAAAAACAAAAAAACCACCACCACAGTTGGGTCTAATTGCCCCCCCTTGTGGGCAGTCTCACTAGCAAGGCCAAGTATTGAATGGAACATGGAGACAGTATTCTTATCATTCCAGGGTTGATCCTTCCAGCTCAGGCTTCAGTTAATAGTGGACCAATTCCTTTACTTTTAAGCTTTTTCTCCTCTGTCTCTCGCAGAGTTTATCTTTAATCCCTCTATTCATTCCATTCCATGTGTGCTTTCAGCCTGCCAGAATATTTTAGGAGTAGATATTTGAGCTGGTGTCGGGCAGGATTTTAATCCTCAATGGACAATGCCTTGAATAGCAGACACTTAAGCAGCTATGGAAATATTTACCAGAAATGTCCTTATGTCTGGAATTCTTGATCAGCAAAAAGTATAGGGATCAAGTTATTATCTTGCTAATAGCTGTCAAAGAGAGAGTGCAAGAGAAGCACAGGGAAGAAGAATAGTATAAGAGCAAATCAGTGCAACATTCTCAACAAAAAGAATTCAAATGTGGCTTGTGGACAAAACCAGAGGATTGCAGCAGAAGCTCTGAGAAGGGGCACAAAGTGGAGGAGAGAACAGAGGGACCATATCAAAATGCCAATTATGGGGGTATATTGTGGTTACAACAGGACCAGATGGAGACCCACCAACTCATTTCTCGTGTGAACAGCCAGCATTCTCTGACTGGTTTTGAATCCAGAAGTGAAAGGCTCTGTTGCACATTACCAGCTTCTGTTCACCATTTCTCTTTGGTGGATATAAAGTGGTGAAGGCCAAACCTGACATCTGGCATGAGGAAACTGAGAAAGTTGAGGGTTTTATTGACCACTCCGCCACAGTCTAGCACCTACTACTGGAAAGACAGTGAGGCCTTCTAGGAGCTCTTCCTCTGAGTGGAGAGACGGGCTCTTGTAAAGATTTCATCTCTCAAATTGTCCTCTTTCCATGCATTAGAGGAAACAGAGCACCACAGAATGAGGTGGGTTGGGGAAAAATAGGAACAGTGCCACCAAGCTGTATAATGATTCTCCCCTCCCCACCACCCCCACGCATGTCAGTACATCCAATGGGAATAACAGTGAAGAATATAAGAATCTTAAACCTGCCCTAACCTGCAAGCAAAAGCAAAGTGCTTGAAGAGGAGTTTTTGCCATCAGTGGTTTTACTACATCCAAATAACTATGTTCAAAGGTTGTAAAAGTCAAGCCCTCAAAAGTTAGGAAATACCAGAATTAAGGCTGCCTGTGCCACCTTAAACTCATTCCCCTTGTACGTATGCATTATGATACGGTCCTTCAAAGCATGGAGGCGTTACCACGTCTCAGCTGAATGGCTGTAAGAATTTTGTAATGTGGGCAAAACAATGTATTTTTTCCCTAACCTTGTTCTCAAACAGCTGAACTGCTTTAGCTAAAACTTAAAACAAACAAACAAGGAAACAAAAAGCCAAGGGCAAACAGCCAGCCTGGAAAATTTCAGCCCAGATGGTTTATGTTTGGCAATGTTATAGGCAGCTGAAAACAGGATCTTATAAAGGAAAGTGGTGGACAACCTTAACAGGCCTCACTCCCTATAACAATAGCATGCAATGAATAGGGTCCTACCAAATTCACAGCCATAGAAAAATGTATCACGGACCGTGAAATCTGGTCTTCCCCTGTGAAACCTGGTCTTGTGTGCTTTTACCTTACACTATACAGATTTCATGGAGGAGACCAGAGTTTCTCAAATTGGGGTTCCTGATCCAAAAGGGAGTTGCAGGGGGGTCAAGGTATTGCCACCCTTACTTCTGCGCTGCCTTCAGAGCTGGGCTGCCAGAGAGCGGCAGATGTTGGCCAGGCATTATTCCTTTCATTCCTGTTTCCTCCATGGCCTGGAGATGGCATTTCAATAGCAGTTAAGCTCTTAACACACCCATCATGTTATGTACAGGCATGTGACCATGGCCCTCCTCTGTGAAGACCTTCCTACTTTTCCACCATCTCAAGTTCAACCTTCTTGTCTTTGTCACCTTCAAGCCCTTCACACGTCTGGCTGCCCTTCTCCATTTGCCCTCTTGTCTCTCATCATGTCTCCCCCTGAATGTCCTCAGTCCTCCACTTGCTAGCTTCAGCCACCCATTTATCCACTTTCCCCCAGCTGTCTTTAGGGGCCGATCTTGGTTTGTGTAAAAGCAGTTAGCAGCCACCCCTGCCACAATGACAAGCCTCAGCTGATTGGCCGATCTTTCTCAGAAAAGAAATGGTCAATGTTTGCCTTTAGATCAGTGGGGGTGGAAGACTGGGTAGAAAGGAAGAAGAATGTTTGTGGCCGTGAAAGTCTCTCTCCTGCAATATCTCCTGATTTGCAGAGGCTCTGAATGCCCCATATTCCCATTGACTTCACATGGGATTGTGGGTGCTCAGCACTTCTGAAAAATCAAGCCTGTTAGTCTATTCAGTTTGGGCATTTGTTTGTTTGTAATCCATTAATTCCTTTTGGACCACTTCACCTGCGTGTTCGATACATTATCACAGTGGCCACAATGGCACATTATTCACCTCACAAAATACCTTTCTCAGGGGAGTTATAATTGACTACAGCGCCACCCTTATTATACAATTTGCTTACCCCTGTTAACGCAGTGGTTGTTGCACCACAAGTGGGCAGGCCAATCACTAAAAGCTACATTCACCACAATGAGATGGGGAAGGAGCATAGGAGTTTCACTGGGATAATAACAGCATGTTTTTGATGGATAGTGGTAATGGCCAGCATTTGGTTCTCTCTCAGGAAAAAGGTTTTTATTTTTAATGAGTGAGGTTTTATGATTAAGCCTGCAATTTTTTAAAATGAATTTCTGCCTCTATTAAACACAGCTACCTCCCTGCATTTAATCTCCTCTTTGCCATGAGTCCAGTTCTGCTAGGGAACTTTTCCCTCTCATTAATATCACCTGCTTGGTCTTTTCAGCAAAAATTTCCTGTGCAAATATTCTTCCCTTTGGGGTTTTAAAGCTGTTTCCACAGCAACAGAGTGTACTGTCTAAAGGAGGGCATTTGCTTCCCCCTTTTTTCAATTTTGGAGGGAATTAAGCAAGGGGAATAATATCCAGAGCTGGGGTGAGTAGAACTTCATTTGGACTGTGTGACTATAGGGCCATATCCATTTTTGTGGCTTTGTAGCACTCTGGAGATATAAAACAGCTGAAAACTCAGCCTAACTAGCCAGTTAACTCATAAACTGCCCAGATTTACAGCTTTTTTATAACACTTGAGTGATGCAAAGCAGCTGGAGGGCACCTGGGAATCTGCCTCAGAGTATATAGGGAGAATTTACCAGAAGAACAAATCTTACCTCCCATCAAACCCACTCTATAGTACGTATCTGAAATTTAGATCTTCACTCAAGTGTTGTTGTATTTGTGCCCTGTGTAGCACAGACTATGAAAGAAGCAAGCAGAAGAAAAGAATCCATGGAAAATATAAAATGGAAAATGGAGCAGAGGACAGACAGAGTGAAAAAACAGACTGAGGAAATTCAGCAGAGGGAACGAGGGAAAAATTCAATGACAAATTAAATACAGTCTGTCTAGTGTATTCAGAGCTTTTGCTTGCATTAGCCATGCTTTAGGGGAGAAACATTCTGTCCCCAGTGTGTAGAGAATACAGGTTTGTAAGCGTCTGGGGTTTAGTACCACAGCTATATTGACCAGGATTCACTCTGAACACATGCAGCTGCAACAGAAACAAAGACGGCAGAGAGAATGATTTATTACACTATTAAGAGAGACTGCTTCCTACCAGAGAGTCATTGCAGGTTACCAGTACCAGATAATGAACAGAAATGGAGAACAAACAATATAGGCCCCATCCTTAAAGGCAAGTAAAAAACGTTAAGGTCAAGCATTGACTTTCCTTGAATTCCCCCTCTTGTCCTCTCTACTTTCCCTACTATTCTTCTTTCCCCAGAATAAACAAGGGACAAGTTGAGAAACAGAGGCAGATTCTGTTGCAACTCACTGTTGCAATGCTCAACCTTTAGCAGGGCCGGCTCTGGCTTTTTTGCCGCCCTAGGCAAAAAAGCCACCTGCCACCGCCTAGCGCGGCAGGGGAGGGCGCTGAGCCCGGCCGCGGGCCCGCAATCCCCGACCAGCCGGAGCGCCGGGAGCAGGGCGGAGAGCCCAGCTGGGGCTCTCCGCTCTCCCCGGCGGCCAAAGCGCCGGCGGGAGGGCGGAGAGCCCCCGGCGGCCAGAGAGCCCGGCCGGGGCGCTCCGCTCTCCCCGGCGGCCAGAGAGCCCAGCAGGGGCTCTCCGCTCTCCCCAGCGGCCTGAGTGCCAGGGGGAGGGCGGCGAGCCCCCGGCGGCCAGAGCGCCGGGGGGAGGGCGGCGAGCCCGGCCAGGGCCCCGCTCTCCCCGACCGGCCGGAGCGCCGGGGGGAGGGCGGCGAGCCCGGCCAGGGCCCCGCTCTCCCCGACCGGCCGGAGCGCCGGGGGGAGGGCGGCGAGCCCGGCCAGGGCCCCGCTCTCCCCGACCGGCCGGAGCGCCGGGGGGAGGGCGGCGAGCCCGGCCAGGGCCCCGCTCTCCCCGACCGGCTGGAGCGCCCCGCCACGCCGCCCCAAGCACATGCTTGGTGGGCTGGTGCCTGGAGCCGGCCCTGACCTTTAGGCACCTAGAACATCAATGAAACAAACCTGGAATGCACAAAGCTTGAGTTAGATACTCAGGTTCCCTAGACAGGGAATGAGGAGAAGTAGGCAGCTAAAAATGCAATCCACAAGAGCCAGCATAGTAGGCAGGGAGCCACCTAAATTAGCCAGTGGAACATGCTGAAGAGAGGAGTGTTTCTTAAGCCCTTCCCCTCACACAGACTTTAGCATCTATCTCTGCTTGTGATCCACAACCAACTTTTCCTGGAGTGGTGGGAGCATTACATAGGCCAAACATTCAAAATGGCCACACCTGGATTGGAATGCCATCTTCTACTCATCTGTCTACTCGAGTCTGACCAAGTTATATACTCCATGCATGTCCAATTTTGTGAAGATCCAGGCTAATTGGAGTCTTTCCAGGAACTTATTAATAAGAGGAAGGGGATATCAATTATGCACCGTGATTTGATTTAGTGCCTGGTAATCAACACAATGTCAGAAAGAGTCATCCTTCCTAGCTACGAAGAATATAGGTCACCAGCTGGGGAGATAGAGGAATGAATAAATCCCTTCTGCAGGTTTTCCTCTAGGTACTCCTGGCTCAGAGACAGCATAAATGCATCTGAAGAGAACCTCCATCTCTGGCGGGTTCAACAGGGCAGTTGTAACTGCAGTGGTGTGGTAGAGTGTCCAGTCCTGTTTGTTGAACACCCTGGTGAACTCTAAGTATTTGACAGTAATCATAAGTGTGGCTGGGCCTGCTACTGGGGCTACTGGGGGGTGGGGAAGTGCCCCACAGAGTGTGGTCGACTGTGGATGGGGGCTAGGGAGCCAGTCTCATTGATATGCCAGGGAGAAGAAGAGCACTGTCCTTGATCACCGGCTGATTAGAGGATTGTGGGAGACATGCCAAGGGGTGCCAAGGATGACCATTGAATGTGGGGCATACCCTGAACTGCATGATTTCCCAGTGGTTGCTGCTGGTGATGACCTCCAGAGGCACTAGTCAGTGAGACCACCAATGCCTCCACACGGAGGTGGGGCACCACTCCGTCCCAGATGTAGAGGGAAAGATTTAGTGGATTGGTGTGTTGGGATTGTCAGGATTCCAGCAGAGTGGCTCACTGCAGGGCAGTGTGGAGTACTGACCCAGCTCTGGCCCTGCTACTGGGGCTGGGTCCTGGTGTTTCCTAACCCAGCAGGGTGTTGTTTCTTGGCTGGACAACCCGCTGCTAAATGCCCGGATTCCCCACAGTACATGCAGAGTCCTAGAGCCTGGTTCCGGCTCTTTTCCTTGGTGGAGAGATGGAGTCAAACTTGGCCTATCTGCTTTGGCTCAGTGTCCAATGGATTGTGTGGAGTTGCAGAGAATGGAAGTGGTTGATGAGGTTCAGGTGATGCACTTCCTTTCTAGCCTCGTTTCATTAGTTGGTCATCAATCCTTATACACAGATTGATAAGGTCCCTCGGATAGGCGAGGATTCTACTCGAGCTAACTTATCCTTAATAAGATCATGAAGTCCTTGCCAGAAGTGATGTCCTTGCATAGCTTCATTCCAGTGGATATCGGCTGCCTGGCATCGAAACACAGCTGCCTATCTGGCAATGGATCAGGACCCCTGTTGGAGGACTTGGAGCACAGCTTCTGCAGTGTTCTCTGTGTTAGGGTCACCAAAAATGCCTGCCACTGCCAGGTCACACTCATCTAAGCATTTGAGAAGAGAGCTAGACCCCTCCAATAGTGGGGAAGCCCATATCAGTGCCTCTCCAGTAAGCAGGCTAATCACAAATCCTACTCAGCACTGGTCCATAGGGGACGATGGGTGTCACAGAACGAACAATAGGCCACATTGATTCAAGAAGCCCTGGAACTTGGCATGGTCCCCATTGAACTTGTCTGGTCAGGGGATTTTGGGCTCACAGACAGCAGGTGTGAGAGTTGGCGGGAGATGATGGGGGCATGTAGACACCACCTGAGCTAGAAGAGTTGGATTCCTGACTCATAGTGCAGCAACCTGAACCTGCAGTTCCTGTTGGGCCCCGACTAAGACTGCAAGGGTGAGCTGGGCTCCCGCTGGGGTCGTCCAGGAGGGACCTCCATGTTGTTAGGCCCGTGCCCTCCCTATGTCTGGTCTTTAGGGCTGCTCAAACTGTAAGTTGCCGGGATGTGGACATCAGCCTACATAGTGGGTAGGCCAGGTTGCAGTAGCAGTTTGAAGTAAGAGGGAGCATAGATCCAGGAGTCAGGTACCAGGCCTAAGGTGAAGCTGGGGTCAAGGTCGAGGAGCCAAGCCAAAGGTCAGAACCGGAGTTAGAATCAGGTGCAGGGCAGGAGGGCAAGGACTGGACAGAAGTCAAGGCTAGAATGAGAAATAGAGGAAGGGCCAGAGGCAGTCCAGAGCAAGGACTAGAAACAGCAGCAGAACAAGCACAGTTACAGAGGTGGTACACATTGAGAAGTCACTATACAGCTGTCACTGCAAGGCTCAAGTAGCAGGCTGCTGGTTCCCCTGCCCAGTCACGATCATGACCATTTGGAGAAACCTCATTGGGCCCAGCTGAGCTTGCTGGGTTGCCTAGCAACCAGGTTGAGAGCCAACTGTGCCTGGCCACACCTCCGCGTAGGAGCTGGATGGGGACATGTCACTGCTTCTGCTTGAGATAAGCGCTGCCCAAAGCTGCACCCCTGACTCCCTCCTGCCCCCCAGTCCCCTGCTCCAGCCCTGATCCCCCTCCCGCCCTCTGAACCCCTCGGTCCCAGCCCGGAGCACCCTCCTGCACCCCAAATCCCTCATCCCCAGCTCCACCCCACACCCCCATCTGGAGCCCTCACCCCCTCCTGCACTCCAACCCCCAATTTCGTGAACATTCACGGTCCGCCATACAATTTCCATACCCAGATGTGCATACTGGCAAAGTCCACAGTGTGTTATTCGTTCATGAGGAAGTTGAAGGTTGAAGTTAAGATGTTGCAGTTGCCATTTTGGGGGGAGAGGGCAAATGTCATGTGTTCCCCTGTCGTAGCACCACAGTTGAACCTGGTCAGTATAAATGCACTGACTTTACAGCACTGCTGCCTATCTGGTGCATAACATCCACTACGTTTGGCTGCATGACAGAGGGCCGATTTGATGTAAGAATCAGTGACAGCCACGGCTCAGAAAGGTTTGTGGTGCTTTATGAAATAACCAGGCCTTCCGTGCAACCCATGCTTTGCTCCCATACCATATTCAGTGACTACACCTTATTCGTGCAGTTAGCTCTCTAATGCTTCCAAACATAATACGTTGCACCTCTTAACCTCTAGCTATACAGCACTTGTACTCCATAGAATCCATTCCTCATGACGCTTTACTTTTCATTTCCATACCTTCAACACGTGTAGTTACACAGAATCTGCAGAACAATCAATGCTGTTGACTTTTTCCATTCTCTGAAACCATCATGTTACCGCCCTCCTGTTTAATAGCTAACATGCAATATAGTTGTGAGATTCATTTACTACTAAGCTGGCGAAAGAGCTGAGGGGTTGAAATGAGTGGAGTAATGAAGCTATGCCAATTTACACCAACTGATCATCTATCCCTGTGTTTTCGTTCCATATACAACTGAAATCGCTCACTCCTAGGAGCACAGGGACTCTGAAAATAGGAACTCTAATGGAAATAGACCTACTGGGGAACTTCAAAATACTGGTATAGCTTGATAACTCTTCCCTAGCTAGGGTCTGCTGAATTAAACACTTCCCTTAAGTACATTTCTATGATTTGCATCCAGTTAATGGGCCAGATTCTCAGCTGATGCAAATCAGTTTAGCTGACGTCACCAACTCTTCTGTATTTCAACTGAGATTGAGAAGCTGGGTTTGTTATTGAGATTCATGTCCAAGGGTGAGGGTCAATGACAACACAAGGTGTAAAGCAATGAAGAATCAGACTGTGACAGAGTTCACTCACTGGAGGGGCACCTCCTGCTGACTGTATCAGGGATTAGCTCTCTCAGCCAGCGCTCCCTCTCCTGGTGGTATTTCTCCCACTGCCTTCTCCTTCTGAAAACCTGCCTCAGTCCAGGAACTGCAGCATCCTCTTCATGACTCAGCCCTCCGACCTTGTCACTATCTGTGTTTTCCCACCATCTTGGGAGGCGTGGGGGAGAGGATCTCCCAGTGCTATAGTCCAGCCACTTTCCCAATTGCAAGTAGGGGGACCCAGGCCCACCCACTACTCCAGTGCCAGGTCAGGGACTCTGTTAATAGCAGCCTCCTGCTGCCTCTCTTTAACTTTTCTGTCAGAGCTGCTTCAATTCCCTGGGCCACCTTCCTGTGGCCAGGGCCGGCTCTGGCTTTTTTGCCGCCCCAGGCAAAAAAGCCTCCCACCGCCCGGCGGGGAGCGCGGCAGGGGAGGGCGGCGAGCCCGGCCGCGGCCCCGCTCTCCCCGGCTGCCCGGAGCGCCAGGGGGGAGGGCGGCGGGCCTGGCCGCGGCCCTGCTCTCCCCGGCCGGCTGGAGTGCCGGGGGGAGGGCGGCGAGCCCGGCTGGGGCTCTGCTCTCCCCAACTGGCCGGAGAGCCGGGAGGAGGGCGGAGAGCCCGGACGCGGCCCCGCTCTCCCTGGCCGGCCAGAGTGCCGGGGGAGGGCGGCAAGCCCGGCCGCAGCCCCGCTCTCCCCAGGTGAGCGCCACCCCCCTCCAGGTGCCGCCCCAAGCACATGCTTGGAGGGCTGGTGCCTGGAGCCGGCCCTGCCTGTGGCCCAAGCACCTTCTTCACCCTCCTCTCAGGCCCATGAGCCAGCCAGGAGCTCCCTCTTACTCCCCTGGTCTCTGCCAGCAACTGCTCTGTCTATGGTGGTACCTTCCTGCAGCTTGCTAAGAACACAGTTTTCTCTCCTTGGACTGTCTGCAGCAACTGATCCTACTCTGTCTTGCAGCTTCCTTTTATCTGAGTCTGCCGGGGTCAGATTGGTTGCTCCCTGCAACTCCTCCCTGATTGACTGTGCTTCACACAGCCTCTCCGGGCCACTCAGAGGACTCACCTCCATTGCTCTTTCCAGGACAGGGCATGGTTAACCTTTTCTATACATATGTTGGGTAGGCACCCCGATCACACAGACCCAAACATTGCTAACATAAATTGAATTTTGAGAAGCATTTTCTGAGCATTAATAAAAGATAATCATATCTGTCACATAATAATTGACCTGAATCAGCCTTTATTGTGTGCTGATGAGACAGCCATCTCATTAAACCTCAGTGAAATGTGTAGCTGAGAACCCTTCTCCACCCTGTTATTACAGATGCTTTTCTCAATCTCTTTCTATTCAATCTGGGCTTTTTAAAGTGGCTCTGGGTGACCCAAGGTCGCTATCTGTCCACTTCTGCAATGTCATTAAGCTTTACCCAACTGCAGGTGGAACCCACCATTCCTTCTATTATCTATGTCATCAGGGAAGAGCAAACGTGGGGTTAGCATTACAAATATTTTTAATGTGTAATAAAAGCACCACACCAACAGAGCTGATGCAAATCCCAGAGGCCTTTTCTACCTCTTGGCACATTTATTATTGTGACACTACGCTCCATATTCTTCATAGAAATATTGTTATAATATGATTATAGCATATATAAGATGTATTTTATGCAAGATGGGGCTTGTGAGATATCATTGGAAGGGTTATGATTGATTATCCTCTTTGTATGCATGTATCATTTTTGTATCTAAAGTTAGGAATATTGACTATACTTCTGTACTACAAAAGTGTTTGCACCTGGGGAATGCCCACCAGACAGAATGCACTCAGACTGGCTGGTTAGCTGGGGACAAGTCAATAAACCATTAGGGAGAACAACAGGTCTAAATGCTAATCTCCCACCTTCCTGGGATGCTGCAAACAGCCTTTGATTCATAGCTGCTTTGATGCTTCAGGGTCATGTGATCATGTCACCTGGTACTAGACTCCATGATAGAATATCTGTATTTTTCCACTGATGGGGGAGGAACCACACTGGAAAACAAAGGATCCCCGCTATATGTAAATCCTATTTAAGACAGGGGAGGGAGATGATTGGGGTCAGGGCGGCTTTAGGCCAATTCCACCAATTCCCCCGAATCGGGCCCCGCGCCTAAGAGGGCCCCGCACCCAGTGGCAGGGCCGCCCAGAGTGGGGGGCAAGTGGCAGAGAATCCCTTCCCTGGCTAGAGGCGCCTTTTTAATTTTTACTCACCCAGCGGTGCTCCAGGACTTTGGCGGCACTTTGGTGGCACTGAAGGACATGCCACCAAAGACCCAGAGCGAGTGAAGGAACCGCCACCAAAGTCTAGGAGCGCCGCCCGGTGAGTACAAGCCCCACGTGGGTTTTTGTTTTTTAGTCATCCCTGTGGGGGCCCTGTCAAAACTGTTCGAATCGGGCCCCATACTTCCTAAAGCCGGCCCTGGGTGTGGGGCAAGGAGCTGGGACACTGCGCGGTGGGTCACTGTCTGGCCCAGGCCCTTCCTAGCCAGAGGCCGAGGCCGAGGCATTTCCTTCAGGTCACCTTCTGCTGCAGCTTGGCCACGGGCCCCCATAGCCACTAGCCCAGCCAGGGATCCCAAGTGGGGATTGTCACGGCTGGCTCCTCCCTGCCGCCAGCAGCTCTTCACTGCCAGGGAATTCCTGAAATCCTGTGTGCCCCTCCCCCACCCACCTCCTGGGGCTGTGAGTGCCCCCCCCCGGACAGCCCCTCCCCCGAGCTCTGAGTGCCGCTGGCCAGTCCCTCCCCTCAGCCCCCCCCCCCCACTTCCTGGGGCTCTGAGTGCCCTCAGCCTGTCCCCCTCCCACACCCCGGGGCTGAGTGACCTTGGCCAACCCCTGTCCCTTCAGGAGGAACTCCCAGTACCCACCCAGCCCCCACACCTCAGAGTTCCCCTCCCTGCGGCTCTGTGGCCATACCCCCACCAGGGCCGGCTTTAGGCCAATTCAACCAATTCCCCTGAATCGGGCCCCGGGCCCAAGCCCCGGTACGGTGTACCGGCAAGAGCCAGTGCGCTGTACCAGGGTGGCCCGGCTTCCCCAGGGGGCAATTTAAAGGACCTAGGGCTCCCAGCAGGGGCCGGAGCCCCAGGCCCTTTAAATTGCTACCAGACCCCCACTGCTGGAGCCCTGGGGTAGGGCTGCGGGGCTCTGGGGGCTATTTAAAAAGTCCAGGACTCCCGCTGCCTCTACCGCCCCGGCCCTTTAAATAGCCGCTGGAGCCCCGCTGCTTCCCCAGGGCTCCCGTGGCTATTTAAAGGGCCGGGGCGGTAGAAGCAGGGGAGCCCTGGGCCCTTTAAATAGCCCCCAGAGCCCTGGGATAGCGGGGGACTCGGGGGCTATTTAAAGGGCCGGGGCTCCAGCTGCCTCTGCTGCACCCCGTCCCTGCACCAGCCCCGCACCCCCTGCCCGCAGCCAGCCCCGTCTCCAGCCAGCCCTGCACCCCCTGTCCGCAGCCAGCCCCTGCTGCACCCCTGCCCTACCTCGAGCCCCGCCCCCCCGTTCTGCCCGCACCAGCCCCGCCCCCCTGCCCTGCCTGCAGCCAGCCCTGCACCCCCTGCCCGCAGCCAGCCTCTGCCGCACCCCCTGCCCTGTCTCCAGGCAACCCCTGCCACACACCCCTGCGGCCCTGCCCAAAGCCAGCCAGCCCCACACACTCCTGTCTCCAGCCAGCCCCGCACCTCTTGCCCTGCCTGCAGCCAGACCCTACCTCCAGTGAGCCCCTGCCCTGCCTCCAGCCAGCCCCATGTCCACTGGTGCCCTGCAGTTCCCAGGGCAGTAACCCTGCACACCTGCTTCAATGAGGGGGGCAGGGAGCAGCTGGGACCCACATATGTGCACACCACTAGGGTGACCAGACAGCAAGTGTGAAAAATCAGGACAGGGGGTGGGGGATAAATAGGATCCTATAAGAAAAAGACCCAAAAATCGGGACTGTCCCTATAAAATCAGGACATCTGGTCACCCTAGCACACCCTCAGGGAGTGGCGGGGACCCACACACGTGAAACGGAGCTCATTAATAACCGATCAACAGCATATATGATGCAATGTACATAATATATAATTTTATTATTTATATAGTTATGGAAAGTAAATAATACATGGAAGAAATGAAAGGCTTTTTTTTACATTATTTTTTTTGTTAGTCATCCCTGCCGGGGGCCCGCCAAAAATGTTCGAATTGGGCCCCGCCCTTCCTAAAGCCGGCCCTGCTGGAGAGAACAGGAGGATTCAGTCAGCAAGGGCTGCCGATCCGTCCCATTCACCAGGGCTGCCATCCTGCGGCTTCAGCATTAGTGGCTGGGGTGACTTGGGGAAAGGTCTCAACCTCCCCACATCCCACTTCACTGCTGCCAGAATCCCTCCTGCCCCCCCGCTACAGTCCCCTCCCTACCCAACCTGGGTGGGGGTGGAGGAGAGGGGTCTGAGAACTTGAGCTGTGGATTGGAGGTGGAACAGCTGTCAGAGGCACTGAGGGGGAGGTTGCAGGAGCTCCCTGTACAAGGAGGGGGGTTGCCACTGGAGGTCACTAGGAAGGACAACAAGACTCCATCCTGGGGGTCAGGAGGGGGAATCCATCCCTTAGAGGTGGGCAGGGGCTGGGTGGAAATGCTGCTGGTTCCAGGGGCCGTTAATCCCCCCTGATTCCTCGGAGGCGTCTGAGTCTCAGACAGGTTCTCGTTCCCTTGCAGCAGGAGGACGTCACGGCCAATGTGATGCGCCAGCTCCGTATCATGCGGCACTTGCGCCAGGTGCCTGAGGCGCTGCAGGGCCTGTGCCTCTGAGGCCACCAGCAACTCCCGCTCTCTGCTGCAGGTACTGCTCTGGCTCTCTGTAAATGGAGAGCTAGTGGAAGGGGAAATGGAGCCCCCTGGCACTCACAGAAACCCTCTCCCCTCTCTGTGGAGCAGGGTCCTTTCCTCTGCCCCCAAATTCCTTCATCTGGGACAGGAGCTCTTTCCCTCACACCCATTCTCCTCCCCCCTTTCCTTGATCTACCCCCATCCCCTGGCACTCACAGAAAGCTGATTACAGAATGAGCCCGAACTGAGAGGCACCATATCCGCCCCCCCCCCCAAAGAACCAGTCTTCAGTGGTGATACAGCCCAGCTGGGGTAGCAACAGGATTGAGAACGAGGCAGGAAGTTCAGAGCAGCAAGGAAAGCCTGGAGGGGAACTTGAGAAGAGAGGTTGGAAAAGTGCAGCAAAGAGAAAGGTGCAGACCTAGCTGTTGGGTCCAGGGCCCTGAGCTGCTATCAATGTCAGGGTGGGACTGGGTTCCCCTACCAGCCCCAGAGGAGGCGGCGTACACGCACCTGGAGAGGGTTCCCAAGCCCAGCAAGGGGGCTACAGGCTGAGCAAGTGCCCCAGCGATGGCAGAAGGACTTCTGTCTGTGGAAAGACCTCTTTGGACTTTTAGTGTGAGGCAAGCTGGGCCCCAGAAGGGTGGACTAAAGGTGGTGACCTGGCCAGAGTTACCAGGCAGAGAAACTGCTGTGGTGCTGGAGCGACCATGGATGGGGGACACTAGCCCAGCGAGAGGGCTGTGATGCCATGCCTGGCCGCCGGGGGGCACCTAACGATGAGTAGATTCGTTTATGATTGGCATAGTTCCCCCTGTGATCCGTGAGGGAAGTCTTGGTTGCTGAAGGAATCATAGAATATCAGGGTTGGAAGGGACCTCCGGAGGTCATCTAGTCCAACCCCCTGCTGAAAGCAGGACCAATCCCCAGACAGTTTTTTGCCGTGGCCCCCTCAAGTATTGAGCTCACAACCCCGGGTTTAGCAGGCCAATGCTCAAACCACTGAGCTATCCCTCCCCCAAGCAGGTGTATCAAGGGACCAAGCTGGTCGCTGGATTTCCCACTTCAGTTCCAGGGACTGGCTAAGCAGACAAAGCAGATCTAGGGGTTTCTCCAGCAGCTCCTAGAAAACCAACAGAAGCAGAAGGAAGTGCAGGTGGAGCTACAGACGCAGCAGCAGCAATACCTGTGAGAGATCCTGCAAAGGGAAATCAGCCCAGGGTCTGCTATGCCCATGGACAAAAAGAGCAGAGAAGGAGAGCATGCCTGGGCTGTGCTGAGAAGGTTAGCCCAGGGAGAAGGGCATGAGAAAGTGTACAAGCGTGGCCTAATGCCAAGATGGGAGCAAGAGTTCTTTGTTTTGGGGGCAGAGAAGCAGGCCATATCAAAAGACACGGCCTGCTTAGGAAATTGCTGAGTGGCTGAACGAAGGGCCAGGGCCCTAAGAAGTTAGAAAGAAAGGAGAAGGTGTCCTCTGACACAAACCCCCATGAGGCAGGCAAGGTGGAGGTGGCTGGGGTGGCCATGGACCTTGCAGACCCTCCACCAACACCCCCTGTCGGGTGCTGCAGGGAGATGAAGGACAAAATGATTGGCCCAGAGATGAAGCAGACTGGAGGAGGGACAAACACAAGGGTGGAGCAGTCCATGGTGGGTTCTCAGACCCTGACCGAAAAGGTTTTGGGATATGCAGCGGCAGTAGCAAAAAGGCAACAGAAGACGCTAAAGGCTTCAGAACAGGCTCTGCAAGCAGCTGTTCATGAGACTGAGTGGCTGCAGGAAGAGCGTCGGGATACTGCAGAAGAGAAGGTTTGCCCCGAGCGAGCTGGCAGTGGAGCTGCAGACACTGCGCACAGGCTGTACAAGCGCGCAGCCGGTGACAGCGATGAGATGACGAGGGATGAAGCTTGGAGAAGAATAGAACTTGCCCCCGCGTGGGCCAGGTTCTAAGGAGGAGGGTATATAACGGGGGGCTTGGCCTGTGGGCTATAAAGCCTGGAGCTAGGCCAAATGGATTACAGAGTGAGCTCCAGCTGAGGGGAAACCAGGGGAAACCGCAACAAAGGTACAGGAGCAGGCCTAGCTGTTCGGTACAGGGCCTTGGGGCAGAACCTAGAATCCAGGGTAGGACTGGTTCTCCCACGGTCTCTAAGGAAGGGGATGTACAGGGCCATAGGAAGGGCTACCAAGGCCAGCAAGGGCAGGCCGAGCCAAAGTCAGGCTGAGGAAAAGCCCCCAAGGGACAGAGGATCTTGTTTCAGTTAAAGACATTTTTTGACTTTTCGTTTGGGATGAGCGCGACCCAGGAAGGAGTGGACTAAAAGATGGTCGCCTGGCCGAAGGGCTGAGTTCCCAGACAAAAACCTGCTGGCGGGTGTGCTAGCCCAAGAAATCTGTGACCCCAGGCCTTGAAGGAAGGGGCACCTATCGGTGAGTGAACTCTGTTACAAGCCTGCTTCCATTGTGGAAACAGCCTGGTATTGGAGAGTGGTGGGGATGGCCTGTGGGCGAGGATGGCTGGAGGGGTCATACAGGAGGGGCAGCAGCGTCCAGTGAGGAGATCAGGGAACGGGTTGTTTGCAGTCCTGCCACTGAGCGGTAACGTGATCCTGGCCAGGTCACTCTCCCACCTGATGCCTCACTTTCTCTATCTTTGAAATGGGGATCATCCCGACCCACATTAAGAAAGGGTTTGATCCTCTGCTCTTGCTTCCCAAATCCCTGCCCTCCTTGCCCCACACAGGCCTCTGCCCTGTTGCTCAAACTCCCATGCACATGTTAGTGCCTGTGTCACCCCCGCAACTGCAAGGTCTCATGTACAGTCTCCTGCCAGCAAACTGAAGCTGCCACTAGATCCAGAATAGGAATCGCAGTTCCTGTGCGCAGCCCTGAATGGAGTCTAGACCCTGGGCATGGGGAAGGCCAACGCTCACATCCAGGTAGATCATCAACCTACTCCTCTGTCCCAGGAGCAGGAAGGCCTCTGGTTCGTGCTCCCTTCGGTAGCTGGAGCTGCTGAGTTGGGAGTGTGGTGGGCAGAGATGGGAACAGGCCATAGGATGAATCAAGTGTCAGGGGGAGACTCCCTGTGTGTGGGAGATGATGTTGCCCCTCTGTGGGGAATCCCTTCCTTGCAGATGCTGGGCTTTGGGTGCTGGACTCTGCCAGGAAGCCCAGCTCCCATCCCTAGCAGCTTGGCTGTTCCCTACACTGCTGTGCACCAGGCCCTCTGCAGAGAGCTGCTTTGGGCAAGGACTACAGGGCCTGCTGTCATCCTGGCAGGTGTCACAACAGGTTCCATAATCCTGACCCCTGGTCTCCCTCCGCTGGCAGGCTCTGAGCAAGGCCTGCCCAGAGAACATGGATGACGAGCTCTCGATCCTGCTGACAGCACCCCCCAGCACAGACAAACTCCAGCACATCTTGGAGGTGAGCAGAATGGGGAGGGGCCGCAGGGGTTTTACCTTAGCCCTTGGGACTCCTAGAAAGAAGAGACTGGAAAATCCATGTTTCTATTGGATCCTTCCGAGTATGCATTCGTGATATAAACTCACAGGGTGACCTTGGGGTAACTCACTTCCCCCTTATGGCATCAGTCTTCTCCACTATCAAATCTACACTGGGGAAGAAGGACAGAAGCCCCGACAATCACCTTCACCTCTGGGTGTCTGGTCCTGGGAGCCGAAACCAACTGGACTATCTGCCCCATCTCCTAAACTGCCCTGTCTTTCCCTCCTAGGGCCTTGTCCTTAGTGCTCAGCCTGGCCCCTTCCCAGCTTGTCCCTGACCTTTAAAGGACTCTCCAAGCCCCTCCCATGCCTGCTTCCCTTGGGGTCTCTCTCCTGGCTGAGCACAGGCTGCCCTTCTATCTCTCAGCAGGCCTGGGTCCTAGTCACAGGCTGTGTCTTGTCACGTGACCCCCACACTTATTCCCTTCACCCTAGGGAGCTGCATCACCTGGGCCAGGTGCAGTTGAGCTCCAACCCCTTTCCTGGCCATCTCACCCTGGGACAGGTTGAAACTGGAAACCTGTGGGTAACAGTAACTGGTTGCTCGCAAAGGTGCTGAAGACACAATGGAAGAGGAAATCCTTTGGTCTGGATTGAAATTATTCCAACTGAAAGTGAATGAGAGAAAATAGGTTCAAAGTTCTCTTCCTAGCAGCAGAAAATGTAGCGATTGATAGAGGTTCAGGTCAGAACGGACCATTATGTGCATCTAGTCGCCCCTCCTGTATAACTCAGGGCCTAGAATGTGACCAAGTGGTTCCTTCAGCCAACCATAGCATGGGACTTAGCCAGAGCACATCTTTTGGAACGACATCCACATGCAGGAGAGCCAGCTGGCTACCAGAAAATCTCTCTTCTGCAGTGACGTGGGGTTAAGGGACATAGCGGAAAAGACATGGAGGCTGTGACTAAACTTAGAGCAGGGTGGGAAACCGAGACACAGTTGGGACCTGTCTACACTACAGGTCTGTCGTGCATTTGTAAGCTGCTGACCCCCACATGTTGTTCAGAGCCTATGGACAACACAGCTCCTAAAGTGTGTTTGTTCTGTGCTTATCCGGTATGTACCAGCAGGGCTGGACAGCCTTTTTCACTGTGCTGTGGGGAGCAGGTCCTGGGTACTAAGGGTCTGAAGAAGCTCTCAAGGACTAATTTTTAAAAATAATTGTTATCAATGAATTGGCAGAAAACATACAATCACTGCGGATAAGATTCGGGGGGTGACAAAATACAGGCAGAGTGGTAATTCCTGATGGGGAGAGGGCAGTGATACAGAGCGATCTGGCTCATTCAGCCAGCTGGACCCATTCAAAGAAAACAAGTTTGAGCAGAGCCCAATGCAAGGTCCTATACGTAGCCACAAGGCACGCCGGCCACACCTCCAGAATGGGGATGTGTATCCAGGAAAGCAGTGACTCTGAAATGGATTTAGGGGCCAGAGTGGAGAAGCTACTCAACATGAGCTCCCAGTGTGATGCTGTGGTGAACAGGGCTAAAGCCATCATTAGACGAAGGAGCAGAGCCGTGAGTAGGATAGGGAGGTGACACAGCAGCAGTGAGACTGCTATTGGAATACTGCCTCCAGTGTTGGTGTCCTCCTTTGAAAAAGATGGTCCTAGAAATTGGAGCTGGGGCAGCAAAGAGCCACCAAATGTTCTGAGGGCTGGAGAAAAATGCCTTCTAGTGAGCTATTGAAAGAGCTCAACCTGTTTAGCTTATCAAAAGAAGATTGAAAGGTGACTTCACTGAAGTGTTGAAGTGCCTTAATGGAGAGAAAATATTGGGTATTAAAGGGCTCTTTAATCGAGCAGAGAAAGGCAGAACAAGACCCAATGGCTGGAAGGTGAAAAGAGACAAATTCCTATGACAAATAAGGCACAAATATTCAACAGCGAGGATGATTGACCACAGGAAGAAGCTACCATGGAAAGTGGTGGATTCTCCATCTCTTGATGTCATTTAATAAAGACTAGATGCCTTTCCGGAATGTGTTTGCCCCCAAAGTAGCTATTGTGGTAGACAGGAGGCCTGTGATATGCAGGGGGTCAGATTAGATGCTCTAACGGTCTCTGCTGACCATAAAGTCTACTCATTTCTGAGAAACCGAGTGTAGCATTGGGAGCAGCCTCTGCTTATTAAACAATCAGTTTGTCAGCACCTGCAGGACAATTTGGTTCTTAGGACTAGTGAGCATGGACTTGTCAAGAACAAATCATTCCAGACCAATCCTAGCTCCTTCTTTGGCAGGGTTAGGGGCCTAGTGGAGGTGGGTAAACAGTAGATGTGATCTATCTTGGTGTTAATAAGGCTTTTGACACAGTCCCACAGTCCTGACTCCCAGTTCCCTGCTCCAATCACTCCAGTGGAGCACACTCCCTCTCAAAGCAGGGGGACTGGACATGAGGGCCTGGTTGTAATTGCCAGCTGTGGGAGGGAGTGTGCAGCAGTGGTTAGTGAAAGGGCCTGGAAATAAGGATGAGGTGTCCTATCATGTTTACTCAGATCAGATTAGGACATAATAGAATGGCTGAAATAGTCTATTTTATTTGTATTTTATTATTTTGCAATTGTTAAGAGCAGCAACTACTTAGCTCAGACTGAAGCATCTTATCTAATTTTTGAGATCTAAGTGTCTCCTCTTTGAGTGCGACGAGACAATTTAACACATTGTGACAAAGAATTTTCATTGCCACTTGTTATGATTTCAAGAAACAAACTGGTTTAGTTTGAATAGGATTTTCGGTCAGAAACGGTTTCAATGAAATTTCCCCACCATCTCGATTTCTGGGCTCTATCTCTGCCTTTCGGGGGGGGGGGGGGGTTGCTGTCTGTTAGAACAGGAGTCTGATTTGGATAGGGATAGAGACCTCTTCAATGTTTTTAATGAAGTAAATACTAATGGGAATTGTGTGATCATGGGAGACTTTAACAGATATAGACTGGAGGACAAGTGCTATTAATATAATAGGGCTCAGTTTTTCCTAGATGTGATAGCTGATGGATTCCTTCACCAAGTAGTTGCTGAACCAACAAGAGAGGATGCCATTTTAGATTTGGTTTTGGTGAGTAGTGAGGATCTCTTAGAAGAAATGGTTGTAGGGGACAGCCTTGGTTTGAGCGATCATGAGCTAAGTCAGTTTAAACTAAATGGAAGGGTAAACAAAAATAGATCTGTGACTAGGGTTTTTGATTTCAAAAGGGCTAACTTTAAAAAATTAAGGAAATTAGTTAGGGAAGTGGATTGGACTGAAGGACTTGTGGAACAGATGGATCAGACTGAACAGGTTCCAAACCTCTCGGAGGCTCTTACCTTCTAAACAGGGACGTCTGTTTTCTAGTAAAATCAGGAAAAAGAAAGGAGAAAACTCAAAAGAGGTTCCTCCTGGCGCTCACGTACGTGAACCTAAATACTCTCTCAGTCCTCAAAGAGAGAGACCTCGAGAAGGAGACTTGCTGAAGCAAAGCTACAGGGGTCTCTGAGGTTTCCCTGGCCCTGAGCCCCTGTCCTGCCTGGCTGATGTCAGCATCCCTCTGTGAGGTCACCACCTCCCCAGCACCTTTGACCAATAGGCTGAGGTCCTGCAAAAGGCCTTTGTGATGTCACTGTCACACCCACCCCTCCCCTGCAGTGCTAATGTCCTGTCACAGCACAGGCCAGACACTTTGGAGGTTTGAGCTACTCCCTGTGGATCACCCCGCTCAATGAGTGTTCATTCTAGGAAGCAAGCCGGCTAGACAGTAAAACATCAGAGGCTGCTCCCAATGCTACACTCGGTTTCTCAGAAATGAGTAGACTTTATGGGCAGAAGAGACAGTTAGAGCATCTAATCTGACCCCCTGCATATCACAGGCCTTTCTGCACCATATGGGGCAGGCAGAGCTCTGCCTGGGTGCCGGGGGAATGGGATGGGGGTAGATCAAGGAAAGGGGGGAGGAGAATGGGTGTGAGGGAAAGAGCTCCTGTCCCAGATGAAGGAATTTGGGGGCAGAGGAAAGGACCCTGCTCCACAGAGAGGGGAGAGGGTTTCTGTGAGTGCCAGGGGGCTCCATTTCCCCTTCCACTAGCTCTCCATTTACAGAGAGCCAGAGCAGTACCTGCAGCAGAGAGCGGGAGTTGCTGGTGGCCTCAGAGGCACAGGCCCTGCAGCGCCTCAGGCACCTGGCGCAAATGCCGCATGATACGGAGCTGGCGCATCACATTGGCCGTGACGTCCTCCTGCTGCAAGGGAACGAGAACCTGTCTGAGACTCAGACGCATCCGAGGAATCAGGGGGGATTAACGGCCCCTGGAACCAGCAGCATTTCCACCCAGCCCCTGCCCACCTCTGAGGGATGGATTTCCCCTCCTGACCCCCAGGATGGAATCTTGTTGTCCTTCCTAGTGACCTCCAGTGCCAACCCCCCTCCTTGTACGGGGAGCTCCTGCCACATCCCCCTCAGTGCCCCTGACAGCTGTTCCACCTCCAATCCACAGCTCAAGTTCTCAGACCCCTCTCCTCCACCCCCACCCAGGTTGGGTAGGGAGGGGACTGTAGCGGGGGGGGGCAGGAGGGATTCTGGCAGCAGTGAAGTGGGATGTGGGGAGGTTGAGACCTTTCCCCAAGTCACCCCAGCCACTAATGCTGAAGCCGCAGGATGGCAGCCCTGGTGAATGGGATGGATCGGCAGCCCCTGCTGACTAGGGTTACCATACGTCCGTTTTTTCCCGGACATGTCCTGCTTTTCGGCAATCAAACCCCCGTCCGGGGGGAATTGCCGAAAAGCCAAACATGTCCGGGAAAATGCCGGCCGGGCACTTCCCCTCCCGCGGCTGCTCTGCTCCACTCCTCCCCTCTCAGACTTTAAGAGCCGAGCTGCCCGAGCCAGCGCTACTGGCTTCAGGCAGCCCTCCCCTGCCTCCGGACCCCGAGCTGCCGGCCAGGCACTTCCCTTCCCGGGCTCCAGCTGAGCTGCTCCGCTCCTCCCCTCTCAGACTTTAAGAGCCGAGCTGCCCGAGCCAGCGCTACCCGCTTCGGGCAGCCCCTGCTGCCTCTGGACCCCGAGCCACGGGCCAGGCACTTCACTTCCCGGTTCCAGCTGCTCTGCTCCGGCGGCTCGGGGGAAGCGCCGGCCGGGGGCGCAGGGTCTGGGGGCTGCCCGGCCAACCGTGAAGCCGGTAGCACTGGGGCAGCCCTTTCCCCATAGCTGGGAGTGGGGAGGAGGGGGCGGGGTTAGGGCGGGGGAAGGGGTGGAGTTGGGCGGGGCTAGGGGAGGGGAAATGGGCGGGGCCAGGGCCCGTGGAGGGTCCTCTTTTTTTATTTATTAGACATGGTAACCCTACTGCTGACTGAATCCTCCTGTTCTCTCCAGAACGGGTCCAGCCTTGCCAGCAGCAGGACAAGCGTCACCTTCCCATGTGCCTCAGCCCTGCCTGGTCAGACGCCATCACCCGTCAGTCCTTGGCCTCCCAGGCTGCCAGTGATGGGAGCAACTCTGGGTGGTGGCTCGGGTGACACAGACACCAGACCACTAGGAATTGGGTGCGGCCCTGTGGGACAGGAGAGTCTTGCAGAGGGCACTTGGGGGACTCTCCTGCCCTTCCCAAGAGCGATAGCACCCTGTCCTAAGAACATAAGTCTGGGATGAGGCAAAGCTTGTCATTAATTAGCCTGGCTAAAGAGCTGGGCTGGAGCTGCTCCAGGGACAAGCTGGCTCGCTCCTGCTCATGGAGGTGAATTCATCTCCCTTCCCAGGAGCACCTGCTCTCCCTTTCATTTCCCACCAGGCTCCTTGTGCCAGGCCAGCGAATGGCCACAGGATGGGAATGAGGCCTGGGCCCCGCCCCAATCTCCTGAGTCTAATGCAGCTGCTCACCTTGTCCCCCATCAGCTGCTGGGTTTCCCCCAGGAGGGAGTAGGTGACAGGGAGAGAGACACACACACACATTTGTCCTTCTGGTTGCAGGGCTTGTGTCCTTCCAATCCCATTGGTGGCTGCACAGTGGGCAGAGTCCTCGCTGCGTGCCCGGCCCAACAGAATTGCAGGGCGTGGTGTGGAACACAGAAAGAGATAGAGAGACTCATCCTCCAGCCGGGGTCAGTCTGAGAGAAATTGGCTGGGGTCCCAGTCTCACTCTTCTAGCAGGTGCCATTTCCCAGCTGGGTTCCTTACCCCTCTGGTGCAGCAGCAGCTGGTAGAGCCGGTAAACCCCCTCCCTGGCCTGCCGGCTGATGTCCTTGGCTGGGTCACTGACGGACAGAGCTAGCTGTGCCATGTGGTGACCCATCCTGGGGAATTCCGCTGAGTTCTAATGGACGGGAGAGGGAGAGGGGACTCCATCAGCATTTTCCTGTCAGCTCCCAGTCCCCCCCGGGCCAGGACTCTCCTTCCCCTCAGCCCCTCTGCAGGAGATGCTAGAGCCAGACCCTTAATTTCCTCTGCCCCCAAGGAAGCCTGGAGCACAGGGCTGTGGGCAGGGCCCTCCATGAGGACTTGCTTCCCCAGCTGCTCCAGGATGACAGGGAGGCATGAACCTGGAGCACAGTCCCCTTAAAAGCCCAGAGTCACCACTTAACTAGGACAAGAAGAACTTGACTCAAGCCAGGCTCACTCTCTGCTCTGACTCTGCCTCCCCAAGAGGAACACTCCTAACCCACAGCCCCTGCAGCAGCAGATCCTACAGCCCGTCGGAGCCAGATCACCTACGCCTGGAGTCAGGAAGCTGGGGTCAGAGGTCACTTATGTCAAACTCAGGGAGGGTGATGGTGAATCTGAGCAGGGCCGTGCTGCTCGTAACGGCCCTGGCTCTCTCTCGCGGCACCCTGGACACGATCCAGTAGTTAATGTGCTGTGGGGAAAGGAGGCAGATCAGGATCAATGGGCAGGTGCACGTATTGTGGAAATGAGACACAGACACACACCCATCCCCAGGGGGCTGAGACATTGTGCGCAGGGTGGAATATCTGATTCATTGATTGCAGAGCTTTGGAAGGGGATTGTTGCCCGCAGGACGATTCTTGAATCCTGCAGGTCACAACTTGTCATTGTCTCTCTAGACTGGAACAATGTTCAGTGTCGGGGCTGGTCTCATCCTCCCTGCACTCCTGATTCCTGAACAATCCCCTCAGAAATCTCAGGGCCTGTCGGAGAGACGGGCTGATTCTCTGGGGCCCTCCTGTTTCTCTAGGAAGGAGCCTGTGACTCTTCTCTGAGGACCCTCTTCTGGATCTCCCAGGAGGGGTTCAGACTCTCACTCCCCAAGCCAGCCAGGGGCCCTGTGGTTAGTGCTCAACACAACCAGGCAGAGCTCTGGCTTGAAGTCCCAGCTCCTTCCTCTGTCCTTTAAGGAGGAAGGGCCTGACACTGCATTGCACTGACTGCCCTGACCAAGGATGCCCACTGGGGGCTCAGCTAGGAGGACAGACTGGAAAATGGATCTAAGAGTGAAGGTAAAATTGCCCCCACCCCTCTCATCGGGCTCACCTCCAAGATGTACTGGAGCCTGTCGGTGTCTGGGGACTCTGCCAGCAGGTTCCCCAGCATGGCGTCCAGGAGGTCTGGCAAGACCCTAGGCAGATCCTGAAAGCAAGGGAGAGCCATGGGTCAGAGTTAGGGAAACTGGGGCTACACCTGCCACAGGATGGGAAATGGGGTCTCTGGGAAGCACTGGTGAGACCCCCAAACACATATCCTGGCCTCTCTCATTCACATCCCACTGCAGGCAATTATCAAGGATTCATGGCAGAATGACAGCTGGCTCTTCAATCCATGACTTTAGCTGATCTACCTGCACTTGGGTGGTGTCCTTCTCCATGCCCAGGGTGAAGACGGCGTGCAGGGCAGCTCGGAGGAGGTGGGTCTCCAGCTCTGGCTCCAGGGCAGGTGTCATGGTGCTGGCAAGAGAGAGGAGCCGGCATTAGACTGTGCAGTGCGGGGATGGGACTGGCACCAACATGCAGGTGAAACTGCAGGGAAATAGGCACAGGCTGGCGAGAATGGAAACTGAGGCACCGAGCCAGGGAATGACAAGGCCAAGGTTTCTCAGACAGACAGTGGCAGGGCAGGAATAGCACCTGTTCCCTGGACCCTGCTGCCCCTCCTGTATCTGATCCTGGGTGTGAGCCTCTCCCCAAAGCCGTTGCAATGTTACTGGAGTGAAAAGAACAGCCCAGCCAGGAGAGAGTGACCCTTCCCCGCACCTCTGCCAGAGGAACTACCCTTGGGCGGTGACCTGGGAGTGGGAGGGGCAGTGACTCCCAGCCCTGGGCCTGAGCAGCACTGGGGTTAGGGGAACCGGGCCGGAGGGTCTCGGTACCTGAGGTTGCCCACAGCAATCAGGGAGTTAGCGAGGATGGCGCCGGGTGGAGAGTTATCAGGCAGCTCCTCAATGAGCTCCTGTGAGACCCAAAGGAGACAAAGGAGCGTGTGAGATTCGGGCCTCACTGACACTTCCCAGTGAGGAGATTACACAGCCAGGGCCCCACACAGCCAGCAGGATCCCCCCACCTGCCCCCCGCTCCTCCGATTCCTGCCCAATAGTGACTACTCTCCGAATTTCTCCCATCTCTTCTCCCCAGTCTTCAGCCCCAGCAATCCCTGCCCTCTGCTGCCCCTCCAGCACCAACAATCCCCCATCCATTGGCCTGGGGAGACCCCTGCCCCTCCCATATCTCTGTCCTCCCTCCAGCAGCTGGGCACCGTGTCTCGCTCACCACAATCCTCTCCGCCACAGCCGCCTTGCAGCAGTGCGGCTCCAATGTGTCCTGCCCTCTCTGCTGTGCAGCGAGACGCGGGGTGGATGGCGTGCAGGAACACGAGCTGCTGGGCCTCCTCCTGCACCCACCAGGAGTGGGGTTAGGGGAGAGAGAGCCAGTTAGCCAAGGACCTCCCTGCCCCCACATAGCAGCTGCAGGACTCAGGCCTGAATGGGGGATAGTGGGGACCCGCCCATTGTCCAAATTACCCACCACTCCACCACAAGCAGGGTCAGGAACTGGGACAGTGCCTGTGGGGGGAGGAGACCCGGCTGGTGTGTGACAGACACCCCCACCTCTGGGGTCCCAGATCATGGAGGAGAAAGGTCCCCATTAGGGCTGGTGGATCATCAGGGACAAGACCCTCTGCAGGGGGTCAGGTGCTGGGAAGGGGCAGGACAGTCTCGGTTCCAGCACAGCTGGGGTACGTTTGTACCTTTTCTCCGCCTTGGAGCTGCTCTCGGCTGTTATTGAGAGTTGCCTCCTCTGTGGCCACGTCCACCCATTCCTCCTCCTCGTCCCCTGAGTCCCTGGCAGTCCCTGCACCAGGGAGAGTGGCCTGCTGCCACTTGGGGGAAGGACAGGGGCACGGTGGGGCAATGTGTCACACCCTTCCCACCTCCGGGACCCAGGGCAGATCGGGCCCCACACTCCCCCCTCTCAGTGATGCCTTCAGCCCCCAACTCCTTCAGGAGCCCATAGCAACGAGACCCCCCCACGCTGTTCTGGACTCCCTGGGAGGTGCCTCCCCCCAACTGGAGCACCAAGGACCAAAGTGGCAGCATCTAGTGTCAGTGGGGTTCATGTGGCTCAAGCCAGACCCCTGGGCTGGGGACCCGCCCCCATAGCACTGATCGAGGGCCTGGGCCCAGGGTGTTCACAGCCCCGCCCTCACCTCTCTCTGAGCCCAGCCTGACTCCTCACCTAGAACAAAGCAGCGGCGTCCATCGGCCTCGCTGCTGCCCGAGTCCCAGGCACTGCTGCTGTCCCATGGGGAGCGGGCCGAGCTGCTGGTGGTGGGACAGGGATCCTCCACCTCCTGCCTTGGGGAGGCTGGAAGGTCCTCACTGACCGGGCAGGGCAATGCCTCCTGCTGGGAATCAGGACTGGGCTCCTGGGGCTGCTGCTGCCCACACAACATGCCCCAGAGTCACCCTGCCCGGCTCCCCTCCTGCGCTGGGTCCTGCCTGCCCAGCCGCAGCCTGGCCCAGCTCCATTTCGACCTGGCCTCTCCCACCTCGGCGCCTGCGCTGGGAGCGGGTTTTCTCCGCCAGAAGGCTGGGCACTTCCACCTCCTGGCGCGTCCGGGAGCTCCTTCCCTGCCAGCGGGGACGGAGGGGCCGCTCTGCTCCTGGGGAAGATGGCAGCTGCTTCCCTCAGGCTCTGGGGCCACCTGCAGAGCCTTCTTCTTGAACATCCTCAGGAGCCTGGCCACCCTGGAACCGAGCGGGGAGGCAGCCTCTCACTAACCAGCCTGCTTGGTCCCTCCCCATCCCTGCCCCAGCCAGAGCAGCTCCTCCTCCCCGCACAGGGGTGCATGTAATGCAATCTACACGCACTGGCA
Source organism: Chrysemys picta bellii (assembly GCF_011386835.1). NCBI lineage: Eukaryota > Metazoa > Chordata > Testudines > Emydidae > Chrysemys > Chrysemys picta. The sequence continues at coordinate 81,232,000 of NC_088799.1, read as the reverse complement.
GGAGTTCATTGCATGATCTGCTTCCTGCTGTTTGGTTCTGGGCTGTTGGAGTACGGGCTTGCAACCATCTGTGCACACATATTATACTAATTGCATCTAGACCACATCTCCCTAGTTTGTTTGTGAGAATGTCCTTATTAACACCAAGATGGATCACATCTACTGTTTACCCACCTCCACTAGGCCCGTAACCCTGCCAAAGAAGGAGCTAGGATTGGTTTGGAATGATTTGTTCTTGACAAGTCCATGCTCACTAGTCCTAAGAACCAAATTGTCCTGTAGGTGCTGACAAACTGATTGTTTAATAAGAAGTTCCGGTATCTTTCCAGGTATGTTAATGGATGGGAAGACGTTCTTTTTCAGGGATCTCTGACGAGAACTGGGGCACAGCACTTAGTTTGTTGAGGCCATAAAATGGAGACAGGCACCTCTTCTCTCCTCCCAGCACCCCAGATACCTAAAACGGTGGGACTCACATCCCTCAATGGCTTTAAAAAAGACAATGGTTACAATGTGGCCCCGACCATTTCTGGTTTCTGCAGACTAGATGTTTTAGCAAAGTTTAGAATTCCTTGGTGCTCAACACCGTGAAACTCCCCTTTCTCCTTCACAACGGGCTTTAACGCCCCTTATCTCACCCAGGCTCTCGACTGCCCAAAGTTGGAGAATTGTCCCTGTTCCCATTGCAGATCACCCCCCACGACACACACACAGAGTCCTCCTGGTGGTGGGAGGGGAACAGAGGAAAGGACAGAAGATGTAAGAGAGGAAGAGAAAGGAGGGAGGGATGGATGGAGGAAAAGGTAAAACAAAAAGGACAAACCCTAATGTCCCCAGTGATTCTAAGGGACAAAATCCCAGGTGGGGAATAAAATTCGACCACCTTAAGCTAGTGTTTTCCATGCCTAGAATTCAGCTGGCGCCAGATGCATAAGACTGAACAGGTTCCAAACCTCTCAAAGGCTCTTACCTTCTAAACAGGGACGTCTGTTTTCTAGTAAAATCAGGAAAAACAAAAGAGAAAACTCAAAAGAGGTTCCTCCTGGCGCTCATATACGTGAACCTAAATACTCTCTCAGTCCTCAAAGAGAGAGACCTCGAGAAGGAGACTTGCTGAAGCAAAGCTACAGGGGACTCTAAGGTTTCCCTGGCCCTGCGCCCCTGTCCTGCCTGGCTGATGTCAGCATCTCTCTGTGAGGTCACCACCTCCCCAGCACCTTTGACCAATAGGCTGAGGTCCTGCAAAAGGCCTTTGTGATGTCACTGCCACACCCACCCCTCCCCTGCAGTGCTAATGTTCTGCCGCAGGCCAGACACTTTGGAGGTTTGAGCTACTCCCTGTGGATCACCCCGCTCACTGAGTGTTCATTCTAGGAAGCAAGCCGGCTAGACAGTAAAACATCACAAGCTGCTCCCAATACTACACTCGGTTTCTCAGAAATGAGTAGACTTTATGGGCAGAAGAGACAGTTAGAGCATCTAATCTGACCCCCTGCATATCACAGGCCTCCTGTCTACCACAATAGCTACTGTTGGGGTAAACACATTCCAGAAAGGCATCTAGACTTTATTAAATGACATCAAGAGACGGAGAATCCACCACTTTCCTTGGTAGCTTCTTCCTGTGGTCAATCATCCTCGCTGTTGAATATTTGTGCCTTATTTGTCATAGGAATTTGTCTCTTTTCACCTTCCAGCCATTCCCAAACCTCAGCCAGTATTTGTAGGTGACAAATCTCATGAATTGTCACAGATTGCGGTGTTACTAGAGGGGGTTTTGGAATTAACTGATAAGTCACTGGGACCAGATGGCATTCACCCAAGAGTTCTGAAAGAACTCAGATGTGAAATTGCGGAACTACTAATTATGGTTTGTAACTTGTCCTTTAAATCAGCTTCTGTATCCATGACTGGAAGATAGCTAATGTAACGCCAATATTTAAAAAGGGCACTATTGGTGATCCCGGCAATTACGGACCAGTAAGTCTAATGTCAGTACCGGGCAAATTAGTTGAAACAATTGTAAAGAATAAAATTGTCAGACACATAGAAGAACATAAATTGTTGGGCAAAAATCAACATAGTTTAGGTAAAGGGAAATCGTGTCTTACTAATCTATTAGAGTTCTTTGAAGGGGTCAACAAACATGTGGACAAGGGGGATCCAGTGGACATAGTGTACTTAGATTTCCAGAAAGCATTTGACAAGGTCCCTCACCAAAGGGTCTTATGTAAATTAAGTTGTCATGGGATAAGAGGGAAGATCCTTTCATGGATTGAGAACTGGTTAAAAGACAGGGAACAAAGGGTAGGAATAAATGGTAAATTTTCAGAATGGAGAGGGTTAACTAGTGGTGTTCCCCAAGGGTCAGTCCTAGGCCAATGCTATTCAACTTATTCATAAATGATCTGGAGAAAGGGGTAAAAAGTGAGGTGGCAAAGTTTGCAGATGATACTAAAGTGCTCAAGATAATTAAGACCAAAGCAGACTGTGAAGAACTTCAAAAAGATCTCACAAAACTAAGTGATTGGGAAATAAAATGGCAAATGAAATTTAATGTGGACAACGTAAAGTAATGCACATTGGGAAAAATAACCCCAACTATACATACAATATGATGGGGGCTAATTTAGCTACAACGAATCAGGAAAAAGATCTTGGAGTCATCGTGGATAGTTCTCTGAAGACTTCCACGCAGTGTGCAGCGGCAGTCAAAAAAGCAAACAGGATGTTAGGAATCATTAAAAAGGGGATAGAGAATGAGACGGAGAATATCTTATTGCCCTTATATAAATCCATGGTACACCCACATCTTGAATACTGTGTACAGATGTGGTCTCCTCATCTCAAAAAAGATATACTGGCATTAGAAAAGGTTCAGAGAAGGGCAATTAAAATGATTAGAGGTTTGGAAGGGGTCCCATATGAGGAGAGATTAAAGAGGCTAGGACTTTTCAGCTTGGAAAAGAGGAGACTATGGGGGGATATGATAGAGGTATATGAAATCATGAGTGATGTGGAGAAAGTGAATAAGGAAAAGTTATTTACTTGTTCCCATAATATAAGAACTCCACTAGTAAGCTCCCTCCAGCCTGACAGTTCACCTTTCAGTACGACCCGTTGTAGTCTCCCCTTTAACCAGTTCCTTATCCACCTTTCAATTTTCATATTGATCCTCATCTTTTCCAATTTAGCTAATAATTCCCCATGTGGAACCGTATCAAATGCCTTACTGAAATCGAGGTAAATTAGATCCACTGCGTTTCCTTTGTCTAAAAAATCTGTTACCTTCTCAAAGAAGGAGATCAGGTTGGTTTGGCACGATCTACCTTTTGTAAAGCCATGTTGTATTTTGTCCCAATTACCATTGACTTCAATGTCCTTAACTACTTTCTCCTTCAAAACATTTTCTGAGACCTTGCATACTACAGATGTCAAACTAACAGGCCTGTAGTTACCCGGATCACGTTTTTTCCTTTTCTTAAAGCTAGGAACTATGTTAGCAATTCTCCAGTCATACGGTACAACCCCTGAGTTTACAGATTCATTAAAAATTCTTGCTAATAGGTTTGCAATTTCATGTGCCAGTTCTTTTAATATTCTTGGATGAAGATTATCTGGGCCCCCCGATTTAGTCCCATTAAGCTGTTCGAGTTTGTCTTCTAACTCAGATGTGGTAATATCTACCTCCATATCCTCATTCCCATTTGTCATCCTACCATTATCTCTAAGCTCCTCATTAGCCTCTGAAAGACTGAGGCAAAGTATTTGTTTAGACATTGGGCCATGCCTAGATTATCCTTAACCTCCACTCCATCCTCAGTGTTTAGTGGTCCCACTTCTTCTTTCTTTATTTTCTTCTGATTCATATGGCTATAAAACCTTTTACTATTGGTTTGAATTCCCTTTGCAAGGTCCAACTCTACATGGCTTTCGGTCTTTCTCACTTTATCCCTACATGTTCTGACCTCAGTAAGGTAGCTTTCCTTGCTGATCACTCCCATCTTCCACTCCTTGTAGGCTTTCTGCTTTTTCTTAATCATCTCTCTGAAATGCTTGCTCATCCAACTTGGTCTACAACTCCTGCCTATGAATTTTCCCCCTTTCTTGGGATGCAGGCTTCTGATAGTTTCTGCAACTTTGACTTGAAGTAATTCCAGGCCTTCTCCGCCTTTAGATCCACAAGTCCTTCAGTCCAATCCACTTCCCTATCTAATTTCCTTAATTTTTTAAAGTTAGCCCTTTTGAAATCAAAAACCCTAGTCACAGATCTATTTTTGTTTGCCCTTCCATTTAGTTTAAACTGAATTAGCTCATGATCGCTCAAACCAAGGCTGTCCCCTACAACCATTTCTTCTAAGAGATCCTCACTACCCACACCAAATCTAAAATGGCATCCCCTCTTGTTGGTTCTTCAACTACTTGGTGAAGGAATCCATCAGCTATCACATCTAGGAAAATCTGAGCCCTATTATATTACTAGCACTTGTCCTCCAGTCTATATCTGGGAAGTTAAAGTCTCCCATGATCACACAATTCCCATTAGTATTTACTTCATTAAAAACATTAAAGAGGTCTCTATCCCTATCCAAATCAGACTCCTGTTCTAACAGACAGCGAATCCCCCAAAGACAGGGATAGAGCCCAGGAATCGAGATGGTGGGGAAATTTCATTGAAACCGTTTCTGTCCGAAAATCCCATTCAAACTAAACCAGTTTCTTTCTTGAAATCATATCAAGTGGCATGAAAATTCTTTGCAAAAATATTTTGTTGCAAAACAAAAGCATCTTCTGTGTCACAAAAAGAACAGGAGTACGTGTTTGTCTCGTCGCACACAAAGAGGAGACACTTAGATCTCAAAAATTAGATAAGATGTTTCAGTCTGAGCTAAGTAGTTGCTGCTCTTAACAATTGCAACATAATAAAATACAAATAAAATAGACTATTTCAGCCATTCTATTATGTCCTAATCTGATCTGAGTAAACATGATAGGACACCTCATCTTATGCACTGCTCCTAGTGACACTCTCCAATAGATCCCCATCCTCCACCTGTCGGGAGGTAGGTAGGAGCGGATTGTTATCCCTACTTGAAAGAGGGAGAAGCTAAGGCTGAGAAAGGAGAATTGACTTGTCTTAGGTCACACAGCCAGTCCGTGGCAGAGTTGGGAATAGGACCCAAGAGCCCTGATTTTCAAACTAACCATCGGATCTTGAATTTCAGATATTGAATGACCTGAATAAAGTGCTCTCAAGTGAGTTCCAGACCAGCAAGGGTTCATAGTAATTATTCAGCAAGTATTTTAGGAGAACTGGAATGGTAGAGAAAATAATGAACTGCAGAGAAGCAGCAAAATTTGTCGAACATATGACTGGTTATGACTATTTACTTGGTCTTAAAAGAAAACAACAGGGACCTGAGTCTCCTCCCTGTCAATAACGCCCTGCTCAGCCAATCAGGGTAGAGACCGAGGGGCGGGAGGATGAGGGTTCTCACCAGAGAGCCCAAAGGATGGCCCAGGTCACCGCTGGGGATCACTGTCTGAGCACTATTTCAGCCCCACATTTTTCGGTGGACCTCCCACAATGGGAGTTGTAGAGCACCGCCCATGACACACACACACACCCCTCCTGGTGGTGGGAGGGGAACAGGGGAACAGACAAAAGAAGTAAGAGATGAAGAGAAAGGAGGGAGGGATGGAGGAAAAGGTAAAAGAAAAAGGACAAACCTTAATGTCCCCAGAGATTCTAAGGGACAAAATCCCAGGTGGGGAATAAAATTTGGCCACCTTAAGCTAGTGTTTTCCATGCCTAAAATTCAGATGGCGCCAGATGCATCAGACTGAACAGGTTCCAAATCTCTCAGAGGCTCTTACCTTCTAAACAGGGATGTCAGTTTTCTAGTGAAATCAGGAAAAATAAAGGAGAAAACTCAAAAGAGGTTCCTCCTGGTGCTCACGTACGTGACCCCTAATACTCTCTCAGACCTCAAAGAGAGACCTCGAGAAGGAGACTTGCTGAAGCAAAGTCACAGGGGTCTCTGAGGTTTCCCTGGCCCTGCGTCCCTGTCCTGCCTGGCTGATGTCAGCATCCCTCTGTGAGGTCACCACCTGCCCTACACCTTTGGCCAATAGGCGGAGGTCCTGCAAAAGGCCTTTGTGATGTCACTGCCACACCCACCCCTCCCCTGCAGTGCTAATGTCCTGCCACAGGGCAGACACTTTGGAGGTTTGAGCTACTCCCTGTGGATCACCCCGCTCAATGAGTGTTCCTTCTAGGAAGCAAGCCGGCTAGACAGTAAAACATCGCAAGCTGCTCCCAATGCTACACTCGGTTTCTCAGAAATGAGTAGACTTTATGGGCAGAAGAGACAGTTAGAGCATCTAATCTGACCCCCTGCATATCACAGGCCTCCTGTCTACCACAATAGCTACTTTGGGGGCAAACACATTCCGGAAAGGCATCTAGTCTTTATTAAATGACATCAAGAGATGGAGAATCCACCACTTTCCTTGGTAGCTTCTTCCTGTGTTCAATCATCCTCGCTGTTGAATATTTGTGCCTTATTTGTCATAGGAATTTGTCTCTTTTCACCTTCCAGCCATTGGGTCTTGTTCTGCCTTTCTCTGCTCGATTAAAGAGCCCTTTAATACCCAATATTTTCTCTCCATTAAGGCACTTCAACACTTCAGTGAAGTCACCTTTCAATCTTCTTTTGATAAGCTAAACAGGTTGAGCTCTTTCAATAGCTCACTAGAAGGCATTTTTCTCCAGCCCTCAGAACATTTGGTGGCTCTTTGCTGCCCAGCTCCAATTTCTAGGACCATCTTTTTCAAAGGAGGACACCAACACTGGAGGCAGTATTCCAATAGCAGTCTCACTGCTGCTGTGTCACCTCCCTATCCTACTCACGGCTCTGCTCCTACGTCTAATGATGGCTTTAGCCCTGTTCACCACAGCATCACACTGGGAGCTCATGTTGAGAGGCTTTTCCACTCTGGCCCCTAAATCCATTTCAGAGTCACTGCTTTCCTGGATACACGTCCCCATTCTAGAGTTGTGGCCGGTGTGCCTTGTTGCCACGCATAGGACCTTGCATTGGGCTCTGCTCAAACTTGTTTTCTTTGAATGGGTCCAGCTGGCTGAATGAGCCAGATCGCTCTGTATCACTGCCCTCTTCCCATCAGGAATTACCACTCTGCCTGTATTTTGTCACCCTCCGAATCTTATCCGCAGTGATTGTATGTTTTCTGCCAATTCATTGATAACAATTATTTTTAAAAATTAGTCCTTGAGAGCTTCTTCAGACCCTTAGTACCCAGGACCTGCTCCCCACATCACAGTGAGAAATGCTGTCCAGCCCTGCTGGTACATAGGGGATAAGCACAGAACAAACGTACCTTTAGGAGCTGTGTTGTCCATAGGCTCTGAACAACATGTGGGGGTCAGCAGATTACAAACGCACAACAGACCTGTAGTGTAGACAGGTCCCAACTGCGTCTCGGTTTCCCACCCTGTAAAATGGGGAGAACAAACAAAACCTTGATTAGCTCCATTTGATAGCTGGGGAAACCGAGGCACCCAGCGGTGCAGAGACTCGCTCATGGTCCCAAAGCCAGGAATAGAAAACAGCAGATCTGATAGCCAGGCCTGGGACCTAACCCTGGTTTTCCTGGCCTTGCTGCTCTAAGTTTAGTCATAGCCTCCATGTCTTTTCCCCCGTGTCCCTTAACCCCACGTCACTGCAGAAGAGAGATTTTCTGGTAGCCAACTGGCTCTCCTGCATGTGGACGTCGTTCCAAAAGACATGCTCTGGCTCAGTCCCATGCTATGGTTGGCTGAAGGAACCACTTGGTCACATTCTAGCCCTGAGTTATACAGGAGGGGCGACTAGATGCACATAATGGTCCTTTCTGACCTGAACCTCTATCAATCGCTACATTTTCTGCTGCTAGGAAGAGAACTCTGGACCTATTTTCTCTCATTCACTTTCAGTCAGAATAATTTCAATCCAGGCCAAAGGATTTCCTCTTTCATTGTGTCTTCAGCACCTTTGCGAGCAACCAGTTACTGTTACCCACAGGTTTCCAGTTTCAACCTGTCCCTGGTTGAGATGGCCAGGAAAGGGGTTGGAGCTCTGGCCCAGGTGATGCAGCTCCCTAGGGTGAAGGGAATAAGTGTGGGGGTCACGTGACAAGACGCAGCCTGTGACTAGGACCCAGGCCTGCTGAGAGATAGAAGGGCAGCCTGTGCTCAGCCAGGAGAGAGACCCCAAGGGAAGCAGGCATGGGAGGGGCTTGGAGAGTCCTTTAAAGGTCAGGGACAAGCTGGGAAGGGGCCAGGCTGAGCACTAAGGACAAGGCCCTAGGAGGGAAAGACAGGGCAGTTTAGGAGATGGGGCAGATAGTCCAGTTGGTTTCGGCTCCCAGGACCAGACACCCAGAGGTGAAGGTGATTGTCGGGGCTTCTGTCCTTCTTCCCCAGTGTAGATTTGATAGTGGAGAAGACTGATGCCGTAAGGGGGAAGTGAGTTACCCCAAGGTCACCCAGTGAGTTTATATCACAAATGCATAGTCAGAAGTATCCAATAGAAACATGGATTTTCCAGGCTCATCTTTCTAGGAGTCCCCGGGGCTAAGGTAAAACCCCTGCTGCCCCTCCCCATTCTGCTCACCTCCAAGATGTGCTGGAGTTTGTCTGTGCTGGGGGGTGCTGTCAGCAGGATCGAGAGCTCGTCATCCATGTTCTCTGGGCACTGTGGGGCAAGGAGCTGGGACACTGCGCGGTGGGTCACTGTCTGGCCCAGGCCCTTCCTAGCCAGAGGCCGAGGCATTTCCTTCAGGTCACCTTCTGCTGCAGCTTGGCCACGGGCCCCCATAGCCACTAGCCCAGCCAGGGATCCCAAGTGGGGATTGTCACGGCTGGCTCCTCCCTGCCGCCAGCAGCTCTTCACTGCCAGGGAATTCCTGAAATCCTGTGTGCCCCTCCCCCACCCACCTCCTGGGGCTGTGAGTGCCCCCCCCCGGACAGCCCCTCCCCCGAGCTCTGAGTGCCCCTGGCCAGTCCCTCCCCCCCCACTTCCTGGGGCTCTGAGTGCCCTCAGCCTGTCCCCCTCCCACACCCCGGGGCTGAGTGACCTTGGCCAACCCCTGTCCCTTCAGGAGGAACTCCCAGTACCCACCCAGCCCCCACACCTCAGAGTTCCCCTCCCTGCGGCTCTGTGGCCATACCCCCACCAGGGCCGGCTTTAGGCCAATTCAACCAATTCCCCTGAATCGGGCCCCGGGCCCAAGCCCCGGTACGGTGTACCGGCAAGAGCCAGTGCGCTGTACCAGGGTGGCCCGGCTTCCCCAGGGGGCAATTTAAAGGACCTAGGGCTCCCAGCAGGGGCCGGAGCCCCAGGCCCTTGAAATTGCTACCAGACCCCCACTGCTGGAGCCCTGGGGTAGGGCTGCGGGGCTCTGGGGGCTATTTAAAAAGTCCAGGACTCCTGCTGCCTCTACCGCCCCGGCCCTTTAAATAGCCGCTGGAGCCCCGCTGCTTCCCCAGGGCTCCCGTGGCTATTTAAAGGGCCGGGGCGGTAGAAGCAGGGGAGCCCTGGGCCCTTTAAATAGCCCCCAGAGCCCTGGGATAGCGGGGGACTCGGGGGCTATTTAAAGGGCCGGGGCTCCAGCTGCCTCTACTGCACCCCGTCCCCGCACCAGCCCCGCACCCCCTGCCCGCAGCCAGCCCCGTCTCCAGCCAGCCCTGCACCCCCTGTCCGCAGCCAGCCCCTGCTGCACCCCTGCCCTACCTCGAGCCCCGCCCCCCCTGTTCTGCCCGCACCAGCCCCGCCCCCCTGCCCTGTCTGCAGCCAGCCCTGCACCCCCTGTCCGCAGCCAGCCCCTGCTGCACCCCTGCCCTACCTCGAGCCCCGCCCCCCCGTTCTGCCCGCACCAGCCCCACCCCCCTGCCCTGCCTGCAGCCAGCCCTGCACCCCCTGCCCGCAGCCAGCCTCTGCCGCACCCCCTGCCCTGTCTCCAGGCAACCCCTGCCACACTCCCCTGCGGCCCTGCCCAAAGCCAGCCAGCCCCACACACTCCTGTCTCCAGCCAGCCCCGCACCTCTTGCCCTGCCTGCAGCCAGACCCTACCTCCAGTGAGCCCCTGCCCTGCCTCCAGCCAGCCCCATGTCCACTGGTGCCCTGCAGTTCCCAGGGCAGTAACCCTGCACACCTGCTTCAATGAGGGGGGCAGGGAGCAGCTGGCACCCACATATGTGCACACCACTAGGATGACCAGACAGCAAGTGTGAAAAATCAGGACAGGGGGTGGGGGATAAATAGGATCCTATAAGAAAAAGACCCAAAAATCGGGACTGTCCCTATAAAATCAGGACATCTGGTCACCCTAGCACACCCTCAGGGAGTGGCGGGGACCCACACATGTGAAACGGAGCTCATTAATAACCGATCAACAGCATATATGATGCAATGTACATAATATATAATTTTATTATTTATATAGTTATGGAAAGTAAATAATACATGGAAGAAATGAAAGGCTTTTTTTTACATTATTTTTTTTGTTAGTCATCCCTGCCGGGGGCCCGCCAAAAATGTTCGAATTGGGCCCCGCCCTTCCTAAAGCCGGCCCTGATTGGGGTTCCTTCTTCACTGAGTCCCCGCCTAGGATGACTGCTGGAAACATCTAAGAAAGAAAGACAGAGCTGGGGAGAAGAGAAGAGCCTGGGCTGGAAAAGGTGTCCAGCCTGTGAAAGAAATACCTGGAGTTTTAAGCTGCAAACAAGAGCAGCTTGCCTTCAAGAAACTCTGCAATCTGCCTAAAACAACATTTAGGGTGAGAAATTACTTAATTAATTAATTTCTTTAGTGTATTAAGCTTAGTTTGCGTGTTTGTTTTATTTGCTCAGTAATCTGCTTTGATCTGTTTGCTATCCCTAATAATCACTTAATCTATCCTTTGTAATTAATAAACTTGGTTTTGTTTTCTCTAAAACCAGTTTGTGGAATTCATAACTGGGGGGCAAAAGCTGTGCAGATCTTCCTCCACATTTGGGGGGAGGGGGATTTCATGAGCTGATGCTGGACAGTTCTCTGTGCAGTGCAAGATAATACAATTTTGGGTTTTCACGCCAGAGGGGGTGTGCACTTGAGTGCTGGGCAATTCCTGAGCTGAGTCTTCCCATGCAGAGCTGATCTCAGAGTCTGTATCTTTCTGCAGCTGGGTGTGTCCCTACCTGTGCGTGTGCTGGAGGAGGCTTGAGGGTCTGGTTCAGCAGGACAGGGTGAGGGAGTCTATGCTGGTGGAACAGGTGGGCTCAGTGGTACCCCAGAGGAAGGGGAAACCCATCACAATGATGACACGCCATCTTTCTTACCATCCTAAATTCATTCATAGGCAGTTCATTTTGTATGAATACCTGCATAATGTGATAACAAGGTATAGTTGTGTGCTGGTGTCCTCAGATCTAGAAAACAAGGGAGTTTTGTCAGGGAGATTAGAGAGGGAGTGAGAGTCACTCCATCCAGGTACAGCTAAGAGACTATAACTACTAGAAAGGTGTCAGCAAAGCCCCCTTGAAGAAAAACATGGGTGGGAGGAGAAGGGGGGTGAGAGAGAGAGAGAGAAAACAAAACCCCAATACACCTAACAAACATATTCTAAACGTAGGCCAATAACACCACCCATCACCACCAGAAAAAAATCCCGACATGAGTACAAATAATGCAGGCAGCAGTCCAGCAGTAGAGTGGGAGCTATCCAGTTTATTGCACTGAATGCAGCATGAACATTTTTTACCTGTCTCATGGGTATGTGGCTTGTGTGCATATATGGTGCAAGCAGCTCATGACTCATAGAATCATAGAATATCAGGGTTGGAAGGGACCTCAGGAGGTCATCTAGTCCAACCCCCTGCTCAAAGCAGGACCAATTCCCAAATAAATCATCCCAGCCAGGGCTTTGTCAAGCCAGGCCTTAAAAACCTCCAAGGAAGGAGATTCAACCACCTCCCTAGGTAACGCATTCCAGTGCTTCACCACTCTCCTAGTGAAATAGTGTTTCCTAATATCCAACCTAGACCTCCCCCACTGCAACTTGAGACCATTGCTCCTTGTTCTGTCATCTACCACCACTGAGAACAGCTGAGCTCCATCCTCTTTTAAAGGATTCTTTAAAATACAGCCAGCTCTCCTGGACCCCTTTGCCCTTCATGTTATTCTCCCAGGGGATCCTGCCCATCTGTTCCCTGAGGGAGTCAGTCTGCTTTTCTGAAGTCCAGGGTCCATATTCTGCTGCTCTCTTTTCTTCCTTGTGTCAGGATCCTGAACTCTACCATCTCACGGTCACTGCCTCCCAGGTTCCCATCCACTTTTGTTTCCCCACTAATTCTTCCCTGTTTGTGAGCAGCAGCTCAAGAAAAACTCTGCCCCTAGTTGGTTCCTCCAGCACTTGCACCAGAAATTGTCCTCTACACTTTCCAAAAACTTACTGGATAGTCTGTGCACCGCTGTATTGCTCTCCCAGCAGATATCAGGGTGATTAAAGTCTCCCATGAGAACCAGGGCCTGCGATCTAGCAACTTCTGTTAATTGCCGGAAGAAAGCCTCGTCCACCTCATCCCCCTGGTCTGGTGGTCTATAGCAGACTCCGACCACGACATCACCCTTGTTGCTCACACTTCTCAACTTTATCCAGAGACTCTGTTTTTTCTGCAGTTTCATACCGGAGCTCTGAACAGTCATACTCCTCTCTTACATACAACGCAACTCCCCCACCTTTTCTGCCCTGCCTGTCCTTCCTTCCTGAACAGTTTATATCCATCCATGACAGTACTCCAGTCATGTGAGTTATCCCACCAAGTCTCTGTTATTCCAATCGCATCATAGTTCCCTGACTGTGCCAGGACTTCCAGTTCTCCCTGCTTGTTTCCCAGGCTTCTTGCATTTGTGTATAGGCACTTAAGATAACTCATCGATCATCCCTTGTTCTCAGTATGAGACAAGAGTCCTCCCATCTTGCACTCTCCTGCTCGTGCTTCCTCCCAGGATCCCATTTCACCACTTACCTCAGGGCTTTGGTCTCCTTCCCCTGGTGAACCTAGTTGAAAGCCCTCCTCATTAGGTTAGCCAGCCTGCTTCCGAAGATGCTCTTCCCTCTCTTCGTTAGGTGGAGCCCGTCTTTGCCTAGCACTCCTCGTTCTTGGAACACCATCCTATGGTCGAAGAATCCAAAGCCTTCTCTCCAACACCACCTGCATAGCCATTCGCTGACTTCCACGATTCGATGGTCTCTACCCAGACCTTTTTCTTGCACAGGGAGGATGGATGAGAACACCACTTGCACCTCAAATTCCTTTATCCTTCTGCCCAGAGCCACGTAGTCTGCAGTGTTCCACTCAAAGTCATTCTTGGCAGTATCATTGGTGCTCACGTGGAGAAGCAGGAAGGGGTAGTGATCCGAGGGCTTGATGAGTCTCGGCAGTCTCTCCGTAACATCGTGTATCCTAGCTCCTGGCAAGCAGCAGACCTCTCGGTTTTCCCGGTCGGGGTGGCAGATAGATGACTCAGTCCCCCCTCTCAGAGCCACAGTACAGGCTCTTGACAACAGAGTAGCTGAACTGGAGGAGCGAAGGGAAACAGAGAGGTACATGAGGCTTTCAGGGACACAATGGAGCAGTCCCAGTCTGACAGCCTCCGTGCTGTTGAGGAGGATGGAAGTCTCAGGGAAGAAGAACATCAAGCTGGAATGGAGGGAAACAATTCCATAGTTGGGACCCTCTTTCCAGAAGAAGCCATGGTATCCTCTGCACTGAGGATACCTCTCCTAGGGAGATAACCCTCGTAACTTGGAAGAGCAAGTTAATAATAATGGGGGATTCCGTTATTAGAAATACAGGTAGTTGGGTTTGTGATGACTGGGAGAACTGCATGGTAAATTAGCTTCTGGGTACAAAGGCTGCAGATCTCACAAGACATTTGGACAGATGTATGTGCAGCGTTGGGAAGGAGCCGGTGGTCATGGTACACGTAGGTACCAATGACTTACAGAAAGGTAGGAGAGAGGTCCTGGAGGCCAAATTTAGGCTGCTAGGTAAGAGATTCAAGTCCAGGACCTCCATGGTAGCACTCTGAAATGCTTCCAATTCCATACACAGAGCCAGAAAGATAGGCAGAACTGCAGGGTTTCAATGCATGGATGAGATGATGGTGTTGGGAGGAAGGTTTTAGGTTTATAAGGAACTGTGGGACCCTTTGGGGAAGGAGGGTCCTATACAGGAAGGAGAGGATTCACCTAAATCAATATGGAACCACATTGCTGACACGTAGAATTAAAAAGGGTATAGCAGATGTTTTAAATTAAGGGCTGGGGTGAAGCAGACAAGTGCAGAGGAGCACAGGGTTTGGGCACAGACATCCCCCAGGGATGAATTTATTAAAGGGGGAACTCTATAGCCTAATAAAGAGGACAGGCAAGACATTGGTAAAGTACAGGTAGGAACTAATGAGGAACAATCAAATGTAAAAGAGTCCCATTTAAATATAACATGAAGGTAAGCAACTGCATATTGACAAAATGTACTAGTGTTTATATAAAAATGCCAGAAATCTAAATGCTAAGATAGGTGAACTTGAATGCCTGGTATTAAATGAGGATATTGATATAATAGGCATCACAGAAACATAATGGAATGAGGATAATCAATGGGATCCAGTAATACCAGGGTACAAAATATACAGAGAGGTCACGGTGGTGGAAGAGTGGCAAAAATCATAAATGAATCGAACTGTACCACAGAATGAAATTCCATGCTTGAACAATAAGAGTATAGAGGTAGGAATATGCTCCCGACCGCATGACCAGGACGGTGATGGTGATTATGAAATGTTATGGGAGATTAGATAGTCTACAAAAGGCAGAAAATGCAGTAATAATGGGTGAATTCAATTAGCCTCATACTGACTGTGAACATGTCACCTCAGGAAGGAATGCAGAGAGAAATTTTCTAGACACCACAAATGACGGCTTCTTGGAGCAACTTGTCCTAGAACCCACAAAGGGAGAGGCAATTCTTGATTTAGTCCTAAATGGACTACAGCAGGGGTCGGCAACGTTCGGCACGCGGCTCGCCAGGGTAAGCACCCTGAAGGGCCGGGCCAGTTTATTTCCCGGCTGATATTGCAGGTTCGGCCAACCGCGGCCCCCGCTTGCTGAGGTTCGCCGTCCCGGGCCAATGGGGGCGGCGGGAAGCGGTGCGGGCCGAGGGATGTGCTGGCCGCAGCTTCCCGACGCCCCCATTGGCCCGGGACAGCAAACCGCAGCCAGTGGGGGCCGCGATCGGCCGAACCTGCCGCGTCAGCAGGTAAATAAACTGGCCCGGCCCGCCAGGGTGCTTACCCTGGCGAGCCGCGTGCCGAACATTGCTGACCCCTGGACTGCAGGATCTGGTCCAAGAGATAAATATAGCTGAACCCCTCGGTAACAGTGACCATAATTTAATTAAATTTAATATCCTTGTCCGGGGAAAATACCAACAAAACCCACCATGATATCGTTTAATTTCAAAAAGGAGAACTACACCAAAATGAGGACATTAATAGGAAATTAAGAGGAACAGTCACAAGGGTGAAATGTCTGCAAACTGCATGGAGACTACTTAAAAACACCATAATAGAAGCTCAAATAAAATGTATACCCCATCTTCAAAACACACACACTCTCTCTCTCCTCTCTCTAAAAGGACCAAAAACATCACCATTGCTAAACGGCAGAGTAAAAGAGGCAGTTAAAGCCAAAAAGGCATCCTTTAACAATTGGAAGTCAAATCCTCATGAGGAAAATAGAACGGAGCATAAATTCTGGCAAGTCAAGCATAAAAGAATAAGAACGCTGGTCAAAAAAGAATTTGAAGGGTAGGAATAATTGGTCAGTTTTCACAATGGAGAGATAAATTGCGGAGTCCCCCAAGGATCTGTACTGGGACTTGTGTTGTACAACATATTCATAAATGATCTGGAAAACGGGGTGAATAGTGAGGTGGCAAAATTTGCAAACAATACAAAGTTATTCAAGAGAGGTAAGTCCAAAGCTACTGCAAAGAGTTACAAAGGGATCTCACTAAACTGGGTGATGGGGCTACAAAATGGCAGAATAAATTAGATATTGATGAGTGCACAGTGATGCACATTGGGGAACATAATCCCAACTCTACATACAAAATGATGGGGTCTAAATTAGCTGTTTCTTGAGTTTCATTACTCAAGAAAGAGATCTTGGAGTCAATGTGGATAGTTCTCTGAAAACATTTGCTCGATGTGTAGCAGCAGTCAAAACAGCTAACAGAATGTTAGGAACCATTAGGAAAGGGATAGATAATAAGACAAAAATATCATAATGCCACTTTATAAATTCATGATACACCCACTCCTTCAATACTGCATGCAGTATTTCAAAAAAGATATATTAGAATTGGAAAAGGTATAGAGAAGGGCAACAAAAATGATGGGGGGTATGGAACAGCTTCTGTATGAGGAGAGAATAAAAAGACAGACTGTTCAGCTTAGAAAATGAAGGACTAAGGGGAGAATATGATAGAAGTTTATAAAATCATGAATGGTGAGGAGAAAATGAGTAGGGAAGTGTTATTTACCCTTTTACATAACACACGGACTAGGGGTCAGCTGATGAAATTAATAGGCAAGAGGAAGGAAGTACTTCTTCACACAACGCACAATCAAGTTCCACAACTCATTTTTGGTCCTGCCATGTGGGCAGGGGACTGGACTCGATGACCTCTCGAGGTCCCTTCCAGTCCTAGAATCTATGAATCTATGAATTGTCAGGGGATGTTGTGCAGGCCAAAAGTATAATTGGGTTAAAAAAAGAATTAGATATGTTTATGGAGGATAGGTCCATCAATGGCTATTAGACAAGATGGTCAGGGACATAACCCCATGTTTTGGGTGTCCCTAAACCTCCAACTGCCAGAAGCTGGGACTGGACAACAGGGGATAGATCATTCAAAATTGCCTTGTTCTGTTCATTCCCTCTGAAGCATCTAGCACTGTCCACTGTCAGAAGACAGGATACTGGGCTAGAGATGGACCATTGGTCTGAGCTAGTATGGCCATTCATATGTTGGATGGAAGGATTTAATCAGGTGCATGTGTTTACCTAGCCTCCTAGTGGCAGAAGCCTTCTCCTCCATTCCTCTCCCTGCTTGAGGTGTCAGGTTAACAGTCAGCTCCTGAACTCGGATATTGACAGGTGATGGGGGGGAAATTTTGTTTTTGATACAACATGTATGTATCAGACCTTTGCAGCCTTCCCAAATCCTTCCAGGGATAGTCTTCCTCAGGCACTTTTGTTTAGTTTGACTTTTATGTGTAGCCTCAGTGAGTTCCATTTCTTAGTTGCTTTGGGCATTGGAGGAACTGCAACAGCTCCTATAACTTAAGGTCATTCAGCCTGGGCCTTTAGAGGACAGCTATAACTGAGCTCAATGAGGTATAGGGGAGAACAGAGTGTGCCTATGCTTGCCGCCAGCGATACAGGGACACTGTGAACTCATACATTTTTAAAAATCAATTTTTCCTTACCTCTTAGATTATTCAACTGAAAGGACTTTAAAACTCTAATGCACCACTTATCATTTGTGCTCTTTACTTTTTGCTCCTTGCTCAGTTTAAGATGGAATAACTACAGCCTGCACCAGCTGTCATTAGTCCTAAGGGACCATTATAACAGGCAAGGATAGGCTGGGTGGAGGAATGGCTACTATGTCTTCTGTACTGCCTTTATGGAGGGGGATCACCCTGAGTGGGCTGAGACAGCTTTAGGGCTGCTTTGCACCCTGGAGCAGCGTAAGTGACTCATCCAGATAACATACAGTTAGAAGGCTATATCCTATGGGGATATTATAGAGAGCACAGCCAATGTTTATTTTCCAGGGCTTCTGAAGGAATTCTTTGAAACCAGTGATTCTGCCCTATGTCCTCTTAGGTCTTGTCTTCATTAGGAAAAAGGGGTGTTCTTACTTTGTGCTAGCTAACAGATGGTAACTAACACAATATTATATATCCTAGGGAAGACAATCCAATCTGTAGTTTCTATAAAGATTAGGAGGTCCAGGTAAACCCTAGTTCCCTTAGTGTCTTTCCTATGAACTGCTTATGTAACGCTGACAGACCGCAATCCTCAGCAGGCGGGATCAAACCTGGGAGCTCTGAAGCTTAGTATATGAGTCTCTACTGCATGAGCTAAAAGCCGTGTGTCTCAGCCAAGGCTGTAGTAGACTCATCAATCTCTAGCTGGGGTAGGTGCCAATAGAGGGAGACAGAGCGCCACACCAAGAAGGCCTGGGTTACACTACCACATGTGAAAGCTACAAACTGCTTTGTAGGATTTTCCCTCATGTTAATTACCATGTGTTAGCTAATGCAAGGTATATACACCTTTTTCCTAGTGAAGAGGTTTCCTTAGGGGGCTGAAATTCGTCCCTAATGTTGTGTAACTTCAATGTGTTTGGTCCACTGTCCCCCCCTGTGCTGTGGGTAACATGCTGACCCCCACTCTCTGACAAGCATGCAAGGCACTTGCCTTGATTTCAGAGCCATTTCAATGGAGCATGCTTTTCTAAGCCTGCCTGCCCTCCCCCACCCCCGCCCCCCGCCGGTGTATTTTTACAATGTATTCAGGGCATTCTGTTGGGTGAAGCTGGTCCTTTCAGTAGATGTGAGGGAATGTATGGGCATGCCTTTCATAGACCCTTCAAGTGTCACACTGCACATTCCTTGCAGATCCTCCGTGCCTTAAGCTGCACGTGTATTCCTTTTACAAACACCACATGCATCACACTGCACATGCATTCCCCTTGCACATCCTGTGTGTGTCTTGCACTCATGCATGCCTCGTGATATTCTATGCTGCAAGTGTTGTTCCAACTGCCTATTAATAGTGTTACAGTAGAACCTCAGAGTTACGAACACGAGAGTTATGAATTGACCAGTCAACCACACACCTCATTTGGAACTGGAAGTTCCACACAATCAGGCAGCGGCAGCAACCAAAAAAAAAAAAAAGGGACAAATACAATACAATACTGTGTTAAATATAAACTACTAAAAAATAAAGGGAAAGTTTAAAAAAAAATTTGACAAGGTCAAGAAACTTTCTGGGCTTGTTTCAATTAAATTAAGCTGATTAAAAGCAGCATTTTTCTTCTGCATAGTCAAGTTTCAAAGCTGTATTAAGCCAATGTTCAATTGTAAACTTTTGAAAGAACAGCCATAACGTTTTGTTGAGAGTTACAAACATTTCAGAGTTACAAACAACCTCCATTCCCAAGGTGTTCGTAACTCCGAGGTTCTGCTGTATTAGGGATAATTAATCCTCTCTCTTTGGTAATTAGCCAATAAGAAATTCATGACAGGCAGTTATAAAGGATTTCATCACAGATCATTAAAGCAAGTCAGGAAGAGATTTCACAGCTTTATAGCACTTGACCACAGATAGCCCATTGGGTAGGGCATTGTTTTAATCATCTTTTCCCTTGCAGCAGAGCCAGGCGTGCTCAAAGAGCAGCCCTATGCAAACTACTGATTGAAGTCTCTGTTCGAAATCTCTGGAGCCTGCTACTGTTTCCAGCTCTACCTGCAGGGAGAGTCTGCGGCACCAGCAAACATGGAAGCTGAGAGCAAGTTGGATTGATCAATTCTCATTATGAACAAAGGGCCACAAGCTTCACGCACCTCAAAGGAATTTGTTATTGAGGCTGCAGGACACCAACAGTCCCTCTGGTTCTCTATCTCCCAGTTCATGCTGCACGGTGTCCCCACCCAGAGATGCTGTAATTCCTGGCCTGGATTATGCAGGCACAGAAGGGCTTGCTGACTATACTGCCGGCACCTTTCAGCAGCATGACATTCACTTAACAAGTGTGAAATGTTTGCAGCCTTGTGTGGAGGAAATGCAGCCCTCCAGGGTCTACCTTCTCAAGAGGGTGAGAAGAGTTAAAAGGAAAAGAAGCAGAACAAGGAGCAATGGTCTCAAGTTGCAGTGCGGGAGGTCTAGGTTGGATATTAGGAAACACTATTTCACTAGGAGGGTGGTGAAGCACTGGAATGGGTTACCTAAGAAGGTGGTGGAATCTCCATCCTTAGAGGTTTTTAAGGCTCAGCTTGACAAAGCCCCGGCTGGGATGATTTAGTTGGTGTTGGTCCTGCTTTGAGCAGGGGATTGGACTAGACGACCTCCTGAGGTCTCTTCCAACCCTAATCTTCTATGATTCTATGAAAAGACAAATAGCAAGCACGAGTGATGGGAGGCTGTTATTCTCAAAGCACCTGCTGGATGTAACCATCTTCTCTGCACAATGTAAGGGACTATCTGTGCTGTACCTATTCACAGATCTGTCATTCCATGTAGTTAATGCAGGGTTCTGTTATTGCCCTGTCACTTGTAGTAAGGTAGGGTTACCATACGTCCGGATTTTCCCGGACATGTCCGGCTTTTTGGTCCTCAAATCCCCGCCCAGGAGGAATTTCCAAAAAAACGAACATGTCTGGGAAAATACTCCCAGCTTTGCCGGCATCCCTGCCCCAGTCCCGGCTTACCTTAGAGCGGGCTCTGGCAGGCTGTGAGCTGCAGTCGGATTCCCCCGCAGCGGCGGCGGCTGCTGCTGCTCAGAGACACCTCAGCCCTGCGCCCCCGGCCGGGCGCCTCCCCAGCGCAGCAGCAGCCAGAGCCCGGGAAGCGGGAAGCGCCCGGCCGGGGGCACAGGGGCTGGAGGTATGGGGGCTGCGCGGCAAACCGTGAAGCCGGTAGCGCTCGGGCAAAAGACGCTCGGCTCTTCAGCTGCACAGAGCTGAGGTGTCTCTGAGCAGCAGCAGCTGCTGCTGCTGTGGGGGAATCCAACTGCAGCTCGCAGGCTGCCAGAGCCCTCTCTAAGGTAAGCCCGGGATGGGGGCAGGGATGCCGACAAAGCTGGGAGTACCATGCGCTGCTGATTGCACAGGTGGGGGGCAGCACTGGGGGAGCTGCTCCGGGGAGTCGCCAAGAAGCACTGACAGTGGTGGAGGAGCAGGGGAGGGCAGTGTAAAAAAGGCAGGAGCGTGCAGAGGGATTGGAGCTCTGGCTACGATGGGCATCGGGCTGCCTTGCCTGCAAGCGGATCGGAGCTCCTGGGGCTGGGGCGTGCTGTATGGCGCTCAGCTCCCCATTTGTGATGAGAGACAGCAGTGTGGTGGATCACTGCGAAATTCCTGCCCAATCAGATCTGCAGGGGCAGGGCTTGCAGGTACTGGCTCTGACAGCTCCCATTGGAGCTTTTCCCAGCCAATGGGAGCCACTGAGCTTGGCTTGTGGCGGGCGCAGCACGTGGAGACCCTGGCTGCCCCTGATCCTAGGAGCAAACACAATGCCAAAACGAAAGTGTAAATTCACTGCAGAACTAAAGACGTGTTTTCGAAGTGGTAGAGATGAATGGGAAGCTGAGTGCATGGTATGTAGATGGGTACTTACGTCTCTGTGAAAAATAAAGGTGCTAATGATTTACAAACTCATGTGGACTCAGACAAGCACAAAAAAGCAGTTCGAAGAGAGAGCTCATCAACGAAATTGACAGATTATTTTGTAAAAACAGGCAGCGAATCAGAGGATGCTGTTACTGCAGCAGAGGGTGCGTTTGCATTTCACACTGTTAAGCATCATAATAGCTTTAAGTCAATGGATTGCACATCTGTCTTATTGAAGAAGACGTTCCCTGATTCTGAAGTCACACGGAAATTTTCAAGTGCTAGAACCAAGACAGAAGCAATTGTTATCTCTGTGCTTGCACCGCATTCTGTTGATGTTGTTCTGAAAACGTTTGAAGAAAATGACATAGCTTACTGTGGAGTTGCTACAGATGGAAGCAATCACGGTTCAGTGAAAATATTTCCAGTAATTATTCAGTATTTCAACTGGAAGAATGACGGTTTGCAGTCAAAATTGATTGAGGTCCAGAACGCACCTAATGAGACTGCCGACATGATTGCTCATTATGTAAAAGAAATGCTTGAAAAAATGGTTTGTTCAAGAAGTGTATTGCATTTACAGGTGACAACTGCAATACAAGTTTGGAGGACTCCGGCATGATGAAGATGGAAAGAATGTGTTTGCAAACTTAAAGAAGTTGTTGCAGAAGAGAACATTAATTGGTGTGGGTTGCCCTGCACACATTTTGAACATCTGTGTTCACCATGCAGCAGAAAGAATGAACATTGACATTGAGAACATTATTTTTAAAATTTACCAGTACTTTCATATCTACACTGTCCGAACTGAGCGGCTGAAGGAGTACTATGAGTTTGTTGATGTTGAATACAGAAAGCTGCTTTCTCATAGCAAGACACGATGGCTGTCATTATTTCCAGGCATTACAAGGCTGATACAGATGTTTTTGGCCTTGAAGTCATTCTTTCTGTCACAGGACAAACCACCCATAGTGCTTAAGACATTTTTTGAGTATGAATTAAGTGAGATTTACCTCTGGCACATGAATTCACTCATGAGTGTATTCCAAACTTACATCCAAGAAATCAAAAGGGAAAGCAATTCTGTCATGGAAGTGCTGAACAGTTTGAACTCGGTTCACACTATCCTTCTTGAACGCAAGACTCACAACTTTATGTCCCTGAAAGTTAAGGGACTACTGGCACAAAAGCGCATGGAAGGAATTGATGAAGAGTGTGACAAATTCTGTGCTGAAGTAAATAATATGTACAGCAGATGCTTAGAATATTTGGAGATTGGCTTAGACCCCTGGCCGACTTCTCTTGTTTCAGGTGGATTACCCTGAGTGAGACACCGAATTGGAGTGATGTGGAACCTCATATCAAGTACCTGACCGATAAGAGGGTGCAAATTGATGACGTGAAGTGTTTTGATCAGTTCAGCAACCTGAAGAAGTTTACGGAAAGTTGCAACAGTGATGAAGAGTTCAGTAATTTGCTAGCACACCAGAAGTGGATCAAATATTTTGAAAAATCCAAAAACATTGTGTCATTCAGAACTGTTAAAGATTGAAGTTCTTCTTTGCTATTCCTTCTCACAATGCAAATGTAGAGCGAATTTTTTCACTGATGCAAAACCAATGGACAAAGGAAAGGAACAACTTGAATGTTGAGTCGTTGAAAGGAATTCTACTTGTACAGTACAACTTCAGACAAACTTCTTGTAAAGACTTTTATGCCTTCTTAAAGAGCAATCAACCACTGCTGAGAAAAATGCAATCTGCAGAGAAGTGTGCGTGGGCACATGAGGAGAAAGAAAACTGAAGAACTGGTGAAAGGAAAGGACTCACTACATATAAAGAATTACGTCCAGGAGGAATTTTTAAATAGCTCAAAATGTCTGGGATTTTACTGGGTGGGGAGGAGGATGCAGAACCTCCGAGCCCGGGCAGCACCAGGGACCATTAGCCTGGAGCCCCTGCTGGGCTGCCTCTGTCTTGGGATCCAATGGAACGGGGGGGAGGAGGAGGGGGTGGAATTCCTGAGCCCACGCTGATGCTGCCCTGTCTGCAGCCGGCAGGATGGAAACGCTGGAGGAGAAAGCCTGGGGAGTTGCGGTAGGAGCTTAGGGCTGCAGGGCAGGGCAGAAGTCCCAATCCCAGGCTGCCTCGGCTGGGGTGGAAGACAGTCAGTCCCCGCCTGGTCGGAGCCTGGGCTGCCTCGGCCGTTGGGACCTGTGCAGACTGCAAAGCCAAATCCCCCTGCCGTCCCAGCATCTGTTGTGTGCACGGCTGTGTCTGTGGTGTTGTTGCTGCTGTGGGCTGTTAAACGCCTTCCATGCCAGCCCAGAAGTGGATGCATTTCAGTGGTTTTGTATCTTCAGGAGGCCATGGGTTCACAGGTGCTATAGAAACTTGGGATCTTGTTGGTATGGGGCGGGGACATCATCCTTTCTGAGCGTCAGTTTCCCCATCTGTAACGGGGACAGTGTGCTCCTAAGGGCATGGGGGAGAGTTTGTGAAGCCAGATGAACACTGTGTGGGGGTGGCCAAGAGGGTGAAAATTCCCTGTCACTGACTGAGCAGCATCTCTGTCCAGGCTGGGGGAGAAAGCAGGAAGCCTTGGCTCTGTGGTGGGTCTGAATGGCCAACCCTCCCATTCCTCCCTCCAGCCAGGACCCTCCAGCCCCTGCTGTAGCCCAGTCCAGGCCAGGCAGATGGCAGAGCAAAGGCACCCTCAGCCCATGATGGCTGCTGGCGACTGGACTTGGCCTGCGCCGCTGACTGAGTCGGGGGCGAGTTCTGGGTCACGCTGCCCATTTGGAGTTTGCATGGATGAAGCTGAGAGCGTTTTCTGGGCGACTTGAGAGACCCAGTGGGACTGAGACGAGTGCTGGGGGGAGAGGGGTCGCTGCCAATCACCAGCTGAGAAACCGAGAGCGCAGGGTTGGCAAGAACCCCAGCATTCAAGCAATGGAAGGAACTGGGGTGATCAGATTCAGGAACCCAGGGAACTGGGTGCTCTAAGGCATCTGGGGAGCTGGGAAACAGAACAGTGTGAGCTGCGTGTCCTGACCGCTCCCGAAAACTGAGTGCCGGGGCAGATCCTCCACTGGTGTAAACTAAGTAGCTTCACTGAAGTCATGGGAGACTACACTAGTGGAGTGCCTGACTGAATTGGTGCAGCTGTTTCGCGCGGCTGGGAGGGAGGAGGGGAAATGCGGGGTGCTCAGCGGAGGGGGCGGAGTTGGGGCAGGGACTTTGGGGAAGGGGTGGAGTTGGGGCAGGGCAGGGAAGGGGCCCCATGGAGTGTCCTCTTTTTTCAATGTTCAAATATGGTAATCCTAAGTAAGGCACACAGTGGGACCCCATGCTGAGGAGTGAAGCTGTTACAATAGCAAAGTACAGTACCTGAGTGTCTCTTCCGCCTGACACACTCTCCCCTCCCTCCCTATCAGCTTTCCTGAGTGACTCTCACTACTCAGTGCATATTAGACATACCCCAGGGTGAGGTGGAGAGCCAAGTCACATTTAGTCTGCCCCTTCCAAGGTAAGCAAAGAGCCCACTAAATGGAATGTAAATAAACCTCTTTGCCCCTGCCTTGGCCCACTCCTCTGCAGGTACCTCATCCCTTCCCAGGCTCAGCAGGGTTGTCCTCCTACACTTGTGCAGAGCAACACCTCCCAGGGCTTTCTCCTGGGAGCCTGGCTTCAGACTCAGTAGTCCTTCTCCCCTTTGTGTCAGGGGGTTTCCATGCCACCTTTTCTAGTTGCTGGTAGGGGGATCCAGGCCCTCTCTCCTCTCTGGGCTCCAGTCCAGGGATCCTGGGGCAAGCAACTATGGTCTGCTTCCTGAGACTCCTTGCTGCCTCCCTGGACTTCTTCCTACCTTGGCCTTCCCCCACGGCCGTTACCTTCAGCCTCTCCCTGGGCTTATGATACACATACCTCAATCTAGGCCTTTCCTCCACTCTCTCGCAACCAGAGAGGGACTGCAGAGCTCTTCTCCTTTCTCTCTGCAGCCCCCTGCTCATCTGGGCTTCCTCTCATTATGCTCACCATTCACCTCCTCCCCCTGATGGGTTTCTTCTTAGTTTGAGCCTTGCCCATCCTGCAGGTGTAGCCGGTGCACTAATTTCTCTCTATCTCCTGGAACTCTTTCATTAGCTGTATGGGGTATATACCACATCACAGGGCCATACTGGAACTCCACAGCGTATCAGCATTATTAAGGCTAGAGAGGTGAACAGTACAGGCTAGGTTTAATGCAACCAGCAGTGGTGGCCTTTCATCACACAGCTCTGCCAATGCACCTCAATCCTCACTTGCAGCACCTCCTACTTTTCTTGGTTCCCAAACAGGAAGAATGAGGTGCTCGTGTGAGTCATCTGGAAGCCAAAGGATGTGAGCTAAGTGAAAATTCAGCTGTTATATTCTGAAGTCCAGCCACAACAATCTGCAGGGAAACTTTCTTCAAATCCTGCACTTACAGCACGGTAAATCTGGGATTCTTCTCCAAAATCGAGCCACAATATGCCAGGCCTTATGAATTCAAGCTGTTCTCTGTGAGCAGGCTTCATAACTCTTAGCCAAAATCTCAAGATCTGCTTGGAACTTTCAACTGTGGACCAGGACTTTGGAACAACCCAGGCAGGGGTCGAAGAATGCATGGCGCATTTTACCCAGAACATCAGCCCAGGCAGACCAATCGACAGCTACTAGTTCTACATTTCAATATTAATTCTTAGTATGTCTACACTGCAATGAGACACCCAGGGCTGGCCCGTGGGCTAGAGGGGATGTTTAATTGCAATGTAGACATTCAGGCTTAGTCTGGAGCCTGGGCTCTAGGACCCTGAAAATTATAAGGGTCCCAGAGCTTGGACTGCAGCCTGAGTCCGGACATCTACTGCCCCTTAGCCCAAGTCAGCTAGGACAGGCCAGCCGTCTGTGTCTAATTGCAGCGTAGACATACCCTTAGGGTGTTGTTTCAAGCATCTCTGAAAATGGAGATGCGATACTGCCCACTCAGCTCCAAGAAAGTCGCTTCTTTAGAAACACTGCAAGCTGAACGGCAGCCCTGCACCAGACCTGAGGTTGTGTGGTTCAGTTGTGTCTTCACAAAAGAACAGTTTCCCGGACCTTTTTCAGGAAGGGCTCGTCTATGCACTAGCATAGTTAAAGTGGTACAAAGCCCCTAGTGTGGACACAATTATACCACTATAAAGGTATCTGTAGGGGTATAGCTTATTCTCCTTCCTATACAGGAATAAGTTATACAAGTATAAGGCATCTTTAGACCAGTGTAACTGTGTCCATGTTAGGGCTTGTACCAGCATAAGTAGTTCAGTGAAAAAAATATTACCCCAGTACCAGTACAACTTTCAAGAGTAGATCAGGCTAATATTTCCAAAACTGAGTGCTTGAAGTTAGGTGCCTATACCTCGATACCTAAACAAGTGTCTCACTTTCATAGATTAAGAACCACAGCTCCAACTCAAATTATTGCACATGGAACCTTAACTCTGCCCCCTTATGTGTGCTCATATCTTATTTGCTCACACTGTTTTTGTTTTTCCTATCAACTTAGATACACATGTGGAACATCTTGTAGTTCTGTATACTATTCTGTATATGTCGGACAAACAGAATGGGGGGAAAAACTCACTGAAAACCACAAATATTTCCTTCTTAAACATTTATTTAACTACAAATACAAAAAACATTCAAGGGCACTGAGTCCAAGATGGAATGTGGGAAGCCCCAAAACATTCCCTAGTACATTAAAACACAGGATTTAAAAAAAAAAAAAACCCACAGATGATGGAGGGGGGAAAGGAAAGAGCTACAGCTCTGATTTACAATGCCAATGAATTTACAAAAATATAACCTGTTTACAACCTTTACAAAAATAATATTCACCATAAAAAATACAAAACCTATGTATTTCCATGGGCAATCCCTGACTACAGCAATTGAAAACAACAACAAAAACCTCGTGAGATGCACCGGGATGAGTACCATGAGGACTTCCTCCTAGCATTTTAATTAGATCTTTCTGAACACACCAGAATTAAGAGTGCCCTGAGCACTAAAACAGCTTTCCCAGCAGCTACCTGCTCACATAACAGCATATTCAGGCTAATTCAGTTCAGTATCCCTGTTCAAGACAGTATTTAAAATACGTGCTTAAGTGCCATTAAAGTCAATTGGACTTAAGCACATACTTAAAGGTAAGAATGGATTTAAGAATTTTACTACATTCTTTCCTGAATTAGGGCCTGAGACATGATTGGGAAAAAGGAAGTTGAGCCAGGAAATATTTCCAATATTTCTAAATCAGTTATTCCCAACTGAACTCTTACAGAGGCTGAATAATTTTATTTCCTTTAGCTCATTATAAGCCATCCCTGCTCAGCATTAGTGGCTTTCTACACTGAAAAGCAGGATTCAGACTCTCTGGAGATTCCCCACACCCAAGTTTGTTCAACATTAAAACAGAAACTGTAAGTCACAGATTTCTAGAAATGTCATATTCCATTCACTGTGCTGAAATTTTTCTTTAAAAAAAAAAAAAAAAGTCAAGAACAACTCTCACTGATTTGCAGCCAAACCTTCAAAATGGCCATTGACTGTGGATGCCACAATTTTTGGTGGCCAAACTGAGATGACCGGGGCCTTATTTTCAGAGGTGTTAAATACCCATAGCTTCCAT
Source organism: Chrysemys picta bellii (assembly GCF_011386835.1). NCBI lineage: Eukaryota > Metazoa > Chordata > Testudines > Emydidae > Chrysemys > Chrysemys picta. The sequence goes on along the minus strand of NC_088799.1, from coordinate 81,203,792 downwards.
AGGCGTCTGCAGGAGTTGTGAAAATCAAATTCAAGGCATCTCAAGCTGGGCACCCAAAAGCAGTGGGTCACTTTTTAAAATTCTGGCATTAGTAAATAACTTTGGGCCCAATCCTGCTCCCACTGAAGTCAAGGGAGTTTTGCTATTGACTTACTTGGAAGCAGGAACTGGACCTTAAACTCCAGTTACATTTTTCCTAACCATTAAAAGCCCAGTCCTGCAACCCCTTACTCATACAATCAATCCTCTTCAAAGAATTTCATTGAAGCCAATGGGATGACTCACACAAGAACTACTTGCTTAATGGGTTGCTTGGGCCCCTAATTTGCTATATGTAGAAGAGTAACTAGAATCCAGTTAAACTAGGCAAAAATAGTCCCATCCTGTATTTAATTAACACTCTTTCATTAAATACACCATAATTAAACAGCTACACTGTGACTGGCCTAGAGAATACAGCCGGAGTGTGCTTCAGAGTAGCTTATCTGCATGCTTTACTTGAACAAAGAACCTTACATCGCAACCGCTTCATTCCTAAGGCAGAAGTTAATAAGGTTTGTCAATGAATAATATTGATCAGCCTCTGAACAACATGGTACACAGCTTAAAAATGATAGGGCACCTTAAAATACAGATATAAAAACCTTGAACTAGGGAAAGGACATGTTCGCTTAAACCAAATTCTCCAAAAGGAAAAATTCCTTTACACTGTGCTTTCCCCATTCACCATCAAGGCTACCCGGTGAGATCAGCAAGGACAAACAACACATCAGCAAATGGCAAGAATTTGCAACACACATTATAATACTCACATACAGAAATCACTGGTTGTTAACAACACTTACAAAAGGATCATCAGCATTTACCCAAGTTTAGCTTTTTCTCCCAGAGTGTAACTCCAGAGGTTCATTTATTCTTAATTGCATGATTATGCTGTTGGGCAGTAACAGACACAGCAGCCCCTGAAACAAATGAAGGAGCAGGAAAAGCCTTAGGCCTGGTCCCCACTTAGTCCGGACTTCGGACTAAGGTACGCAAATTCAGCTACGTTAATAACGTAGCTGAATTCGAAGTACCTTAGTCCGAACTTACCGCAGTCCAGACGCGGCCGGAAGTCTCCCCCCGTCGACGCCGCGTACTCCTCTCGGCGAGCTGGAGTACCGGCGCCGACTGTGAGCACTTCCGGGATCGATCCGGGATCGATTTATCGCGTCTTAACCAGACGCGATAAATCGATCCCAGAACATCGATGGCGTGCCGCCGGACCAGCCGGTAAGTGAAGACTAGGCCTTACATTCAAACTGGGCTGGATCCTGCATGGGGGCACTGCTGAGCACTCTCAGTGCTCCCCCTGAAGTCAATGGGAGCTGATGTAGTCAGCTTGCAAAACTAACTCGTGGGGCAGAACTACCATTGACTCCAATAACCCAGAGTTGATAACATGAAGGGCAGGTGAAAATCCATCCCGCTAGTGACCAGATTCTGATTTCACTGGTATAGGAGTAAATCCAGAGTAGCCACTTAAGTCAATGACATTACTACCAATTTGTGATGGTATAACAAAGATCAGGATCTTGGCCCCAGATCTGCATTTGCCCTGAGATGTTTTACATTTAGGCACCTTTTTAATTAGTGCTGCATAGTTAAGTAACCAAGTAATGAGGTATCATTTACTGACATTTTAACTTAGAAGGGATAAAATGTTCAATACTTCTGTTTATTGCAAGGCAATCTCAAAAACTGCAACTAGTTGAGCTTGACTTTGCCAGAGGTGAATAGCAGACAGGGAAAGCATCATGTCTAGCTTTAGGTGGCGATGCCCCTCACGCATGTGAGTTGACTTTTTCCTCAACAGGTTCAGGTCTTAAAGATGTTCAACAGAAACCAATGTCTATTAGTAACAAACCATCCAGGTGAAATGTGCACTTGAGTTTAAACAAGGCAATACTGCCCCCTGCTGGCTGCTGGGAGACACCATGCCTTTAATTACTCCATAAAAGGCAAACACCAATTAATTATAATCTAATTACACATTCCCATGTGGTTTGTGTTCTCAGCCAACTTCAGACACCCAGAGCTATGATAACAGCCAAGGGATTGCTATGATCAGATGAACCCAATGGGGTTTTGATTATATAAATTTCCTATTGTCAAACTTTCAACCGTAACATTCAATAATGAAATCACAATACATGTCAGTTTGTTAAGACAATCTTTATGTGCCAGTTAATTAGTACTGAAATGGTTTTAGCTAGCCCAGCACTGGAACTGTCAATACCAGGGGCTCGATAACAAGAACCATGGTCTTAAAAATATTTAGACATTTGCAAGTTCTCTTACTCAGAACAATAGATCAGGGGCATTACTGAGTGCATAAAGGGTGTCGTACATGGCAGCCGATCCTGGGGTTAAAAGAAAGCTGATGTTTCTATCCATATTGCTGAGTAGTAAAGGCTCGGATACACAAGTGACATCAGAAAAGCGCAGAATAGTGCGCACTTCTTGGACTGTAAATAGTTTGACATTTTAAATTCGGGGAAAGAGGCAGGGGAGTGGAAAGAGGGCAGAAAACACAGAGGCAGGAAAATGCACAGAAATAAAGGGAGAAGAGGGGAGCCTGAGACACAGGATAGGGAAGAGAGGAACCATGTACCACAGGCCAAATCCTGATCCCATTGAAGTTAATGATTATTTTGCCTCTGACTTTAATGGCTTTATGCTACTAGACCAGCTCTGTCATTTTCATTTGTCTCCTGTCTGAGGCTCTCCAAGGAGGCTGTAAACATTAATGGATTAATCCTCACAACAGATCTGCGAGGTAGGAGAGTATTATTGTCCCTACATTAGAAGTGGGGCAACAGGAATGGCGAGGTGAAGTGACCTGCCAAACACATTCAGCGTGTATGGCATAGCTATGTGGAGATCTCCTGACTTCCACTGCTATGCTTTATCCACAAGACCATCCTTCTGCTTTGTCCCTTTATAGCTTGATGGCTGCAAAGCACCATTGGTAACTGGCATAAGCAATATGTTTTTCACTCCAGAGAGTTGTTTACTAAACACAGGGAAAACCACCATCCTTTCTGCTCTCTAGGCCTTCAGCTACTGCAGAACATATCCGGAACACCCAGCAGCGGGGACACTGTGTTCTCAAATGTACCAGTGAGCTCCCTGGCACACCACTGATGCTCAGGCAATGTGAATTAAATTAAGACAGCCCAGCACTGTCAACAGCTTATGGTTCTTAGCTGGGATAAGGTGAAGGGTTTAATCAGGGACAGTCCAGCTCACTTTCCCGAAAGCTCATGAGAAGATGAACAGTGCCCACAATGCTAACTGGGTACAGATGGTCTGATATCTTGCACCCTATGCCTATGCACTTTGGCAGCACTATGTATACTCAGCAAAACTCCCTCCTCACCACCCATTGTTCTAGGCACCCTAATATCAGTGAAACTCCTTGAGTATGTCCCAAAGCTCATGAGGTTAACAACTCTACATTGGACTTGTACCCTCAAGGGTGTAGCAGGGTGAAACAGACGTGTGGCTAAATGGGGCAACTCCAATGCCAGCCCCAGATATCGGTGTCAAGCCTTCACAAAAAAAAAGCAATCCCCATATGTTGAGGTGCAGCGAAATACAGCACACATGGGAAATGTCGTGCAGCCCAACACCATCGCAATGTGGAGCTAGCCACATTCTTCTTCACCCTTGTTTGAAACAGCCAGCTCCACAGACCGGGGAAGAACTGAGAGATTATTAGAAAGGCACCTCCTTTCCCTTCCACTAGGTGTCAAGGTTGTGCCACAAATGAAGTAAAGATCCACCTGGAGATGACGTTTTAGGGAGCCTGTGTCATCAGCCACCTGACAGCCACACTGAATCCCACCTAACGTGAACCATAGTGAAACAGTGTGTTTTATAGAATCCGAATGACAGCCTCCATCTGTCTGAATTCATGGCAAAGTGCTGATTGCAATCAGTCTCCCAGAGACGCCTCTCCTCCTGGAGCAGCTGCTCTCTGAAAATGACCTCACTATGAAAGGAATCCGTCACAGCTGAGTGCCAGGGCTGAAAAACACATTAATATAATAGAGTATGTCATATGCCCTGATTGCTAGGGTCCTCTCATGAATTGACCGTGGGTGTGTTCTGCAACCACAAAACAGACTATTGCAGCTGATCGCCAAGGCTGGATTCCTGTCCTCTCTCCCGGAGGTGTTGGGTGTGTCATGTTTTCTCCTGAAGAATTTGCCCCTGACAACGATACTGCACTTAAAAGCTTACTTTAATATTGCCTGTCAATCAGTGAAGCGACCCAGTGACAGGATTTCTCCAGCCTTACAGGAGACTTGGATTGTTTCATATTCTACAACTTCCCCCCACCAATCCAATTTGTCAGATAGCAGTTCAAAGTGTAACCTGCTCCTGCTTAATGCACAGTAAGAAGAGAAGCTGGTGGCAGCTTTGAGAAAATAGCACAAAAACCTGCAGCCACCAACTTTGGAAGCTGCCTCCAGATACCAGTTCCAGGAACTTCAGGAAGTTTAACACAGCCAAACCATGGCAAACTCTGACAAATCCTCCTAGAGAAAATTAAAGACAGAAGAGTGCATCCCTACGGAACAGCCATTCTCAGAAAATGAGGTCATCTTTAGTCTGAACAACACATTATTTTATAATAAGGCCACTTCACCACTCATGGCATGATTACTTTAACAGGCACCATAAAGTGGCCAGGACACAAACTTCCAGACACCGGAGTCATTCAGCCAAATCAAAGACACATGGCACTGGGATGAGACATCATACTTTTCTGCTCTTCCAACAGAAGCCTCTTGCAGGCAAATGGCAACCCTCATTACCTGGGAGTAGTATTTAGCCTCCCTGCACAGGTTAATACTCAGAATATGAACACACAAAGGTCTGATTAATTCCAGTAGGGGGCGATATGCACCTGGCAGTACATTACACTAGCAGTGAGAAAATACTCTTTTGAGAATACTCCATTCAGCATTTCCCATTATGAACTTGGCATAGTTCGTTCTGGAGGGGTTCCATCCTTCTAGTTTTTAATTAACCAGGGTAAGGGGATAGAGTGGTTGTGCCATTGAGACACCCTCTATTATTATACTGAGTTTATTTTGTTGTAGCTACGTAACATACTAAACCCCACAGGCTCCGGTTTTATCAGCATAGGACAGAAGCACCTCCCGCAGAAGCCAATGGGAATGGCCTGCATCCTACAGCAAGAGAATTGGGCACCGGATGAGCTGAAAGCCAAGCCATCCTTCAGTCTGCACTTCAAAGGGGCACCATCCAGGCCAAGTGGTCTCTATTTAGTGTTTAGAAGATGAGACCCATGGTGCTCACAGGAGGGGCAATGGAGGGGAGACCCTTACCCTGGGTTACACACAGTGGTGAGCTGGGAACCGGTTCTAAAAGGGCTTCTAAATTTAACAACCAGTAAGTTGAAGTGACCAGGGCTGGATTAACGTTTTGTGGGCCTGGCACCAAACATATTGGTGGGTCCCATGTGGTTGTGATGAACCCCTTCCAGATATGGTCCTAGCGTGACAGCACCATTAATGCCATAGTAAATGTGGTATTGCCGGGATGGGGATGAAAACATTTATTCAAAAACAAAATAAGATATTTGAAGCCAAACTGCGACCTCCACTCAGCCCATAGAGAACAAACTGGGCTAACATCAATGTACTCAGAACACTGAATTTGGTTTGTGTGGGAGGGGGGTTGTTAGTTTTGTTTTTTTTCTTTAAACACTCAGAGCCTGCTTAGGGCCCTGAACACAAGTGCTTAATTAGCACACTTATGAGCCATATTAAGCCCGGCTGCAGCAGTCAGTGGTGTCGCACCTGTATTTCCCCACCACCACCTCCTCCACCCAAAGTTATGTTTCCTAAATACATTGTTGAAAGCTGCATTTTCTACTTTGGTACAATAATGTTTACAAAACTTTGGGGCAGGGTGTGGGGAGGAAAATTGCTGGTGCCCATCTTTTGCAAGGAGAAAGGGCCACTGAAACACACACACTTTACCACAAAGGCTACCACAATCCAGCCTCAAGTTCTTACCCCAATCTTCACACCTGGGCTCTCCTCCCATCCCTCCTACTGTCCCCATCCCACACAACTAACCCCCTAACAAAGGGTCAATCTCCCTGCTACTGCCCACTCCCTACACACTTTCACCCCAGGGCTGTCACCTCCCTCTCTTCTACTACCCCGCTTCTACACACACACACTGAGCCAACCCCCACCTTCAACCCAGACTCTCCCCGCCCTCCCTCTGCCCCCTGCCACACCAACTCCCACCTAAACACCCTGCTTCTCCTACACCCCCCACACGGAGTCACCGCCAGCTCCCCCATCGCACCTGGACTTGCCCCACGACTGCCCCTTTCCCCCAAAACTGGGCTGCGCCCCTCCCCGGAGTGCAGGGAGGTAGTTTCTGGGCATTCCCACTGGCAGGGGGCGTGGCAGCCAGCACTGACAAGTCCCGCTGTCACTGCCCCCCTGTGCTCCCAGGCACCACAGACAATCCGTGTGTGGGGGTGCTGAGGAGCTGTGAGGGGAGTGCAGGGTCAGGGCAGGGGCTCAGGGGGCTGGGAGGGTGCAGGGGTTAGGATGGGCAGGGGGTTGTAGGGATTAGGGTGGGCAGGGGGCTGGGCTGGGGTCAGGGGGTGATCATGCAGGGGGCTGGAGGGGGTATGCCCCAATTCCAGCCCCTTCCCTTAGGCCTCACCCTGGCTTGTCTTCTCCTCCTCCTCGGAGTGGTGTGCTGCGGCTCGCTCCTCCTTGCCCCCCTCCTGCCTGCAAGCGTGATCCAACTGACGGGAGGGGGGGGCGGACATAGCATGCTGAGGAAAGAGGCGGGGGAGAGGCCTCATCCCCGCCTCTTCTTCTCCTCCAAACATCAACACAGAGGAGCCCGTTAGCAAGCCCCTTTGGGAAAGGGAGCAGAGGTGCTTAGAAGAAGACCGGGGAATGCAACAAGTACCCTGCCATCTGCATTGGAGCAAATTCCACCATGCTTAAAAAAATCCTGACTCTCAATTCGAAATATCCCTTTATGAAAAGTGTACCATTCCACATCCAGGAAATACAATTAAACACACTGCTATTCTGGTATGGCACACAGAAATTCAGCGCATGAGTCCCTCCTGCCCAGCAAAAAAAAAAAAAAGGAGTGGCAGCTAAACAACCCTTCTCCAAGAACAGGTCCCCTCGTCGGCGCACAAAAGGAGAAGTAAACAAAAAGGCAGCCACGGCAGAAAGCTGAGCAGAAAACCAGCAAAATACGTCTGCCAAATGGAAAAGGCCACCTCTAAAAAGTGGGGGGGAAGAACAAATGATGATCAGGCCTCTAAGAGGAAGATACAATCAGCTGAGGGGGATAAATCCAACACAGAGGGTCCAGACCCTCTGAGCTCCCTCTTAGAGTTGGGGGATATTTTCATACCCCCCATCCAGCCCCTCACACAATGAATTCAATCATTACAGCTGAGATGTGATTCAAGGAAACACTGTGTGCTTCGAGGGTCCTGTCCTGCCCATGGAAGCAAATGGCCCTGTAACCATGCATGGTGACCAAGAGGGCCACGAGGTCTCTGGGCATCAATATAAACACGTATGAAGAAAGGTGGTGTTTGGAGGTACCACATGCATCTGCCAACCATCACCAGCATGAGGTAGGGCTCAAGCAGTGGTTGAGAGAAGTTTACTCAGTGAGCACTCACAGACTCATCATTCTACTCTGATTCTACCCCCCAACATTCAAAGGCCATCTCCACACAACCCAGGTTCACCCAGCCAAAACTATGCCTGGAGTTACCCCTCCCTCTATGTGCTGAGGCAGTGACGTGTGTTTCTCCTAGTGTTGGCAGCCCTGGGCCCGGCTCAGAATGAAATGATCGCAGAGTAGGAGCAAGGCATCGAAGCGCTGGAGTCGCTGTAGGACCTGGGCCAGGGCAGGAACAGTGACTGTGTCTCCTGAGGAGGCAAGGTGAGCGACGAGCTGCTTGAATCCAGACATCCTGCTCACCAGATGGGATGGGACCCCCAGCTCCACCCCCACGTGGCTGAAATTCTTGAGACCAGACAAGCAAGGGTCCAACTGGAAGCCAAGTAACAGCACCAAGGAGTGGGGGAGCTGTATTATGGGGAGACCTGGGGATGGCAAAAAAGGGAGGTGAGAGCCTGTCTACCAATGAGGGAAGGGTGTCCTGCAAATAAGGCAGTGAGGCCTATATCACAGCCCCTGCCCCCACCCATCTGATGAGCAACTGCAACATCACCTTCTGCCTGGCCTCAGCACAGAGGGAACTTTTGCCACAGGGCACTAATGCATTTCCTTTCAGTGCTTAGCCTCATGACCCTGGCTCTCAGCCCCAGGGGAGCTTAATCCTCACGCACCGACTTTTCAACTGCCAGGGGGTGCTCAACCTCCGGCTCTGCCCTAGGCCCAGCCCCCACTCACCCCTTTCCCCAAGGCCACACTCCGCCTCTTCTCGCCTCTGCTCCACCCGCCCCACCTCTTCCCACGCAGTTCTGCCCCCTCCCCCGAGCACACCGCTTCCCCGCTCCTCCCCCTCCCTCCCAGCCTCCCTGCATGTGGCAAAACAGCTGTTCACAGCGGGTGGGAGGCGCAGGGAGGGAGGCGCTGATGGCAGGGCCCATCGGCGGGTGGGAGGCGCTGGGAATGGGAGGGGGGAGCTGATAGGGGGCTGCCAGTAGGTGCTCAGCACCCACCATTTTTTCCCCCATGGGTGCTCCAGCCCCAGAGCATTCACGGAGTCTGCACCTATGATCCTCACTGTTAATACAGGTAAACTAGGTGCCTGTCTCCGACCCCTCCCACAATCCAAGGTGTGTCACAGAACGGCTTGACCATTCCCCGCATTAATGCCACAGGCCCAGTGAAAGAGGGTCAGCCACAGATCTCTACGTCAACTGTCAGGCCTCCACCTGAACCCTTGGGGAGCAAGGACATGACTGAAAAATGCTGCCCAGACAGCCACTCACCTTGTGTGACGCTGCTAATCTCACACACAAGGCTCAGGACATCATTCACCTGCTAAGACAAAGACCCCCAAGGATTGGGGAGATTCATCAGGGAATGAGCAACAATCATATGTGGATCTTGTCAGTGCTCCACTCAAAGGACCTGCCCTGTATGAGTAATGGCCTGGATATTTCCATTCCATCTATACATCGCCACTCAGTCAGGGCAGCAAGCCTATTAAGATGCTCTAAGTTCTTCCAGCAAACCACCATCTCAATAAACAAGTACTTGAAGCTAAGCTAGTAAGTTAATTACCTGCTAGACATTTTTTAGACTTATATTAATCACTAATCCATCGCAAACTGGTGAGGAGATCAGATGGCTCAGGGGACTGGGAAGCAGAATTGTTCACCACCAGGTCAGTTTTCCATACTGGCAAACATGCAAAGATGATTCACGGGTGTTGCAGGGATCAGGTGAACTGTACAGATTCTGCTGAGTAAAGGACATGCTTGGCCTTTGCCCTTTTGCCAGGCTGAGTATCTGAACCCAGCCCAGGTTGGTAGTTGCAACCATCTGATAGCTCTTTGGTGGCCCTTAGACAAGTTGGTAGGTCTTAGACCAGTTCCTTGCAAACAAAAAAGCACCACAGCTGGCAGCTTTCCTTGGGCTCTCAACACCAGTTAGTTTAATGGTGGAAGAGTTATGTGCTACCCTGGCCAGTGGGACCTGGGCTGTGTCCCTTCCAGGGCCGGCTCCAGGCACCAGCCCACCAAGCATGTGCTTGGGGCGGCGCCTGGAGGGGGGCAGCGCGGCGGGGCGCTCTGGCCCGAGAGCGGGGCCGCGACTGGGCTCGCCGCCCTCCTCACAGCACTCTGGCAGCCGGGGAGAGCGGAGAGCCCCAGCCGGGCTCTCCGCCCTCCTCCCGGCGCTCTGGCCGCCGGGGGCTCTCCGCCCTCCCACCGGCGCTCTGGCCGCTGGGGAGAGCGGAGAGCCCCGGCCAGGCTCTCCACCCTGCTCCCGGCGCTCCGGCCGGTCGGGGATTGCGGGCCCGCGGCCTAGGGCGGCAAAAAAGCCAGAGCCGGCCCTGGTCCCTTCCCAAACTCACACCACACAGCTCACTGAACAACAGATGGTGATGACTTTTGGATGGTCACTACCAGCCAGTGCTGGATCTGAACCTGCTCAGAGGTGAAAGGTTTTGTACCCCCAGCCCCTTTGCTATCCCGTCCCTCCCTGTGTGAGCCCCGTAGTAGCTGTTATTATACAGAGGAGGGTGAGATGGGAAGAACTTACAGGCTGCTCCCTGCCTTCAGCAGTGGGAATTTGGAAGGATGAGGATGATCCCCTGACAGGCTCCAGAACAAGTTCACTTTGTGTTATCAGAGAGGCACCAAACAGGGGAACTTCAAGGGTTAGCTCATCTGTATGTCTCCAGGTCCTCTGAGCCGCCTGCTTCTCTGCATCCTCCTGGCTTTTGGTGCCCATGAACTCGGCCTGGGTGGAAAACTTCTGCAGGTCTAGCTCCGTGCACTCCACTGGGGCATGGGGCCACCTAGGATGCATCTCTGAGGCACATGATGAGAGGGGAGTTTGGGCCTCTGTGAACCCAGCTGTGCCCTGCCTGGCATCTGAGGATGACGGGCCCCCTGCAGAACAGTCGCTGGACCCTGAATTCCTTATCAGGGGTTGGGTCTCCAAGACGCTCCTCGCCAGCTGGGATTTGGGATTGGGGCTGACAGCAATCGCTTCCAAATTGGGCTGGAGAGCAGGGATCTGCAGGCCTATGGCTTCACCATTCGAAATGAACTGAACCGGTTCAACGGGACCTGGAATCAGAAACTCCATGCTTAAAAGTATGTGGGTTTCCCTTCCACCAGCCTCTCCACCTGCTGAGGATTGGGCTCCCTCCTGTCAGCCACTCCTTAAAAACCCAATTTCCCACGAGGCCCTGCACTGCCACTGCCTGTCTCCAGCTGCAGAGGAACAGACAGGACAGGGCTACTCAGTGCCCGCGAGGTGGCAGTGAGCACTACTGAGCACAGCAAGGCTCCCCGCTCTTCCAGGGGTCGATCACCAGCCCTCCAGAGTCACCCCCACTGCACAGCCAAGCACTCTCTCCTCCCCAACCCACACATCCCTAGGAGAGAAAGACACTGAAGCTGGAGGAGTGGAACCTACATGTTCCCAGTGCCAGTGCAATGTCTTCTGAGTTCAGAATCCTCCCCAGGCTTCCACCTTTCACCCAGAGGAAGCTTCCTAGTGGCACTGTGCTCTGTCCACCTCGATTATCCCAGTGTCTGACCACACGGCAGCAGCGATTTTGACACCTCCCTCCCCCCCCACCATGGGGTGCTCCTTCCTGCCTGAGGAATGGAAACTGAGCAGACATTAGGGTGTGGGGGTCACAGCCCAGCCTGCCCTTCCCCCCAGACCCAAGCTAAATCAGCAGAGCAATGAGAGAAGTTACCTTCTGCTTGCCCGGAGCAAGGGCTCAGGTTCTTCACACCCAAGCAGCAGGGACTAGACATCTGTTCCTCACAGGGAAACCTGCTTGGCATGGCTGAGTCCCGGAACATCACCCTCTGGGCCGAGAAACTCTGGGTCCTCAGAAACACTTTAAAGGATAAAGAACAACTGATACCAGCGAAGACCTGGCTTGTTTTCCCAGAATGCACTAGGCCATCTAGTATGGCTATTTATTTGGTGACTGTAAAATTCAGGAGCAATCAGGCTTCACTGCCTGGCATGGAGAGGGCTAGTGCTGTGCACTGTTCCCCATGCAGCTGTGCCAATGCACCTCAATCGTATCTCTCTAACCTACTCCTCCTTGCTGTTTTCCTCATCCTCTTAATTGCTTCATCCTCTGCTGCTCCAGCCCTGGCCCCCTCACCTCCACAACTGCCAAAATCTCCTCAGTCTTGACCCAACCTGGGAAAACCCTAGAAGAGAAAGCACTAACCTCAAAAGTGATAACCTCACTGGCCCCATCTGGCACTCTGTTTGAATCTGAGCCCTTACATTCTCCTCCTCTTCCCTGCTATTTCTAGGGAAGAAGGGGCAGGGGAAGGAGGACCAGAGGGATGCTGCATTGCATTCACTCACCTTGCTGACACTGGCTCTTCCAGAAGCGCTTGCAGCAGATGATGGCGAGTGCCAGCAGCACCAACACAATGATGACTAGCGCACTGCTGGTTAGCACTAGGAGGGCGGTGTCCTGGGGAGGTACTGTGGGGATCACTACCTTCACCAGGGTAGTCCTGGAGCTGCCTGCAAACATACCAGCCAAAGAAGGAGGTCAGAGCACATGGTGTGCTGCAGGATGCTACAGAGAAGAAAGCAGACTGGACCAGGGCAGCACGGATCCAGCCTGAAGTGATTAGTACATGACCAGTTACAAGGATATTAAACACATAGACACAGATGTCCCTTAGGACAAGAGATCTCAACGTGGAAATTAAAAACATCTAAGGGCTAAGTTCCCTGTAAGCTGCGTGGGTGCATGGCCACGCAGCATCCTATTTAGCACCACACAGGTGCTCAGGGAACCTGCCCGGGGACCTGCTGCTGCTCGGGGGGGCACCCCAACCTAGCCTGGCCCCCAACCTGCCATGGCTGGGGCGGCCCCCCAGCCCCAACTATGTCACGGCCCGGACCTGCGGCAGCCTGGGTGCCCCTACCCTGGCCTGAATCTGGCCAGGGTGGCCCGGCCCGGACCCAGCTGCAGCTGGGGCAGTGCGGCGCACATAACAAAATTCATTCCACACATGGGTGGGAAAAATTAGAGGGAACACTGCCTAAGGGGCTTAGGAACCTAATTCCCAAGACAGTCAAAGAAAGTTAATGGACTTAGACACCTAAGCCACTGTTAGGTGGTCACTGTCAGAGATAAGGGATATTGAATTACATACACCACTGGCCTGCTCCACTCCACCACTCCTCCCACCTCCTGTTGCTCTAAGGAATCTAAATCCATGAACTTTCTGTGACTGTCAGTGGGAATTAGGCTCCTAAATTTTTCTTGATTTTTAACAACAGAAATACCCTGTTTCCCCGAAAATAAGACAGTGTCTTATATTAATTTTTGCTCCCAAAGATGCGCTAGGTCTTATTTTCAGGGGATGTCTTATTTTTCAGAAATGAAAAATGCCTTATTATCGGTGGATGCCTTATTATCGGGGAGGTCTTATTATCGGGGGGATGCCTTATATTACAACGAGAGGCAAAACTGTAAGTAGGCCTTATTTTCGGAGGATGTCTTATTTTCGGGGAAACAGGGTAACAAAACATTACAGGATAGAAAATGGCTGAGCTGCTGTGTCTGACCACATATCATGGCACTGCTGGCCCCACCTGCCCCTCCCCTCCAGCTATATACTGTCAGTACTTCCTTGGTCAGAACTCACTGGGGCAGAATTCTTCTGCTACAGCTAGCGTAATAAACTTCAACACAAGGACTAGACATTTAAATGAATAAGCACAGCCTCTGCAAGGACACTCATGAGGACAGAAATAACAAAAAGCCTCAATCTTCATGTTTCAGGGAAAAGATGATCGGCAGCGGGGGTCAGGAGGGAATTTTCCTTTGCACACTTAGGGCAAGTCTACACTACAGAATTACTTTGGTATACTACATCAAGGGCGTAAAAAATCCACACCCCAAGCGACATAATTATACCGACCTAAGTACCAGTGTAGACAGCGCTATGTTGGTGGGAAAGCTTCTCCTACCTACACAGCTACCACCTCTCACGGAGGTGGATTAACGAAGCTGACAGGAAAGAACTCTCCCGTCAGCGTAGAGCATCCTCATTAAAGCACTACAGCCACGCAGCTGTGCCAATTCAGTGTTTTAAGTGCAGACCTGCCCTTAGTTACACTATGGGGGTTTATGCCTTTATTTGAAGCATGTAACAGTGGCCACTGTCGGAGATAGGTGATATTGAATTACATGCATCACTGGCCCGCTCCACTCCACCACTCCTCCCACCTCCTGTTAATCCGGCAGGGCTCACCGCATGCCCTGTGACATGACAGGTTACACAGTGAAAGACAACAGGTTGGAGTGCTGCTGGCTACGTACACTGAGGCTCAGAGGAAGGAGTCTGCTTTGTGCAGGGGATGCATTCCAGATCCTGCAGCCCGCCAATCCGGGTTTTACTGTAAAACCTGCCAAAGAGTAAGTGGAGAATGCTCTAACAACAGGACAAAGTATAAGGGAATTGTATATATCATCTCTTTGAACAGCACCTCCCTATGCCCTCCCACGTGCGTCTGCTGCTGGTGTTCCAGCTGCCAGCTGTACTCACCCTGGAAGACATTCCCCACAGGCTGCATTGGAAGTGGCAGTGCAGTTGGATTTCTGGACACGGTTGATGAGGGGGCAGGAAAGACAAGTTTTGCAACCATGGAACCCCCAGCTGTCCTTAAACCTCCTGGGAGGGCAAGCAGTGCACTGCGCATCCCTTCCTTCACCATAGCCACACTCCTGCAAGAGACAAGCACAAGTCCATGACTGAGACAAAGAAATGGCATCAGATCTGAAGATACCATTGTGATGTTGTGCAGTCTATATGGTTTTATAAAAAAATAATAAGAAGTGAATATAATGTAACTAGAATAGTTTTATAAAAATATGATAATAAGTGAATATAATGTAACTGGAATATGCTTCATGCAAAAGGTCTCTTGTAAGGTATCATTACAAAGCTTATAATCTACTGGGTATGATCATCCTATTTGTATAAATGTACCACTCTTGTATCTAAAACTAGAAATATAAAACATAACTCTGAGGGCCTGTTGTAATTATGCAAAGTGTGGGCCATTAATAGTGGTTTGGAATCTTGATGACTCCCATTAACCAGGACCATTGTCTGCAGATGGCTGTGTTTACCTGTTAGTCTTCCTGTATATGTGTGTGCTGGCAAGTGGGCAATGAAGTTTTGCAGTGACATGTGATCATGTCACCTGACCTGGAATCCATCTTTAACCTGGTGCTTTTCCAGTGGTGGGGGGGGGCGGGGTGGAAACCCAGAGGGACAAGTGGGGGGAGAAGCCATCATGAAGAATCCCCTAGCTATCACCTGAGCTGCACCAAGAGCTGTACCAGAGGAAAGAATTGTGCCCAGGCCTGGAAGGTGTCCAGTCTGAGAAAAAGCTTACTGAAGCATCTCTGAGGGTGAGATTATCTATATTTGGTTTGATTAGACATAGATTTGCACATTTTATTTTATTTTGTTTGGTGACTTACTTTGTTCTGTCTGTTACTACTTGGAACCACTTAAATCCTACTTTCTGTATTTAATAAAATCACTTTCTACTTAGTAATTAACTCAGAGTATGTATTAATACCTGGGGGAGCAAACAACTGTGCATCTCTCTCTATCAGTGTTATAGAGGGCGAACAATTTAAGAGTTTACCCTGTATAAGCGTTATACAGGTAAAACGGATTTATTTATTAGACCCCCATTGGGAGTTGGGCATCTGAGTGCTAAAGACAAGCACACTTCTGTGAGCTGTTTTCAGGTAAACTTGCAGCTTTGGGGCAAGTGATTCAGACCCTGGGTCTGTGTTGGAGCAGACAGGAGTGTCTGGCTCAGCAAGACAGGGTGCTGGAGTCCTGAGCTGGCAGGGAAAACAGAAGCAGGGGTAGTCAGGTGGCAGCTCCCAAGGGGGTTTCTGTGAATCAACCCGTCACAACCTCAAAGGGAAGAAGCTGTTCTATTCTCTAGAGTGAGATTCTAGAGTGAAGATTCTCTTCAGTGAGAGAATTCTCAGTTGCCTTTCACACTCTGGGCATCTCACATCTTTGCACTGCACTGAAGCAGATAGCAGCAAACAAATAGGGCAGCCATTCTGCATTCAGCAATAGCTCACACATTGCCTCAGTCACTAGAACTTGTTTTACTGCCAGGGGGATGCTGGTGTAATGCTGTGCCCTCGGGGGGAGGAGAGGGTTTGCTGGCAGCTGGGATCAAACAGTATGAGCCTGAGCTAGGCAAGGCTATATATAGCAAACTCACTAACCACATTGGAATGTGTAAATCACACCCATGAAGTATGGCACTCTGTCCTCTTCTAGTGGTGAGTGGATCACATATAGAGGTTGATGAGTCTATAGTCTTGATGAACAGAGCTAGGTCTCTTAGCTTAGGCACAGAGGCTCATTTATAGAGCCAGAGGTCCCAGGTGGATTCCTGCTGCCAATGACCCACACAAGGACAGGTTAGGGGTCTATTTCAAGAGTGGGCGAGGTTCTGTGACCTGAAATGTGCAGGAGGTCAGACTAGATGATCACGATGGTTCCTTCTGACCTAAAAGTCTATGAGACATTGCATAGCTCTCACCAGGACACTGGAGTTATCTGCCAGAAGGATTTTTGACTTCCCCTGGGAGCTGGAGATGATGTACTTTGCTTGGTGTTTAAGTAATAAGCTGCACCAATTTGAAACCTCTCCTTACTTATTGGTACTTCCATCTTCCCATTCTCCTATCCCCATTCCTGCATCACTTAGCATGATCAGTGGAATAGTCTAACATCCCTTGCCAATAAAGCCCTGTTCTTTTTAAAGGCACGGACATCCATATCAGAGAAAGCTCTAATACTATCCTTCTACTAAAGGCTAGCAGAGGATTCATCCAGCACCACCAGTGCCAACAATCCAGGTTCATCCCAGAGCAGCCAAATTACCTTGGAAAGCTCCCATCCTGGGCCACACTCCCTGCAAGGAACGCACTTCCTGTGCTCGTCCAGATACTCACTCTCCTGGCATTCCATTGGGTTTGGAGCAGCACCTCGGACCTGGAGAAACAACTGGGGTTACTACAAGTCCCAGAACGCTCCTGAGCTGAACCAAGCGTGTCCTTTACTGGGCAAAGCTTTCTCATTGGAAGGAAAATTTGCCTGCATTCCTTGCACACCCCAAATTCCCATTTGCTTTAGTACAGTGGTGGGCTCCCATTGGCCGGGAACGGCAAACGGAGGCCACTGGGAGCTGTGGGTGGCTGTGCCTGCGGACGGTCAATGTAAACAAACTGTCTCACAGCCCACCAGCAGATTACCCTGATGGGCCACGTGCGGCCCGTGGGCCGCAGGTTGCTCACCCCTACTTTAATAGATGCTTGTGTTGCACCAGGAAAACTTCATTTTCGTAAAAGCAAAGCCATATGCCTTCTTCCCAAAGGGTAGTATGAGGTGCAACTGGCTAAGCAGAGACAGAGGAGGGACTTAAGTAGTAGGTCATGCAGATGAACTGCCCATTCCTTGTGCCATTTGGTGGCATTTACAAGTGAAGTGAGGTGCGGTCAGTTGTTATTCCAAACTCATGTTGGACACTCTGATCAGTGATGATTTTTAAGATCAGGTCAGCAGCTTCCCTGATGGGAGGTCAGTACATAGTCCAGACCAGATAACTTGTTATCCTGGTCTGCTAAACAGTAGGACTGTTCCTAATTTAGAAGCATCACAAAGATCTGCTTAAATGGAGCAGTGGAAAGTACCACCAATGTGGTATCCAGGTCTGCAGAGAGCACCAAACTGGATGGAGCACACAAAGCAGATGTTCAACCCAGAGCCTTAGTTGGTATAGAGTTGACAAAAACCTCCACTCAGAGGAGCTTGTGTTCACGTGATTTGGCGTGAAAACAGTGCAAGAGAAGATAAGTTAATTACACAGTCTTGGATCAGTGGGGCAGAAGGAATCTGGGGATATATAATATGGGGCACAGAACATAGCAAGGGATAACTATCAGTTCTCTAAAGAACTAAAGCCACACTTTATATTACTGGCCACCATGCTGCCACCCAAGATTTTAATGCAACGAATGGAATTCATGGCCAGAACTTAGCACAAGACACAAAACTGATGTGAATCCTCAGCTGCAAACTATACAAAACTAGTCAAAGGCACTAGGTAAGGCTAGTCTACAGACTTACAGCCCAGCCGTGCATTCCTTGGTGAAATCCTTGCCCCACTGAAGTCAATGGCAAAACTTCTATTGATTTCAACCCCCACTGAACTCATTTGGAATTTGGGCCATGCAAATTATGCAGACTACAGAGAGCAGAGCACATAGAGAGAATTCAACAGAAATCAAATTGAAACTATTAAAACACATTATGCAGAAGTTTTGGTTCATTTGTTTCAAGTGGATTCCTACCTTGGGGACAAGAAATAGAGCAAAAAACAGCACTGGGCCTCTCTTCATGTCACTTCTCTCATAACTTCATGCAGCAAATCAGGAAAAGAATTAATAACGCCGTGTCTGCCTCATGAGGTCGACTCACTGGAATCTAAACATTAAAGAAGAGTAGAAAGGGCTTGAGAAAGATGCTTTCAAAGGAAGCCACTGTTATAACTTGAAACAATTCAAAAATGGGTGGAGCACAAGTTTTTGTCAGCCCCGCCACAGGCCTCATTAGGAACAGGTCAAAGGACAGCCTGGCTAATATTCACATAGTAGGGCCTAGTAACATACTGGAAAGGATGATGTTACAGCAGTAGATATATGAGCACTCTCCACTTCTCTTTCCCCCCAATCATAACCCATTTCTATCTATGCCACCATTATAAACTGTAAATGAAAAGGGCCCCTCAGTAAATGTTCCTTGTTATGCCTTGTCAGCCCGCTCAGGTCTGATCTCCCACTCTCATGAGCCCTATGCAAAGCAGACTGCACTTTGGAAGTGGGCTATTGGGCAGGCTTTTCCCGCTATCCAAACAATCAGGACTCATCTGATGTGGCGTCTCCACTGGATAAGTACAGAAAGCAAGATATTAGTTATTACTATCAACTCACATACCCTGAGCAGTATAAGCTGCAAAGAGAGCCATACGACAACGAGAAATTAAGGGTGCTAAATTTATCTAGCCCAGTAAAGCAAAGATCGCAGGAGGGATGAGATCACAGTCCATAAATAGCTTCCAGGATACTGACACTATAGAGTAAATAAAGAGAGTTTGTCATAGTCTCAGAAAATGGTGGTCAGGGAGCTATGGGCTGAAGCTAAAGGAGGAAATGTTTAGGCTCAATATTAATGTCTAGTTAGGGTCCATTTCCATTAGGAAAAATAGAAATGGGCCTGAACCATCCTCCCAAATATAAACCAATCACAGATTTGAATCCAAGTTCCTATCTGAAATTTTTCTCCATACTAGGCTGACTCCAAACACCCTGAACTTTGGATAAGCTCAGCGTTTGAAGCCCCAAGTTCAGCACTGTTTAGATCTATGGTTTTGCGTCTGTCCATTGTAGAGGTAAAACGTTCAGATATGGACCCAGATATGGAATTTGAAACAGAGGCTTTGAGTTGGGCCCATATCTATGAATAAAAACAAACGGAATAAGAGCAAATTCCCAAGTGAAGTGGAAAGGCACCATTCACTAGGGTGTCTTAAGAACAATGGGGACCTGATCTTGGTAGGGGACCCCAGGTGCCACCCTAATACAAACAATAAATAGTAATAAAAAAGGATAGGCAAGGTGAGACAATAATAGGAATGATGTAGGGAGTAGGCCTCCCAAATACAGTTTTATCCTGCATAATCTTTTCTAACCTTTGTATCTATGGCTCCTTGGTCCTCATCCGGTTTAGCAATACATGGCCATTGAAAGCTTTATTGAATTTCTGGTGTGGGTCACCTCAGTTCCTCCTATTCTCTGCTTGTGACACATAATAGTCCAGTCTCCTGTCGGCTGTGATACTTGCGTCTAGTTCTGATTGCTGGATTTAGTTTGGGGGTGCTGATGGCCTGTGATATGCAGGAGGTCAGACTAGATGATCTGGTAGTCTTAAACTCTATGACTTTATGAGCACCCTCAATAGAAAGCCACACTGAGATTCTAGTAAGTGGTTAAAACATCTGGTCCCAATTAGGTTAAAATGAGAAATTCTCCCACTTCTGCAGATGCTGTATAGAATCTCGAGGCGACTGCTAGAATAAAATCTCATTTTCCGGATAGGGACCTAAACATCTCGCGGTATCAGCCTGCTCATTGATTTTATAGGGAAACAATCTACAGTCATTGTTCTGTGTTAAGGGGAATCTATGAACTTGGTGTATAAAACCTGTTAAATTATTGAATCAAAATGATTTCATGATTTGTTAAAAATCTCAGTGAAAACAGCTTTCCCCTATTTAAACACTCCCTTGTATGAGTAATACCCACCCAAAATACTGCACTAGAACTATTGTAAGATGGAGTGGTTTGGACCATTAATGTAGAATACCATAGTTTTCTGCAGTTCCACCATTCTTATCCCACTGGGTTAGACTGTGGCATTTATGCCAGGGCCCTGTTGAGTGGGTGAGGCAGGGCAGCATCAGCAAGATTGTATCTCAGGAGACACAACCTCTCAGGGATGGCTCGGTGACCGCAGTGGATGAATCTGATTGTCACCCAGGCGCACCAGCCATACTCCGCAGGCCAGTGCAGATGCGAGGCTGGCCCATGACTGTGCCTCATCCTGACCGTTCTCTTATAGCATCATGCTTCTCAGGGGAAGCACAAGGCCTTGCACTCCCCAGAGCACAGGGACTGCAGAGACTGCTGGTATAGGAAGCCCTTAGGTAGCTGCAAAAGGGGGAGGAAGCTTCATTCTTGCACTCCTCCACTGTGTGCCCATGCAAGGACCACTCACAGCCTAGCCTTTTAACTAGACAAGAGGATATTTCACAGAGGACTTAACAAGCTAGACTGGCACCTTGTAGTACATAGATCTACAACTACATACTGAGGCCCTGATTAAAAGCCCATTGAAGTCAATGGGAGTGTTTGGATTAGGCCCTACCTAACTTGCACTTTCCTTGAACATTGGTCAGACTTCATATTCAATTGAAAACTGTTTTTTTTTCCCCCAGTAGCTGCTTGATTTATAAATATCCAAAGCACTGAATTGAAATAAAAATCCAGGAACTGATAGCAACACTCAAATTCTTTTCAGGAAGATCCAGGGTGCGTTTTTTTGGTTTATAACCTAGTCTGACCTACAATCTTTACACAGTGAAGAACATTTATATTTGTTTGATAAACACTTGCCATCTTTTGAGATGGCTCCTGCTGTTCCTAATGGATATTCCAAGGCTTCTGGCTACATTTTCAAAGTGGCAAAGGGATTTCAATGGACCAGGTTTAGCATTACTGGATTATCAGGTCAACATATTAGAGTTAAGGGATCACTGAAGATTTACCTGGTCTTTACTGGTATCATACAGCACTACTTGCAATATACCAGAATGGGAAAATTTGCTATAAAACACTCACTGAATATCTGAAGTTGGCAGCTGGTAGAATTGGGCAGAGGAAAATAGGTCAGCCAGATTAAATGCCATTATGTGGTTTATATGTTGCTTTAAAAAAGAAAGAATGACAATGTTAAATAAAAGCAACAGGAGAAAAGGATTTTTTTTAAATCCCAAAATATTAACTGGAAAATATTCCTGCATGTCTAGCATTTTCTCCTGATATTAAGTCAAGTCCCTGCCTTTAGTGCCAATATCTTCTGTTCCCCATTCACTCAATACTATTCATTTTGTTCTGCAAGCATTTCTTGACACTATATTGTGCTTAATATATAGGACTCTCTGAGCCAGATTCTTCTATCTTTACTCATATCAAGTAGTACCTTATTTTGTAAACAGCCCCCTGATTTTAACAGGGTTACTTGCAGAATAAGGTATTGCTCATCATAAGTAAAAAGTGGCTGAATCTTTTAGCCTGGTTTGGAAATAAACACGTTTTTCAATTAACTTGTAGACTTTCTCCAAGTCACAAAAAGTCTAATAAGTGTGTAATGTGTCCTACTTCAAAACTCTTAGCTTGTTTTCTGTTTGTTTTTAGAAGAAAACACCCCAATATCAAAAGGGGAGTGCGCACTGTGCTGATTTTACACCTCTCTGATATTATGACAATTTTTTTATGTTCCCACTCTTGTCGTAATATTCATTTTAGACTTCTGTTTGTTTCTTTCAATTTGTTCTAACAGCAAATAAAATAAGACTTTAAAATACTGTAATAATACCCAATGCAGGAGTTACTGTATTATTATTACTTGGATTCCTGTAGTGCTCACAGCATGCGAAATGCCATTCAAACACATAGGAAGACCTATATCATTCCCAAAAGAATTTATAATCTGAAGCCCCAATCATGCGTCGGGATCTGATTAATACAGAATTCCGCACCCATGTGAAGTTCTGTTTAATTCAGTGGGATTCCCCAGAAGTGCAGAGAGCCATGTTAGCAAATCACAATGCAGGATCGAGACTTAAGATGACAAACAATATAGGAAAGAAAGAGGTACAATTGAGACCTTGAAATCAATGGGACCGCTCACGTACATACAGTTTGTCTTGTGCATAAGTGTTTGCAGGATCATGGCCATAATATGTATAATTTTGATATACAATATATATATATATATACACACTGGGGTCAAGATTTCCAAATGTGACTAGTCTGTGTTGGGGGTTGTTTGAGTATTTTTCAGTGCCTCAAATTTTTGGATGACCAATCTGAGCATCCATCTTCTAAAAACCAGGCCTTTTTAGAGTGTTTCAAGCTGACTTCCCCAAATCACTGGTATCTTTTGAAAATTTTGGCCTCTTTTTTGTCTGTTTTCCCCCTTGACCTATTCATTATTAACTGGTCAGTTTCTTGATTATTGTAACAATTGTTTGTACCCCCTGTTACTCCTTTTTGCTTTTGTCCTCTTTAATGTCTAACACATAATACCACTGACAACCTGTCATTCATACTCAACTCACAGGAAAAAATTACTGCCTCATTTATAATTAAGTTTACAAATAAAACCATTTCTAATCTGTACTTACTAAGAATTACTCCAAATGTACATAAAAATGCTTAGTCAGTTGCTAGACAGAAGTATTTAAAATATTTACAGATGAAGAGCACACCCACAGATACCATAAATATTATACACACAGGGCTCAGGAAATGCATTTTTAAGAACTAAAGAAATCATTATCAACTATTATATCAACTGCTAGCTCATTATTTATTAAACTTTAATGTAAAGTATTACAATAATGGAAAAAGTTGCTTGTACTCATCAATATTTGCTGGTGCTAATACTAAACTCAATCGCATAGTTTATAATAAATAACCAATATGATTATTCATTTGTAATCTTCACTCATATTTATCGTTGGCCGCAATCTCAGCCTTGAAATCTACAGCTCAGCGCTCTAAACACTTTGGTGTCTGCTGTGTTTTATAATCAGGCATGCCACCCCCGCAATCGCTTAAATTAAAGTGTCGGAACTTGCAGCGCGCCCTTCCAGACTACAGTGGTGTCACCTACCAGTGACTCTTTGGCATGCAGGCAAAGTATTCCACGGCTTATTCCAAAGTCCGCGTTTGCAGGGATCAAAATATCTGGACCGTCTGTAAAGCGATCAGATGAAACCCCATCTGCGGGGAGTGGGAGGCTGAAGATTGTACCTGCAAGCCCTGACTTGCCCAGCGAACCACGTGTCAGTACCAATTTCCTTCCTCTCCGGACCCTTTGCACCGCTAGTGCAGATCCGTTACCCCCTCGCTTTGCAGCTTGGTACCGGACAATCATAACCTAGACTCTGAGCGCGGAAACTTACAAGGAAAAGCTAATAAAAAGACCGATCCTTCCTGGCAGCCCGCTTCTTTTCTCCCTACAAGGATCATGTCTAGCTGAGACAGAGACAGGCTCGCCCACTGGAGCCCCTCCCTCCCCTGAAACACGAACGGGAACGTGCGAGGGATGCTCCAGCGCGCTGGGATATGCCCAGGCATGTAAACAGCACAGCGACTCTGCAGCCTGAACCAGCCCGAGACCGCCTCATGCCGGAGAGAGAGACCCAGCCAGAGTGAAAGCAACCCACGGACCGGGATGGACACACGGAGCCCAGGCAGACATACCGATTGGGGCGCCACATACCGATTCCAGCCGCTACGGATCGGGCATTCACTGGTTGTTTAGCATCTAGAGATGCAGAGTAACTTCAGACGCCCCGGCAGGCTGGATGGGAAGTACGGACAAGACGAGGCAGCTCACCCACAGAGAGATGATCAATAGGCAATTAACTGCCCTACCCATGAGACAGGCAAGTACCAAAAGGCATCAGGTGCCACTGCCAGGCAAACATGTCCCATTTTACCTGCTTCTCAGCCGCAGCGATCCTGGTGCGGGCTCCTGAACAAGTTAGGGCTGTTTTGCTCTGCCCCAGACAGCCCCACAGACTGGCCAGCTGGCCCGCACCCACCCTCCCTCCTGCCCTGGAGGGACCCACGAGAAGCGAAGTTCCACCCCGGGACTCCGCCCCCACAGGCAGGCAGGGCTTCCCATTGGATATAAGCAGTCCTCCTGGGCGAGGCTATGCAGATCAGCCTGCCCAAAGGGGCGGGGTCTGGCAGCGGCAATCAAGGTGGTTGATGCTGAATGGGACTCCGCAGTGGCCGGGCTGGAGACAGTCTCAGCGGCTGTGGCTAAAGTGCATGACCAATAAGCAGCAGTGCGGAGTGGGTTGAGAAAGGATCACAGCAGCACAGCAAGCAGTTTGGGGTTATTTCTAAAACTGTGAGGCGAGGCACAGTACAGCAGGGCAGCGTAATTCTACACAATAGCACCGCGAGATGCAGGAGAACACAACAGGACAGAACAATGCAATAGAATACAACAGCAGAACACGTCATAGTGTTAAAATAGGGTGTACTAAAATACCATATAGCCACCCAGTACAATAAAACGAATAGGCGGAGTGCAGCAATACAATATGCCAGGATAGTTCATAAAAGTACAGTAGTAACATGGTTAGAAGAAAAACACAGCAGAGCCACCCAGTTATAGAGTGCAATATCCTGCAATGATCATTGCAACACAGTTCACTGACAACAACCAAGTAAAATATAATACATACAATGATGAACACACAAACAAGAATGACAGAGATACCATTAAGCCATATAGCACTGCCTCTGGAACAGAAAAGAACAGTCATGCTAAACACAGACAGGGAATACCAATCACTGTAATGCCCTTATTTTGGATAGATACTTGATATATTGTACCTGGCAGAGAAACAAGAGTTTTGTCCACTATTATTAATTTTTACTACTGTATACCTAGCAGCCCCAGTCATGGACCTGGATCCCATTGTGCTAGGCACTGTACAAACAGAAGAAAAAGACAGTCCCGCCCTTAAATAAATCCATAATTTAAGTATAAGACAAGAGGCAACAGGTGGAGACAGAAAGAGAAGGGGGACACGAGGAAACATTGAGACTAGAGATGATCATAAAAACTTGGATGGAACTGTCAGAAAATGCAGTTTGTCAAAACAGAAACGCTTTGTGAAATCATATCAATTTTGCTGAAATTTTGTTTTGGAGAAATAAAGGGGAAAAAATTCCAACAATGTTAAAATGTCCTATTTGTATATTTTCAGCACAAAATATTTCAACTTTTTCTTTTGAAACAACTTTTCATATTGATTTTTTTAAATGTTGTATTATATAGTATAATACAATAATATATATGTCAAATAAAAGGAAGATGAAACATTTCAATTTTGTTGGAAAAACCATTTTGATGGCCTGAAACAATTTCCCCTGCAAACTTTTCTTTCACAGAGATCATATGTGACAACAAAGAGATGATATTGGTCAGCATGCTAGGCTGTGGTTTCAGCATACCAGCTGCCTAACTGTTGTCCACTTTTTGCACATTGGCAACAGTTGCGTGGTGTGCCAATGAAGTATTTTAAATTTGATTTAAATACAACCTAATGCAACTGTATAAAACAATGCCACACAATAGTACAATATGACAATAGACCAGCATGCAATAGAATAGTACAACACTGCAACATAATACAGTACAGCATAAACATTGTTTATTAAGTCAGGGGATGTGGAAGTTATACAGATAAATAGGAGTTTGGATGCATAAAGAACTTTGCTATGTATTTGATATGGGTTGGTGGTCATGATAATTTTAAATGAGTTTTTGGAAGGACGGTCAGGTGGTCCCCTAGTGCACTGGAACGCAGGAGATCTGGGTTCATTTCTCAGCTCTGCCATAGACTTCCTGTATGACAATGGGCAAGTCTCTTATTCTCTAGGCCTCAGTGCCCCATCTGTAAAATGGGAATAATAATAACTTTCTTTTTCTCACCGTTTGTCTGCCTTGTACATCTGGATTGTAAGTTCTGTGGGGCAGGGACTATCTCCCACTAATTATATATGTACAGCACCTAGCACAGTGGGACCTCTTAGCACCATTGCAACACAAAATAGATATTGGCATGGTCTAGTGCAGAGGTGGGCAAACTACAGCCCGCGGGACCCTCTTGCCCGGCCCCTGAGCTCCTGCCCCAGGAGGATCGCTCTGGCCCCTCCCCTGCTGTTCCCCCTCCCCCGCTGCCTCAGCTCGCCCCACCACTGTGTTATCTGCGAACTTGCTGAGGGTGCAATCCATCCCATTATCCAGATCATTAATACAGACATTGAACAAAACCAGCCCCAAGACCGACTCCTGGGGCACTCCGCTTGATACCGGCTGCCAACGAGACATCAAGCCGTTGATCACTACCCATTGAGCCTGACAATCTAGCCAGCTTTCTATCCATCTTATAGTCCATTCATCCAATCTATACTTCTTTAACTTGCTGGCAAGAATACTGTGGGAGACCGTATCAAAAGCTTTGTAAAGTCCAGATATATCACGTCCACTGCTTTCCCCATATCCACTGAGCCAGTTATCTCATCATAGAAGGCAATCAGGTTGGTCACGCATGACTTGCTCTTGGTGAATCCATGTTGACTGTTCCTGATCACCTTCCTCTCCTCCAAGTGCTTCAAAATGGTTTCCTTGAGGACCTGCTCCATGATTTTTCCAGGGACTGGGGTGAGGCTTACCGGTCTGTAGTTCCCCAGGTTCTCCTTCTTCCGTTTTTTAAAGATGGGCACTATATTTGCCGTTTTCCAATCATCCAGGACCTCCCCCGATCACCATGAGTTTTCAAAGATAATGGCCAATGGCTCTCCAATAACATCAGCCAATTCCCTCAGCACCCTCAGATGCATTAGATCTGGACCTATGGACTTGTGCATGTCCAGCTTTTCTAAATAGCCCTTAACCTGTTCTTTCATTACTGAGGGCTGCTCACCTCCTCCGCATACTGGGTTGCCCAGGACAGCAGTGTAGGAGCTGACCTTGTCTGTGAAGACCGAGGCAAAAAAAGCATCGAGTACTTCAACTTTTTCCACATCATCTGTCACTAGGTAGCCGCCCCCATTCATTAAGGGTCCCACACTTTCCTTGATCGTTTTCTTGTTGCTAACATACCTGTAGAAACCCTTCTTGTTACCCTTCACTTCCCTTGCTAGCTGCAACTCCAGTCGTGTTTTGGCCTTCCTGATTACATCCCTGCACGCTCGAGCAATATTTTTATACTCCTCCCTAGTCATCTGTCCAAGTTTCCACTTTTTGTAACCTTCCTTTTTGTGTTTAAGCTCACCAAAGATTTCACTGTTAAGCCAAGCTGGTCTCCTGCTATATTTGCTATTCTTTCTGCACATCGGGATGGTTTGTTCCTGCGCCATCAATAAGGCGTCTTTAAAATACAAGCCAGCTTTCCCGGACTCCTTTCCCCCTCATATTAGCCTCCCAAGGGATCCTACCCATCAGTTCCCTAAGGAAGTCAAAGTCTGCTTTTCTGACGTCCAGGGTCCATATTTTGCTGCTCTCCTTTCTTCCTTTTGTCAGGATCCTGAACTCAACCATCTCATGGTCACTGCTGCCCAGATTGCCACCCACTTCTACTTGCCCTACCAATTCTTCCCTGTTTGTAAGCAGCAGGTCAAGAGGAGAATGGACCCTGGTTGGTTCCTCCAGTAGTTGCACCAGGAAGTTGTCCCCAACACTCTCCAAAAACTTCCTGGATTGTCTGTGCAGTGCTGTATTGCTCTCCCAGCAGATGTCAGAGTGATTGAAGTCCCCCATTAGAACCAGGGCCTGTGTTTTGGAAGCTTCAATTAATTGTCCGAAGAAAGACTCGTCTACCTCATCCTCCTGGTCCGGTGGTCTATAGCACATGCCCACCATGACATCACCCTTGTTGCCCTCAGTTCTAAACTTAACCCAAAGACTCTCAATAGGCTTTTCTCCAGTTTCATACTGGAGCTCTGAGCAATCATACTGCTCTCTTACATACAGTGCAACTCCTCCACCTTTCCTCCCCTGCCTGTCCTTCCTGAACAGCTTATATCCATCCATGGCAGTGCTTCAGTCATGTGAGTTACCCCACCAAGTCTCTGCTATTCCAATCACATCATAGTTCTTTGACTGTGCCAGGACTTCCAGTTCTTCCTGCTTGTTTCCCAGGCTTCTTGCATTCATGCACATGCACCTAATATAAGTAGCCGATTGCCCTGCTTTCTCAGTATGAATCAGGAGGCACCCCCCTGTGGCACCCTCCTTCTTGTGTTTCCTCCCAGTATCCCACTTCCCCACTTACT
Source organism: Chrysemys picta bellii (assembly GCF_011386835.1). NCBI lineage: Eukaryota > Metazoa > Chordata > Testudines > Emydidae > Chrysemys > Chrysemys picta. The sequence continues at coordinate 81,175,249 of NC_088799.1, read as the reverse complement.
TCAGGGCTTTGTCACCGTCCCCCAGTGAACCTAGTTTAAAGTTCTCCTCACTAGGTTAGCAAGCCTACCTGCAAAGATACTCTTCCCTCTCTTCGTTAGGTGAATCCCATCTCTTTCTAGCAATCCTTCTTCTCAGAACAACATCCCATGGTCGAAGAATCCAAATCTCTCTTTCCGACACCACCTGCATAACCACGCATTCATCTCCACCATGCAACGGTTCCTACCTGGGCCTTTTCCTTCAACAGGAATGTGATAGTGAACTCTTTGTGATCCGCTGATGAAAAGTGCTATATAAGAGCTAGGTATCAACATCATCAAGGGCCTTATCTAGACTACAGAATTAGACTGATTGTTCTTATCTCATGTTTTGTAGCTCAATTAAAGTTAACACAATGGTTTGTATCCCCACTTGCATTCACACATGCATGACCTACATCTTTCACTGAGTGTGGTCTCTGCTGAGGGAGATGAAAGAAATGGGCTGATGGCCAGATAGGCAACTTTGGCTTTGTCTACACTATGGACCTTACAGCCGTGTAGCTGCTCTATGCCAGCAGGAGAGAGCTCTCCCGTCAGCATAATTAAACTACCCCCAATGAGTGGCACAGTCCACAATAGCCTTTTGTCGGTGAAACTTACGTCAGTCAAGGGGTGTGTTTTTCAAAAGTTTTACCGACAAAAGTGCTAGTGTAGGCACAGGCTTTGTTGGGCATTGTGGAGTAGGATCGGAGGATTGATTTAAGTTGATTATTATAACCCTGCATCAGCCAGCAGTTACACTGGTTCTTTCAGGACTGAGATAACACAACTGAAGCTAACACTGGGGCATAGTGCAGGCCTTCACCTGAGTTACTTGGTATGATGGGGTGTTCACCCCAGTGGCATAGCTAGGAATGGAAATTTGGGTGGGCCCCAACTTTTGGGCGGGTGGGCAATGACAGATTGTGTTAGCTCAGCTTCGCCCCCATGCCACGCCCTCTATCTAGCCCTGGTCCCCCCAGACACAGGGCTTCACCTGCCGAGCTGGGCACACGCATGGGGCCAGGACCCCACCCCCATGTGCCAGTGTGGGTAGCTGCTTGGGTAAAAGAGGTTCCCACCCCTTCGGGCTGAAATTCCCACATTCCTTAGGGCAGAGGGGGGATAATAGGCACTGACCCCGCCCCTCCTTCAGTTGAGTAGAGTCTGAAGGCTACGACCCCACATCCCCGGAAAGGTACCCAGTCAGGGAAACAGGTTCTCTGAGCCTCACCATCTTGGGAAGAGGGAAAGTTTATCCAGAGCAGGGAGGGAAAACTGGGGCAGGGAAGGAAGAGGCTGGATGGGGGAGGGCAGAGGCAAAGGTCTGGAGTTGGGGGGAAGGGGCAGGACTCAGGGGGGCACAAGACATGAGTGAGGCAGCAGAACTGGGGAGCATGGCAGAGCCTGGCACTGGGGGTACAGGGACAGGACTGGGGGCACAGGAGGGATCTGGGGACCTGGGGAGGGAGGCAGGAGTGATCGGGAGGCCCACCTCCCCCCCACCTACTCCAGCCAGTCCTTACTGCTCCCAGGCACCAGAAGACAAGGCTGCCCAGGGCGCACAGGCTGTGGGGCATGCCCATGAGATGAAGGCGGACCACCCCGGCACTCAAGCTCCCAAATCCAGCTCGGTGTCTGTCTGCCTGGCGGGCCATGTCCCTCTGTCCTGCTGCTGTGTCTGTGCGTCCTGCACCGCGCGCTGCTGCCCCAGTCTCTGGAGGCCTGCCCATGGCCAGCCCAGTCATGCGCCTAGGTGCCAGGCCCGGCTCCACTCTGGCCCCAGCACTAGCCCTGCCCAGACCCTCCCCCACCAGGCACACACCCCTTGCCTGGGACAACTCACCCCCTCCCAATCTGTAGATTCGGGGGGCTCCAGCCCTGCCCGCACTCCATTCTGGATTTCAGGTGCCCGAGTTCCGGCCTGCTGTAGCTGCACTACACCCCTGCTCAGATTTGGGTGGGCCTGGATGCGAAGTGGGTGGAACGTGGCCCAGCCAGGACCAACCCCTGGTTCACCCCCACACCAGTCTGGAAGGGGTTAATGAGGCTGAGATGGGACCAGTTAACCAGATAGGTCCAGGGCCGCCCAGAGGATTCAGGGGGCCTGGGGCAAAGCAATTTCAGGGGCCCCTTCCATAAAAAAAAGTTGCAATACTATAAAATACTATATTCTCGTGGGGGCCCCTGCAGGGCCCGGGGCCTGAGGCAAATTGCCCCACTTGCCCCTCCCTTCTGGGCAGCTCTGGATAGGCCAGAGTTGAAGGGAAATAGGTGGCTTAAGTAAGCCCCTGAATGCTGATGGAGTCCAACTGAGACGAAAGTGTGTGGTGGGGAGCTAGGGTAAAGCCAGGAAGCTGAGAGAAGGGAGATGTGTTTGGGGACTACAGTGCCAAGTAGCCTGCAATTTCTCCCTGGGAGGAGGGCATTTGGGCTGGCAAACCCACAGAGTTGGGGAGCCAGAAGGTAGAGCTGAGAAGTAGGAAGAAGTCCAGGGAAAGAGCAACCAGTGCTGAGGGACGGTGGGCCACAATTGCAAGTATAGGGTCCCTGGACTCAAGCTTGGAGTAGTGGAAGGGCTGAGGTTCCCCTACCAGCTACTGAGGAAATGGCACGTACCAGGCAGTGGAATGCAGATGGGCTAGGATGGTTGTTCGGGGAGACTTTGTGACCCCCCGGAAGGGAGGACTATAGTGACGTGGTTGGAGGGCTGAGTCATGAAGAAGGAGCACGCTGAGTCCCAGAGAAAGAAAAAGACCATAGGGTGAGGAACTGACAGAAGGGGGAATTAGACCTGAAACCAGCTAATCCCCAGAACAACCAGGAGGAGCCCTCCAATGGTGTGTGGACCCCATGCTGCATGGCATAAGCTATAACTCAAGCAGTACATGATTGAGGGACTTGTGCATATTGATTGAAAGTGAATTAATGTCAAGCTAAAGGAAGCAATCAATTTGTAACTCAACCATAAACTAATAGTGGGCTGATAAAAACAAATGGGAAACTAAACTTTAAGGGTCTGTGATATAACAGAAATCTAATGGTTCGAGCTTTTGAGTTGTTATGGCACAACAGTATTACCTTGAAAAGCCCTAGGCGAAACTTCCACCTTGCGCCAGCCTCCCACCCAGCTAACCCCGCCCCCACGTGGCAGCTAACCATGCCCCCCTGCGCCCCCACTAGCCTGCCACCTGGGGAGCCCGCCGCCCCCCCCGACAGCAGCTACCCCCCCCTTGCGGCAGCTAACCCCGCCCAGGGAGCCCCATTCCCTGTGGCAGCTAACCCTGCCCGGCGAGTCCGCCCCCAACGGCAGCTAACCCCGCCCGGGAAGCCCGCCCCAGCTCACCTCCACTCCGTCTCCTCTGCTGAGCACGCCAGCGCCACTGTAATTCTCCTCCCCTCCCCGCCCAGGCTTGCAGCGCCGATTGGAGGAGAATTAGAGTGGGGCTGTGTGCTCAGCGGAGGAGGCAGAGTAGAGGTGATCTGGGGCGGGGAGTGGTTCCCTTGTGTGCCCCCCCCCGTTACTGCGGACGGCCCTCCCCGCCCCAGCTCACCTCCACTCCACCTCCTCACCTGAGCGGGCTTTTAGACGCCCTCAACCACTAGGCGCCCTAGGCAGCCGCCTAGTTCGCCTAGTGGTTGCACCGGCCCTGGGGGTATGCAAAACAAATCAGACTCCTGAAAGGGGTACGATCATCTGGAAAGGATGAGAGCCACTGATTTGGTGGATCCAAGAATGGAAACTGAGATGTGGGGCTATGTGCAGGGCTGCTGTAAGGCCAACACGGGGCTCTGTGAGGCAGCCACTAAACAGTTTGTTCCCCCCCCTCCCAACTTCTAGGGGCCTCGCTCCTGCAACAGGAGCTCTTGAAGTATACCGTGAATATTGAACTGATCCTCAACATTTTCCAAAAGTTACCATGGGATCTTTAACTTCCATCTGGAGAGCCTCCGGGTCTTAGTTTCACAGTGGTTCTGATCTTTTTACTTATTGGCAATGCTTGCATAGTTTATTGAACCAAAAGAGTATTTCAGAGTTTCCCTTCAATACAGCTTGTGTTTGTTGATCTTCCAGGCATGTTGTAAAGCTTTTCTATTTCCACAGGCTTTTTAATGATGGGATGGAGATAGCTGAGGATTGCTTATTTTCTTTTTGATGGGTTGGGAAGTAGCCCTTGGTGTCACTGATGTGTGAATTTGATTTTGAATGTGTTTTGAAATTTTGTATTTTGGGGCGCTGTATCTGGGTCACTATGTATATCTTGTTAGATTGACAGTCAGGCAGACTGATAGCCAGTAGAAGTCTTTCACTGAAGAAATCACAGAAGTCCACACTAATGTCCAGCCAACATGTACTAGAGAAGTTTGATTGTGAGTGATAGCAGACTGGAATAACTGGCAGGATTTTATATTGAGTTCTGTTAAACTGTCAGTCCACAGAATCCAGTCTTTTTCTCACAGTAGGAATTTGCTTTTTACAATACACTGATCTAGCTGAGAAGACCATCAATGACACAGTCCCCACAGGGAGCAAAGGAGAACAAGTCTTGTAGTACACAGGAGCAAGCATGATTTCATCTTTTGTGTGGAGCAGCATGTCTCCTGTGATTCCAGAGTCTGATGCAATTGACCTGTGCTGATACTTGTCTTGCATCATTTGAATGACAGAATGCATCCAGCCAGCTGTCTGACACAGTGGCAGCTCATAACTGTTATTGAGTCATTGCTTTACAGATGGCACAGGTCAAGAAATTTACATGAGCTTCTGCAGTTTCTATGACAGACTGCAGGTCTGTTGTTTCCTGGGCAGCTATTTAAATAATAGTGAAAGTTTTGTACTAGAGCATCATGCACAAGCTGTATGGGCTGATGGCTGACCATAAGTCTCACTAGGACAAGCCTCTGAGTGTAGTGTGTGAACCTGCCCATGGTCAGTGCTCATCATTGCTGGAGAGCTGTCAAATAAGTTGTGTGATATTTACCAAATGTGGGACACAACAGTCGCAGAAGTCCGTTAGGTCTAGCAAGCTTTGTACTTCTGTGTGGTTACCTTTTGTATGGCTGAGCTTGCCTGTGTGATAGTACAAAACTATGCCTGAAAAATCCCCTCTCGTACTCCTTGCGCACTTAGTGTGATGTTGTGTTTATGAAGTAACATGGCTATGAGGTGAGAATTATGCTCTTCAGATGTTTTCCTGTATGCTGTGGTGTTTAGAACTCCAGATGGCCCTAAGGCTTCACAGATTGTGTTTTGAAAGAAGAGAGATTCTAAAATCATTTGTAGCAAATGCAGGCATTCATGTGTTATGAGTGTTATGGATCTGAACTCCTGGTGAACAGGGCCGGTGCAACCACTAGGCGAACTAGGCAGGGGCCTAGGGCGGCAAGTAGTTGGGGGCGCCTAGGGCCGTCCTCGGGCATAGGCAGCTGGGTAGGGTACCTGAAAATTTGGGGCACCACTGGGTCTTAGTGTCCACCCTACTGGTTTTCCTATCCCTGTTCTGACCCTTCCTGCAGGCTCTGAGTCTTCCTGGGAAGGGAATCTAGTAGTTAAAAGCAACAGAGGGTCCTGTGGCACCTTTGAGACTAACAGAAGTATTGGGAGCATAAGCTTTCATGGGTAAGAACCTCACTTCTTCAGATGCAAGTAATGGAAATCTCTAGAGGCAGGTATAAATCAGTGTGGAGATAACGAGGTTAGTTCAATCAGGGAGGGTGAGGTGCTCTGCTAGCCGTTGAGGTGTGAACACCAAGGGAGGAGAAACTGCTAGCAACTAACCTTGTTATCTCCACACTGATTTATACCTGCCTCTAGAGATTTCCATTACTTGCATCTGAAGAAGTGAGGTTCTTACCCACAAAAGCTTATGCTCCCAATACTTCTGTTAGTCTCAAAGGTGCCACAGGACCCTCTGTTGCCTTTTACAGATTCAGACTAACACGGCTACCCCTCTGATAGTAGTTAAAAGAGAAACAGTCTCCAACCTGCCAGACCTATTAGCACAACACTGAAACTGTTAAAGAGCCATTCAAGGGGTAATGAAGACATTTAACAGGCATTTGCCAACCCCCAGGCATCTACTGTCAGTTTCTGAGGACTTGGCTACACTTGCGAGTTGCAGCGCTGTAAAGTCACCCCCAGCGCTGTAATTCACTCCCCGTCCACACTGGCAAGGCATTTGCAGCGCTGTATCTCCGTGGTTGCAGCGCTGCATGTACTCCACATCCCCGAGAGGAATAGCGTGTATTGCGCTGCAGTACTGCGGTGCCAGTGTGGCCGCCCAATGCGCTGTGACTGGCCTCCAGAAGTATTCGGCAGTATCCCACAATGCCTGTTCTAGCCACTCTGGTCATCAGTTCAAACTCTACTGCCCTGGCCTCAGGTAACCAACCATGTGACCCACCCTTTACATTCCCTGGGAATTTTAAAAATCCCCTTCCTGTTTGCTCAGCCCAGCGTGGCGTGGAGTGCTATCAGCAAATCTTTCCAGGTGACCATGCCTCCACGCGCTAAGCAAGCCCCAGCATGGAGCAATGGCGAGTTGCTGGACCTCATCAGTGTTTGGGGGGAAGAAGTTGTACAGTCCCAGCTGCGCTCCATCTGTAGGAATTACGATACCTTCGGGAAGGTATCAAAGGACATGATGGAAAGGGGCCATGACCGGGATGCCCTGCAGTGCAGGATTAAAGTGAAGGAGCTGCAGAGTGCCTACCGTAAAGCCCACGATGCGAACAGCCGTTCGGGTGCTCCCCCCGCGACTTGCCGATTTTACAGAGCTGGATGCGATATTTGGGGCTAACTCCACCTCCACTCCGAGCACCACCATGGACACTTCAGAGCCGGTGGGGGGGCGGGGGTGAGGAGGAGGAGGAAGAAAACGGGAGTAAGGGTGGTGGGCCAGATGGAGACACCCCGGAATCCCTGGAGCCATGCAACCAGGAGCTCTTCTCGAGCCAGGAGGAAGGTAGCCAGTCGCAGCGGTCGGTACTTGGTGGAGGACAAACAGAAGAGCAGGTTCCCGGTAAGCGATTTTTTTTCGGGAAGGAATTTTTTCGGTGCGGGCTCTTTGGGAGAGGAGGGTTAGGCATGCATGCCTAGATGCGGAATAGTGCATTGATGTGGTTTATCACATCGCGGTAATCGGCCTCGGTAATCTCCTCGAATGTCTCACCCAGAACGTGTGCAATGCGCTTGCGCAGGTTTATCGGGAGAGCCACCGTGGTCCTTGTCCCAGCCAGGCTAACGTGTCCGCGCCACTGTGCCACGAGGGGTGGGGGGGACCATTGCTGCACACAAGCAAGCTGCATATGGGCCAGGACGGAAGCTGCACTGCAGTAGAAGACCCTCCCTTGCTTCCCAGGTCACCCTCAGCAGCGACATATCGCCCAGGACGAACTCCTGTGGAAAATGTTGGGACAGTGTTCAGTGTAGGTGCCCCCTGAAACTGTTGGCTCTCCCCAAGGCACAGAAACCCAGAGGACAGTGCAGCCCTGAAACAATCAGTCCCCCTTACTCACCATTTTGAGGCTCCCGTGGGATATGTGTGCTCTATTTCGGACGGGAAAATTATGCAATTATGTAGATCCTGTGTGTTTTCTACTCCTTAAGTGCGGGGGGAATCATTACTCTGTCTGGTATAAACAATGCTGCCTCTGTTAAATGTTGCATTTTGCTTCTACAGCAGCATCAACCTTGAGACCTCAGCCATCCCTCTTATCGCCTGCTCAGAGACTGCAAAGACTCAGGAAGAGACCGCGAAAAAGCAAAGAAGACAAGCTGCAAGAAGTGATGCGGCAATCTATTAAAGAGAATGAGAAAGTACAGAACTGGAGGGAGAGAGAAAGCAGGATCCGCCAGGAAAACGCAGCGCACCGGCGGCAAAGCATGGAGCACCGACAGCAAAGCACGGATCGGCTCATAAGCATCCTGGAGCACCAAGCAGATGCTATCCAGGAGCTGGTAGCCATGCAGAAAGAGGAGCAGTACCGCAAACGCCACCCCTCCCACAGCCCTTGTCCCAAAACTCTTTCCATTGTGCCCCACTGTCACCTCCAACCCACTTTCCCCAACCTCCATGTTCTTCATGCCACCCGCTGCCTCCAACACCAGTATCTTCACCACCCAGCCCTGAAAACCACGACCCTTACCCTTTGCACTCAACCCCCATCACCATGCAGTATAGCTATCCTGAAGTGCAGCACTCACTGCACAGCACACCAGACAGGACATACGCGAATCTGTGATTGTACCGTTCCCCACTCCACCCCCTTGTTTCTTTTCAATAAATATTTTTTTTTCTTTTCAATAAATGGATTTTTTGGCTTTGAAAACATTCTTTATTATTGCATAAAATAAAAGACTCTTAGCCCAAGAAATAAACAGGCACTGCAAGTCTGCTTGTCTGCTTAGCAAGCACTGATTCCTAAAGATTGGAACTACTGCACTTCACTTCCATGCAGGGCACCAGATATCACTGCTGGTTTTCCGCCTCAAATTGCTCCCTCAAGGCATCCCTAATCCTTGCAGCCCCGCTCTGGGCCCCTGTAATAGTCCTGCTCTCTGGCTGTACAAATTCAGCCTCCAGGTGTTGAACCTCAGAGGTCCATGCCTGAGTGAAGCTTTCACCCTTCCCTTCACAAATATTATGGAGGGCACAGCACGCGGATATAACTGCGGGGATGCTGCTTTCGGCCAAGTCCAGCTTCCCATACAGAGATCGCCAGCGGCCCTTTAAACGGCCAAAGGCGCACTCCACAGTCATTCGGCACCGGCTCAGCCTGTAGTTGAACCGTTCCTTGCTGCTGTCAAGGCTCCCTGTGTAGGATTTCATGAGCCACGGCATTAACGGGTAAGCGGGATCTCCAAGGATCACAATGGGCATTTCAACTTCCCCTACTGTGATCTTCCGCTCTGGGAAAAAAGTCCCGGCCTGCATCTTCCTGAACAGCCAAGTGTTCCGAAAGATGCGTGCGTCATGCACCTTTCCGGGCCAGCCTGTGTTAATGTCAATGAAATGCCCATGGTGATCCACAAGCGCCTGGAGAACCATAGAGAAATACCCCTTCCGATTAACGTACTCGGATCCTAGGTGGGGTGGTGTCAGAATAGGAATGTGCGTCCCATCTATCGTCCCTCCACAGTTAGGGAACCCCATTTGTGCAAAGCCATCCACTATGTCCTGCACGTTACCCAGAGTCACAGTTCTTCTGAGTAGGATGCGATTAATGGTCTTGCAAACTTGCATCAACATGATTCCAACGGTCGACTTTCCCACTCCAAACTGGTTTGTGACCGACCGGTAGCTGTCTGGAGTTGCCAGCTTCCAGATTGCAATAGCCACCCGCTTCTCCACTGGCAGGGCAGCTCTCAATCTCATGTCCTTGCGCCGCAGGGTGGGGGCAAGCTCCTCACACAGTCCCATGAAAGTGGCTTTTCTCATCCGAAAGTTCTGCAGCCACTGCTCGTCATCCCAGACTTCCATGACAATGTGATCCCACCACTCGGTGCTTGTTTCCCGAGCCCAAAAGCAGCGTTCCACACTGCTGAGCATGTCCGTGAATGCCACAAGTAATTTCATGTCGTATGCGTTACGCGGCTCGATAGCATCGTCAGACTCCTCACTCTCACTGTCACTTTGGATCTTCAGGAATAGTTCGACAGCCAAATGTGACGTGCTGGCGAGTCTCGTCAGCATACACCTCAGCAGTTCGGACTCCATTTCCTGCAGACAGATCACGCTGCACAGAAACCGTTGAAAGATGGCGCCAAAGGTGGATGGAAACAAAGGGATTTCTGGGATGCGAAGCGATGCATCACGGGGCATTGGGACAGGACCCAGAATGCCCCGCACCCACGCCCCCTTCCCACAACCCACGGCGCCAGAATGGGAAGAGGTGCTCTGTGGGATAGCTGCCCATAATGCACCGATCCCAATGGCGCAGCAAATGCTGCAAATGTGGCCACGACAGTGCGCTGGGCAGCTGTCAGTGTGGACAGACTGCAGCGCTTTCCCTACTCAGCTACACGAAGTCAGGTTTAACTCACAGCGCTGTACATCTGCAAGTGTAGCCAAGGCCTGAATGTACTGACAAAAACAGTTGTGCATGACTGTAATATTTATTCAGAACATGTCAGTCTACAGGACCTTAGTTTAAAATTTGCTTTAAAAATATTTCATTAGTGAGTTGGTGAAGATTATAAAATCACATCTCTAAAAAATCCTTGCATAGATTTTTAGATGCACAATCATCTTTAATCTTAAATGCTTGGATCTTCAGACATGGTTTTTTAAATAAATTCTTCAAAAGACCACCCTTATCTAAAATACACATTTTAATTGCTATAGTAAAAAAACGTACTTCCAAAGTCTTCCTGTCCTTTCTGTCCATCCATTTCTCCCTTCACCCCCTCTCCCCCTCCTCCCACTGAAAGAAGCAACAGCCCTTTGCTTCCAGATAGCTGGACAGAGTTTCCCTTTCTTTACTTCTGACTATCTGGTGAACTAGTTTTAAGCAAAATCAGTACCTTAGTAAGATATAAAATCCTTTGTTATGCCTAAAATCTTTGGAAACATATTTTTTAAAGTTGGTGAAATTTCATAAACATGTGTATTGTTATGGAGATCACACAAAGTAAATTAGTGCTCCCTTTTTCTAAAATCATTGAACACTGTTATGAACACACTAAACCTCTGTGACTGATTAATTTTAAATAATGGCTGTTTCAGTGAGTTAAATATGTAGTAATCTGGAATGATTACTTTATGAAGGCTTAAGCGTACATTTAAAATATAAAATCAGCTTAGAAATACTGATTAAGAAAATGTAAAACAGAGAAGAGCTGCATCATGTATTCCATAATATTTAAGGTTGTATTCAGCAAGACAGCTGACTCACCCTTACTACAAAGTTTTTGCAAATAAATGTCTGACAAACTTCAGGGCATATCAAAAAACCTGTGACTGACATTTTTTATTCCCAGGTTTAGTGCCTTTAATTAGGTACCTTCTGCATGTCCATTCTGCGTGAGGGAGAGGGTACAGGGGTCTCTGCGGGGAACTGTGACTCTCCACCACCGTGAGGCAGGCTGGGCATCTTGTTGTTCTTTCTGCCTTGTCTCTCCGCCCCCGCCTCCGCCGGGCTGCAAGCTCAGGCTGCCGTCGGGCATAGGGGCACCAGTTTAATAATACTGCATAGGGCTTGCGGGGGTGGTGAGCCCCAGCCATGGAGGAGCCGGCGCGGCGCAGGGGGGCAGGAGCCCTGCAAAGGCAGCAGGGCCGCTAGCGGGGAGCAGCCGTGCCCCCCGCCCCTCCTGCCCAGGCTGTGGCCTGGCGCCCCCCTGGGGGGCACCTGCAGACTGCAGCAGATGCATGCGGGCAGAGGCCCCCATGCACCCCCCAGTTCCCCCCTCACTACGCTCGGGCTCTGCAGCTCCCGGGCATGTGAGCAGCCGCTGGGGCGCGGGGCCCTGAGACTGCTCCGGGAGGGGGAGGGGCGGCGGTGGCTCACACTCCCGGGAGCCACAGAGCCTGAGTGCAGCGAGGGGGGAGCCGGGGGGGGTGCACTGGGGCCTCTGCCCACATGCATCTGCTGCAGGAGCCCCCAGAAGGCAGCTCCTCCCTGCCAAGCTGCTGCTGCAGCGGCCCAAACCCGGCAAAGCCAGTGAGTGGACTAGGGGCGGGGGCCGCTGGGGTGGGGTGGGGTGGGGTGGGGAGGGCTCGCGGGGGGGCTGTGCACCCTCCAGGGGAGTTCAGGGGGCAGGGAGGGGGGAACCTCATCTGGGGAGCAGCCCCTGGGCACGGCTGGCCCCTGGGGTCTATAAAGGCTTGTTTAGGGTTACCATATTTTAATTTTTAAAAAGGAGGAAACTCCATGGGGCCCCGGCCCTGCCCCAACCCCGCCCCTTCCCCACCCCCGCCCCTTCCCCACCCCCAGCCCCGCCCCAACTCTGCCCCCTCCCCTGAACTCTCCGCCCCCTGCTCCTCCCCCTCCCCTGCTTCCCTCGAATCAAATGTTCGCGGGAAGCCTGAAACAGGGAGGCAGCAGGTAGGCTGGGGCGGGGTGCAGCGCAGCTCAGTCTGGCCCTCCTGGCCGAGCGGCTCCCTTTGGCGGCCGGCCGGCCGGCCCAGGCCAAGAGGCTCTGGCCCCGGCGTCTCCCGCCCGGCTTGGGCCCTGGGTCCCCGGCCCCCGGCCAACTGCCCGTGCCCCCAGTCCCGGCCCAGCACCATGCCGGCCCTGGCCCCGGCCCCCAGCCAAGTGCCCACGCCCCCAGCCCCGGCCCCCGGCCAAGTGCCCGCGCCGACCCCGGCCCCAGCCCCGGCCCCCGACCAAGTGCCCGTGCCGACCCCGGCCCGGCCTTTGGGCCAGCACCACGCCGGCCCCGGCACCGGCCCCCAGCCAAGTGCCCGCGCCCCCGGCCCAGCACCGCGCCGGCCCTCGGCCCCCGGCCCAGCACCGCGCCGGCCCCCGGCCCCGCACCGCCGGGCCCTCCCTCCCTATTTTCCCGGACATGTCCGGCTTTTTGGGATTTCCCCCCGGACGGGGATTTGAGGCCCAAAAAGCCGGACATGTCCGGGAAAATCCGGACGTATGGTAACCCTAGGCTTGTTGGGATTTGCCCCTCAATGAACCGATGTTGGAGGTGGGGGACACACAAGGTGGAAGTTTCGCCTAGGGCGCAAAATATACTTGCACCAGCCCTGCTGGTGAAGCTCTGTTCAGTGGTACTCTGCTGCAAAAAACCTGGGATCCATTTAGTTCATCTGCAGTCTGATCCATAGCGAGGTGATGATGTGTCTCAGGTCTTATTTCTTTGTTTAGTAGGTGCACACTGATACGGATTCAGATCTTGCCTTGTTGCTTTGTTTTCGTTTTCCTTTTTAACTACCACAATAGGAGAAACCTAGGAGATGAGGCCTTCTTTGTTAAACATCAAGCTTTTCCGGGCACATTAGTTCTCCTCCCTCAGTTTCCTGATGCGGAATAGGTTTTACCTGTGTGGTAAAGTTTCCAGGTGAATTGTGTCCTCTGTGTGCAAGTTGATTCAATGTCCTATCAGTTTCTAATGCCTTGGAATAGGGCAGGGGTCAGCAATCTTTCAGAAGTGGTGTGCCGAGTCTTTCTTTATTCACTCTAATTTAAGGTTTCGCATGCCAGTAATACATTTTAACGTTTTTAGAAGGTCTCTTTCTAGAAGTCTATAATATATAACTAAACTATCGTTGTATGTAAAGTAAATAAATGTTTAAGAAGCTTCATTTAAAATTAAATTAAAATGCAGAGGCCCTGGACCGGTGGCCAGGACCTGGGCAGGGTGAGTGCCACTGAAAATCAGCTCGCGTGCCGCCTTCGGCATACGTGCCATAGGTTGCCTACCCCTGGAATAGAGTGTGTTTGGCAGAATTGATTCATTAGTCAGATGTCACAGCATTTACTGCATGCATCCATCCTACCTCAGTGGCTGTGGTTTCTGTCCCCTGGTCACTATTTTAACTGGGCTTTTCATCTGATTACCTCATGTTAGCTGTGACTCCACCACATACCCAGCTAGTGATTCCATTTGGACAAATTTAGACTGTTGCCTTTTTGCAAGGGCATGAAACTCATGTATACCCTTTTGGCCTGCTTGCTGCTTGTGTTATTCCAAAGTCCTGGTCAGGAACTGAGACATTGCACACACTGCTGTGTCAGAAGTTGGCATGTGCTCTAGTTTGGTATGGGACTTGAAAACTGCACAATTAGCTTCAACCTGTCCAACAACCAATCCAACATAGGCTCAGTCTTGGTCCAGTTCTGTATAATGTCTTCATCAATGATTTAGATAATGGCCTAGAGAGTAAACTTATAAAGTTTGTGGATGCTGGGAGGGGTTGCAAGTGCTTTGGAGGATACGACTAAAATTCAAAATGATCAGACCCTTTCTCCAGTTTGTCCAGTAATAAATAGGATGAAATTCAATAAGGACAAATGCAAAGTACTCCACTTTGGAAGGAACAATCAATTGCACACATATGAAATGGGAAATGACTGTCTAGGAAGGAGTACTACAGAAAGGGATCTGGGGGTCATGGTGGATCACAAGCTAAATATGAGTCAACAGTGAAACACTGTTGCAAAAAAAAAAAAAAGTGAGTATCATTCTGGGATGTATTAGCAGGAGTGTTGTAAGCAAGACAGGAGAAGTAATTCTTCCACTCTACTCTGTGCTGATCAGGCCTCTGCTGCAGTATTGTGTCCAGTTCTGGGTGCCACATTGCAGGAAAGATTTGGACAAACTGGACAAAGTCCAGAGGAGAGCAACAGAAATGATGAAAGGTCTAGAAAACATGACCTCTGATGAAACATTGAAGAGAACTAGGTTTGTTTAGTCTGGAGAAGAGAAGACTGAGAGGGGACACGATAACAAACTTTTATGTACTTGAAAACTGTTACAAGGAGGAGGGTGAAAAACTGTTCTCGTTAACCTCAGAGGATAGGACAAGAAGCAATGGGTTTAAATTGCAGCAAGGGAGGTTTAAGTTGGACATTAGGAAAAATGTCCTAACTGTCAGAGAAGTTAAGTACTGGAACATATTGCCTAGGAAAAGTGTGGAATCTTAGTTATTGTCTAACCTGTTCTTAAAAACCTCTAAACACCTATCAGCAGGGCTGGTGTAACCACTAGGCGAACTAGGCGGCCGCCTGGGGCGCCAAGATTTGGGGGCGCCAAAAAGCGGTGCCCAACATTTTCTTTTTACAGTATTGCTTAGGGGCAGGTACCTGTCAGTCTCCAGCGCTACAGCCGTCCTTTGCGCCACGCGGCAGGGCCGGGAAACAGCAGCAGCAGAGTGGCCTCTCCTGCCCCATGGCGGGCTACGCTTCCCACCTGCCCCTGCTGCTGCGGAGGCTGCCGCCGCCCTGGGCTTGGGCCGCCCAGCTCCCCCCGAGTGGCACCTAGTTCCTGCTGCTCTTGGCCGGCAGGAGCGCGGCCCCAGCCAAGCCTGGCCCCTTGCGTCTCCTCCGGGGTGGCGCCCCCCGCCCGCGTCCTCCTGGGCGGCCATGGCGGCAGCGGCCGGGGAGCCAGAGAGGAGGAGTGGCCCCCAGGCAAGCGGGGGAGACTCCGAGGTGAAGAGGCTGCTGGCCCTGGCACGGCCTGAGCACTGGAGTCTGACGGGTACCTCCCCCTTCCCCTGCCCCCCAGCCCGGTGAGTGTTACCTGCCCCACCAGCCTCAGTGCCCCGCCCCATACTGTCAGCCACCCCAAGCTCACTGTGACCCCAGCACCCCTTGGCAAAGGGCCCCTGATCTTCACAAACAGTTATCACCGCAGGCCTGACAAACTCACTCACCCCACACGTGTCTTACAGGGCACTTACCCACAAAGAGGAGCGTGGAAGGGATCTACACAAGGCTGGTAACTTGTCAAGAGTGAGAATCTTTGTGAGATGTGTGCATGGGTAATATTGAAGGAATAATGTATTTACCTTAAAAGTCTGCTTTATAGACTTGGAGTAGAAATTAGTCACCAGGGAATAATGGCCCTCCGGGGCAAGAAGGATTTGTCACCCTGCCTAACCTGGCTGGTGATGCAATGCAAGGCTCAATTGTTTAGCTTTGCACAATAGTAAGACTTTGAATGGGACACTATCAGAGGCAATGGCAAACAACTGAAACGCCTTAAAGGTAAAAAGGAAACATTACAACAGCCATTACCCATTCTGACAGGCTGTTTATAATGCTAAGTTTACTAGTTTTCAGAGGTTGTGTGTGTGGGGAGGGCGGGGGCGCAAGGTGGAAGTTTCACTTAGGGCACAAAATAGCCCTGCCTATCAGGGATGGTCTAGTTATTACTTAGTCCTGCCTTGAGTGCAGGGAACTGGACTAGATGATCTAATGAGGTCCCTTCCAGTCCTGCACTTCTGTGGTTCTGTGTTGAAGGGATAACTTGTTTATGATCTGTTAGTCTCCACATTAGAAGATATCACCTCTAAATTTACTTCATCCCTCACAGTTAGTTAGTTCCCAGATGTTGTTTTACCTCTTCTCCAGCAGAGGGTGACCTATGTATGCTATAAAATAGCCTCTGAATCCTCCTTTCTAGCAACATCCCATCTTCACCCTCACATGTAAGAGTTTCCACTGATCCTGGAAGAACAGAGGAACAGCTCATTCTAGTAGCACACTTTGGCCAGGACACCTAGTTGAATTTGAATCATGGATAGGTGAAGATGCACACTTGTAGAAATGGACACGAATAGGAAATAGGATCTAAACCCTCAAGAACTTTACAGAAGTTCAGATCCAAATCTGATTTGGAATTGGATCTTTGTGACTCGGACTCATCTGTTTTTTCCGATGGTTGTCAAGGAAATCAGGAGATCAGGGATTTTTTAATATTTTTAAAAATGGCCATGACTTTAACTGTTTGAGGGTTTTGACACACAAGCTGCCTTTTGCCCAGGAGAGGGCATTGAATCCCTACTTTGAAACAGCAGCCATAATAGCTGCCCAGTTCTGCTGCTCACTGAAAAGTCTTTGGGAGAATTTTGTTTTCTGAGTCTGGTTTTGAAGATCCCATGATCTCAAACACAGAATTAATTTTCGTTAGCCTCAGGCTTTACTCTCCCTGCCTGCTTTATGCTCTTACTGATCTGCTAACATTTATCCAGATACTCAGCCCTTTGCCCACCCCATTGTTCACTCCATTCTCTATCACCCACAAGACATGGTTTTGCTAACTATCCCAGACCCCACTCCCCAACCTGTTCAGTGCTGCCCTTTGCCATGTCTTTCCACAACTTCTGTCTGCACATGACCCAGCAGAGCAGAACAGTCCTGTTCTCTCTCTTTCATAAAGATACATACAATATACAGCTTTAATTATAAGCACAGAAGGGGGCTCCAACTGAGGGCCTCCACTGAGGGAACTGAATGTGTGTGAATTGGTCCTTGGGAGAACATTCCACAGTTTTCATTGTCAAGATGTGCTTCCTGACATCCAGCCTTACTTTACCTTCTTTCAATTTCATCCCTTTACTCCTACTCCCTCATTCAGTTGTTGAATGCCCGGTCTCTCTCCTTAGTGTGCCCCTCCTCCCCCCCATCCTCTTCAGACATGGTTAGAATGTAGGCCACTTCATAATAGCTGATTAGGCAACTGAGGTGGATTTAGTTCTTATCTGTCTTTGTAAGTCAGTGCTTCCAGTTCCTAGATCACTTGTATTGACAGACTGGATGGAGTTCAATCTCTCTGGCACTGAGGTGGCCTGAACTAAATGGAGGATTCCAGGAATGATCTCATGTGGACCTCTGATTCCCTGACCATTATCATTCTTACGTTTCAGTCTTAGATTCATAGATTCATAGATTATAGGACTGGAAGGGACCTCGAGAGGTCATCAAGTCCAGTCCCCTGCCCGCATGGCAGGACCAAATACTGTCTAGACCATCCCTGATAGACATTTATCTAACCTACTCTTAAATATCTCCAGAGACGGAGATTCCACAACCTCCCTAGGCAATTTGTTCCAGTGTTTAACCACCCTGACAGTTAGGAACTTTTTCCTAATGTCCAACCTAGACCTCCCTTGCTGCAGTTTAAACCCATTGTTTCTGGTTCTATCCTTAGAGGCTAAGGTGAACAAGTTCTCTCCCTCCTCCTTATGACACCCTTTTAGATACCTGTAAACTGCTATCATGTCCCCTCTCAGTCTTCTCTTTTCCAAACTAAACAAACCCATGATGCTTGATGCTTTCTAGGTTTCTACCTTCCATGAGATATTAATATTATGGTAATGACTAGAGTCCCCAAAAGAGAGCCCGGGCCTCATTGTGCTAGGCACTGTACAAATGCATAGTGAGAAACAGGCCCTGCTCTGAAGAGCTTATAGTTTAAATAAAAAAGACAGCCAAAGGTGGATGGAAAAATAGAGATGGCATGACTGGCCCAAGGTCACAAAGGTCAGAGACCAAGTTGAGAATTGAATCCAAGTCTCTTGAGTCCAGTGTTCTGGCCACTGCACCACACTGCCTCGCAACATTTGTCTTCCACCTGACTTCCCCCAAACATATTAACTTGAATTTTTCCAAGCTGAGTCACTTTGCCCTTTTCCTGCCCGTGGCTCTCAACTCTCTAGGTTCCTTTGTATTGTTTTTCTGTCCTCACTAGTTATTTACAGTGCCTCTGAACTTAGTGCCAACCACAAATGCCATTAAGATTCTGTTTATCTGCTTACACCCCTCGTCTTCAGGCCCATTAATGAGGCTTTAAACAAGAGCACCAATAACTGTGGTAACCTGCTGAACACCTCCCCCAACTCATTATTATTTATGATCTGTGTTTGGCTTTTCAGCCAAGTCTTCAGTCATGTCATTGTGCCCAATTTAGAATTGTGCAAGTAAAATGTCATGATATGCTTGAACAAATGCATTATTAAACACAAAAACTGGCTGTTACACTAATGTAATTCTATAAAAAAAATCAGGCATATTTGGCCAGTGTGATGACTTATATATGTCCAAATAATGTCCACAGTGACATCTCTGCTACCCCCATTGCCTTTAATGCAATTGCACAGATGTAGTAGTTTGGCCCTATAAATGGAACACAGGACCTCTTCCAGTCCCCGTTGACTTCAAAGAAAGCAGGATCAGATCCGGAGTAAACACTAATAAAGATTTTTCTTTTGTCACTAATGGGAGCAGATATGTCTCAGGCTCCCTGTGACTGTCCTATCTGAGTAAGAAGGAGCTTTATTGTTATATTGTCATCATATTTCAGAGCAGATCAGCACTTTTAAAAAAGACGCTATTATTATGTCAATGTCCATTTTCATCTGTAGCAGATACAGCTGAGTGAATAAATGACTTTTGGGGGACTGTGGCTGACCAAAAAATTGCATATATAATTTTGAATTGAACAAAACATTTTGTTTGTCCTGAAACATGTGGGTTTTTTTTCCATTTTGTTTCATTAATGGGTGTCTTTCAGCCTCTCTCCTTTTAAAAAAAAAATCCTGTAAACTTCAAAATGAAAAGTCAAAACATTTTCTTTCAAAACTGTTGGAACCAAAAGGTATACATTTTTTTTCAATTTTTTTTTTACATCTGAAACTGCTTCCCACCCCCTTTGTGAATAGACTATCCAAATTTCACCCAGCTCTGGTAGCAGAGTCACTCTAGTATCCCATCCTTGATGATACTGTTCTGTGCAGTTTTACCTCATATATACATATATATATAGAGAGAGAGAGAGAGAGACTTTGTACTTTTTTAGAAACTGATGACAGCCATAAAATAAATACACTAACCTCAGGAATTAATGCCACATGGGACTTCAGTTAACTCAGTGGGTGAAATACTTCCTTGATATACAGTACTGTATGTAGACCATCCACTTATATAGTATCTTTCATTCTGAGGTTTCCTAGAGCACCTTACAAACTTTTAGTGTAAGAGCATTACTGTTGTGTATATGTCCAGTCAGACTTCTAACCTTTTTGTTCCTCTCTAGACCTCTTCAATCTCAGCTAGATCTTTTTTAAGGAGTGAAGAGTGGAAAAGTTCAACCCAATCCTTCAGCCTACTGTTTCTTTTTGCAAGGTTAAAGTCATAAGCAAAAGTGGATGTAAGAATGCCTAAAGAATACTGGGGAAATGACTGCAGTTGGGAAATTATCAGCCATTAAAGTAGAAGCGTTTCCTAATGGATTTGTTGTTCAAGTTTTCCACCAGATGTCTGCAGCTCTTTACGTTCAAAGCATTCTATGCTCACTTGCACTAGCCGAGTTAAAAGGGCAAGGTTGCAGTGTCTCCCCTTCGTGTTTTTCACCCTCACCTCCTCCATTTCCAATGCCTTAGATACGCAGTGAACTCCTCCTCTTCCCTTGGCTTCGTCTGGGGCACCCTTATCTAGCAAAATGCCGATAGGGCTGCAGTGGAGGGTCAGAGATTTGTGTTATCAGGAAACAGAATGAAAGGGAACCGAATTTCAGAGAAGAAGGACGAGGGCTGTTTTTAGCTTTTTTGCATTCCCAGACTGAAAGACTAAGAGCTACGTCCTAGTAGGGGAGAGACCATATGCCAGCAAGTCATAACTCCAGTCCAGCTGGGTCATGGACACTGGCAGAGTAGGCTGCGGGTGTTGAATGTTGTACTTTGATATCTATGTTGCATTTCTGTATGAATTTGAGTTAGCTGTAACCATCTGATGTTTGTTTAGTGGCTGAGGCAAAATGAGTTGTGGGACTAACGGCTTGTCTACATGGTGAGGTAATGCGCAGTATAGGGATGTGATTTCTAAAGTGCACTAGCATGTTGTGCATTAACTGGTCCGTGTAGACCAGGGGTGGGGAAACTTTTTGGTCCGAGGGCCACATTGGGGTTGCAAAACTGTATGGAGGGCCGGGTAGGGAAGGCTGTGCCTCCCCAAACAGCCTGGCCCCCGCCCCCTCCCACTTCCTGCCCTCTGACTGCCCCCCTCAAAATCCCTGACCCATCCAACCCCCCGCCCCTAATCGCCCCCTGGGATCCTGCCCCCTATCCAACTCCCCTGCTCCCTGTCCCCTGACTGCCCCCCGACCCCTATCCAGAGCCTCGCCCCCTGACAGGCACCACGCCCATCCAACCCCCCCATTCCCCGTCCCCTGACCGCCTACTCCCGAACCTCGGCCACTTATCCAACTCCTCGGCCCCCTTACCATGCCGTTCTGAGCAGCATGTTTGGTCGCCGTGCCGCCCAACCAGAGCCAGACATGCTGCCGCACTGCTCTGCAGGAGCATGCAACCCCACCGCCCAGAGCGCTGCCCGCATGGCGGCGTGACTGCGGGTGGGGGAGAGGGGAGGACAGCAGGGGAGGCACCGGGGACTAGCTCAGGGGCTGGGCAGGATGGTCCCGCGGGCCAGATGTGGCCCACAGACTGTAGTTTGCCCACCTCTGGTGTAGACCCTCTGCTGGTGCCCTTTAACGCAGCGCTGTTTGAAATAGTACCATGCTGAAGCACAGTAGGGAACCACAGGCTATGTCTGCACTGCGCAGCTTACAGCGCCACAACTGTGCTGCTAAAGGCTTGCCAGTGAAGGCACACTGTGTAGCCACTCTTTGTCCGCAGGAGAGAGCTCTCCTGCTGACAAAACAAAACCACCCACCAATGAGGGGTGATAGCTTTATCAGTGGGAGAGCGTCTCCCACCGACAAAGCATTGTCCACACCGGCGCTTTTTGTCATGAGCACCATAAGCAGGGATTCAGCCATTTGGTTACATCAGAAGAGTACAGCTCCTCCTCAATGTAAAAATGTGTAACAGCACATCCACTTTGAGTATGGAAGGAATTGTCTGAGAATTTACAAACAAATTGGTTATTTAGTTTATACCCTGAAACTAATTTAAAAATGGATCCTTTCAGAAATTTAACACCCATGTCAGATTATTTATCCCAGATTACGTTAACAGGATAATGCAGAGTGTTCCATAGAGTTACAACTCACTGAAATCTCATGCTTTGACTAAGTTTGAAGAATTTAATTTGTGTTAGGATTAATGGCCATTTTTTGCTGTTGTCCTTCATAACTGAAAGCTTTTCCTTCAGCAGATGACAAATATTGTTTGACGATAGAGAATTCCATGAAGAACTGCCTTCTTTCAAAATGGCTGCCATCTCCTACTGTTCACAAGGGGAGTGCTGCTAGAAGCTGTCCTTAACAAAGCCTCCTATTGTTCCCAAGGAGAATGAGGCCAAACTGCCCTCAGGGAAGATGCTGGCCCATACAAATATAAGTGGCCACCATGTTCTCTGTGGGCAGCTTGGCTTCCCTCCTATAGGGAACAATGGGAAGCAGAATGGAGCTGGTGTTACACAATGGAGTGGTGCAAAAGGGCCAGAGTGATGGCAGAATTCCCTAGCCCCAGATTCCTCTGGCATGGGGGATTCCTTAACTAGTGCGGAGCCAGCTCCGATGTCACAACCTGCATAGCCTATGCAATATGGGTTCTGCATGGGGCATATTTGAGGGTTAGTGCTGCTGGACTAAACTGTTTTTTAGTGATCTCTGGTTACCAGATAGCAGTAGCTCCAGAGGCCTATTTCTCTCTCACCTCATCCTTTGCCCCAATAAACAAAAATCTAAATAATAAACATGAAAAGGAAGATCTTGAACTAACCTGGTGTGTGCCCATCATCACTCTGTCTGCGTGGTGTAGCACTTTAACTCACCCATCCTCTTTATTCTTTTGGCTTTTCAGATTGTAAAGACTGTCTCTTACCATTGTGTTTCGTGCAGTGCCCAATACAATAGGGCCCTAGTTTCTCATTGGGGCCTGTGGACAGTATTGTTATAATCATCTTCAGGCCCTGAAATTAGGGTGACCAGATGTCCCGATTTTATAAGGACAGTCCCAATTTTGGGGTCTTTTTCTTATATAGGCTCCTATTACCCCCCACCCTCTGTCCTGATTTTTCACATTTGCTGTCTGGTCACCCTGCCTGAAATATACATGAAGATACTATAGAAACTATAGTTACAAGATGTCAATTTTGTCTGACTTTGCAGACTTGAGAGTCTCTGTTGCTTTCTCACAAAATGAGTTATGATCTGCTATGAAGCAAATGACACACGATGGCCTATGTGAATAGCTTTATATCTGCTTACTTCGTGTCAAACAGTTTCTGTTTCCTCAAAACTATTCACACTGTTTACCACCTGAATTTTCTGCTATTAAACACAGATATTGTCACTTTTGCTTCTGGTCACCACTTCTTAAACATACCTCTAGTTTTGTTGACTCCATTTGCCTTATCCAGCATGATTCACTTGTTGACTGCTCCCTAGCACATCTGTAACATCTTGAAATAGCCTCTCTCCCTAGCACTGTGTGATGGTGCCGAACTCAGGGAATTTCATAACTATATATGTCACCGTTCTTGGCAACAGTTGCTGGTTTGGAACCATTTTCTTAGATATCACAGTGATGAGTGTTATGTAAGTAACCTAAGCCCGGCCCTCTCAAGATGTGGCTTGGGAAAACAAAGAAAGATGTTGGAGCATCAGCTTTCTGGCCTAAGTATAAGCAGCGTACTAATGACATATTTATTCTTACCAGTGTGCAGCACCCTGGCCATCTATATCCATTTCATCTAAAGACTTGCTTGCCTTTCAAAGGATTTTCTTTTCAGTACATTTTATTATTTCCAGCAGATTTTGCTCGGTATAGTGGGATCCATTTTCACCTGCTCTTCAGACATTTCAGCACCCAGATTCCTTTCATAAGACCAGTCATTCAGCAATGCCCCAATTCTCTCAGAGGCCCTGAGTGAAACCCCACTGAATTCAATGGAAGGACTCCCCCCTAACGGGCTTTGAATCAGACTCAGAAATAGGCATCTCTGTCTCCATCTCAGGCTATGGCAGGGGAGCATTCTCCAGTACTGGATCCTGAATCTAAATCATCACCTACCACCTCTCTGCTTACAGGGCTCCCTGGTTCATGTCGGGCTGTACCAATGCAGCACTTCCTCATATTCAAACCTTCACTGTCTGTTCTGGAGCATGTTGATGACAAAAGTAAGTTCACTGCTTTTTTCATAGATTCAAGGGCCAGAAGGGATCATTGTGATCACCTGACCTCGTGTATTACATGGGCCAGAGAACTTCCCCAAAATAATTCCTAGAGCAAAACTTTTAGAAAAACATCCATCTTCATTTAAAATGGTCAGTGATGGAGAGTTCACCACAACCCATGGTAAATTGTTCAATAGCTAATTACTGTCACCATTAAAAATTTACACCTTATTATTGGTTTGAATTTGTCTAGCTTCAACTTCCAGCCATTGGATTGTGTTGTACCAGTCTCTGCTAGATTGAAGAGCCTGTTAAACATTTGTTTCCCCCATAGGTACTGATAGACTGTAATCAAGTCAACCCTTAACCTTCTTTTTATTAAGCTAAATTGATCGAATATATCACTATAAGGGATGTTTCTAATCCTTTAATTATTCTTGTGGCTCTGCTCTGAACCCTTTCCAATTTACCAACATCCTTCTTGAATTGTGGGCACCAGAACTGAACACAGGATTCCAGCAGAGGTTGCACCAGTGCCAAATACAGAGGCTAAATAATCCTTCTACTCCTACTTGAGAGTCCTCTGTTTATACATCGCAGGACGGCATTAATCCTTTTGGTCAGAGCGGGAGTGTAAGTTCAGATGATTATCCATCATGACCTCCACATCTTTTTCAAAGTCACTGCTTTCCAGGATAGAGTCCCCATCCTGTGAGTATGGCCTACATTCTTTGTTCCTTTCATGGATGCCTCCCTGGTGGTGTGGTGGTGGTGGTTATGATTATTTTTTTACAATAGCATCCATTATGTGCTAGGTGCTTTCCAAACATGTAAGAATACTCCCTGCTTAGAGCTCACACATATACTACAATTGGAATGATACAGAGAAGATTAGCATAGCCCCTGTGCAAGAATGACACACAAACTTATGATCTAAAGACATAGGTCAGGGGAAGGAGAAAAACAATAGGCAAGATATATACAATGAAGGTACAAATCAGCAAGATTCACTGTAACTGGCACAGTAGTCCTGGGTCTCTACAGGGACTTAAAGTGGACAACCCAAGGGAGGTCAAACCATGCATAAGGACTGCATGGAAGAAAGCATAGAGATGATTATGTGAAAATCCAAGAAAGTAGGATGAGGTTGAGAACCTTGGCAGAATGGAGGGGACAGGGTGACATGAAGCCGGACAAGAGAAGATAAGCAGGGAGGGGCAGAATATGTAGCGCTTTGAAGTTGGGGGACACAGCATACATTTCGTATGACATTAGACAGGAAGCCAATGGAGGGATTCAAAAACAGGAGTTACACGGTCAGACCAATGAGCAATGAAGAGTTTACTCCCTTCAGAGTTTTTCAGTTTAGGCTTCCTCCTTTATACCCTTGTTGTTTCCGTGGCTGGCACTACTAGATGCCAGCTGTAACAGTAATGATGTTTTTACATTCACATCCCAGTTTGTTCATGATGGGGAGAAGAGCCTGAGCCTTACAGCATGCTAAATTAAGAAAAACCCAAGAAGAGTAGCCAAATCCTCACTACTGCTGTAAATTGATTTCAATGGAGTTTTGCTCATGTTGCCCCTGACCTGAGCAGCTACTTAATGTTCAGTTTCTTGGGGATATTCCAGTTAGGTGGAGAAATTGGTGACAGTCGAGTATTTCTTCAATGCAATCTTGTAATTCACAGGGATTATACAAAGTCCTATGTGTCTGAACACAGAAGGAATCAAATAGCAAGAAACAGCTTATTTTACTCACAGCACCAAGAACACTCTCTTTTCAGCCCATACCCCACCCAAAAAACTTCTCCCCAGGTTTCTTCCAGGGTCAGATACTTCGCTTTCAGCTGCTCCTTCATGGTGACTGTGTTTCTCTCTGGTCTTCTGTGTTCTCCCTTCTCTTGCTCGCACTCACATGTACCCACATTCCCCCCAAACAATACTCAAGAAAAACTCCTGCGTGGGGTCACATACTCCTTTTGTCCTAGGTGGGGGCTTATCGTTACAATTATGTTAATTGAAAGGTGTATTCACACCTATGAATCTCAATAAGGTTTTAACTCAACCCATAACAAGGTTTCACTCAGCTCCTGACAACCCATTTGCACCAGCAGAAAATTTGGCCCAATGTTTCTGGGTGCGTCAGATGCCATTGCAAGATAGTCAGTACTGCAGATTAAAAATAATTAAGCAGAAACACACAGCAACCACAGAGAGAACCTTTTGCCTCAAGTGTATTTATTAGTAGGCACCTATGGAAACCAAATGCCATCAACCACTTGAGGCAGTTGACTATCACTGTGCACAATCTGTTACTGTCACAACTATTGTGTGGTGGTGTGTTGCTAATATTAAATGACATTTCAGGATTTGACAAATATATGTGGTAAATAGTTTAGTTTTGTTTTTAAATACAGTCATTGCATGAAGTTATCCAAAACCAACAGGGGAAAAGTACAGGCTGACATTGAAGGAGAGGGCTTGAGTAGCTAGTAGGCGGGTGGTTTTAGCAAGCTGATAACTAGCAAAGCACAAGCAAGACTCCCTCACACTTGAGGCAGGGGGTAACAAGGTGACTCACAGTCCTGGGTACCCTGAGAACCATCCCACAAACATCCACAGCTGTCCAGTTGTACAGCAATCCCAGTGTTTCTTCAGCATGAGGGAAGGCACTATAAAAAAGACAACAATTATCCCAGTCTCAGGCCTCATACTTAGCAGTGGCTGCCAATACTATGGTAGTTTAGTGATGTGGACAAAAGTCTTTTAGAGATCAGTATGAGCAACATATCTATCTTCTCTTCCCATCCAGCTCAGAATTTGAGCAAAGGTTTGCAGAAGTGAGAGATTAAGTTCTTCAAAATTCTTGCCTTCATTTCCTTATGAGGGTTGTAAGCCTGCACATGCTTTATTTGATTAGTTACTGGGTCCTTTGCCACATGGAATGAGTAATTTACATGACCCAGAGGACTCTTCCCAAGCTGAGTAGCATGTGTGTGACACAGACCTGGTTAGTTATGCAACTTCTTCATATTTTATTTTATAGACCTTATTTATGGTGGCATTATTGTTTGGTGGCCTTTTGTCCTTTTTATTTTTTTGGCAGTGATGATGATTTTTCTGCTGTAATATAAACCAGGAGCTGCGTCCATGAGAGTATTCCAGGTCATTTTCACAGTACACTGCTCATAAACACTGGGCGGGCTGCCTGCCAGAAGTTC
This sequence comes from Chrysemys picta bellii, assembly GCF_011386835.1. Taxonomy (NCBI): domain Eukaryota; kingdom Metazoa; phylum Chordata; order Testudines; family Emydidae; genus Chrysemys; species Chrysemys picta. The sequence goes on along the minus strand of NC_088799.1, from coordinate 81,148,471 downwards.
TCTGCCTGTCGTGGGGCAGACAGCTCTAGTGTTGCTGTGCACAATGGGACCATTATAATATATGTTTTAAAAAACAGACATTTTATTTTAAAGGTGGCCCAGAACCAAAATCTCTCTCTGTCTCTCTCTCCTGACTAGAAGCCCGGGACTGAATTAACAGGGGACGCTGCCGGTCAAGCCCGAGGTTTAGAACTGTGGGAGGGTCCATGACTGCAATAGCAGGAGCTGCAGGACAGGATGGAGGAACACTTGTAAAGCTCCATAGGGGAAGCCTTCAGATACTTGCCTACACTGAACTTGGCTGTAGACCAGTGGTTCTCAACCTGCAGCCCGCAGGCCACTTTCGGCCCAATCAGCACAGAGCTGCAGTCCATGTCACATCCTCAGGGCCATACAGGTAGTATTGGATGTGGCCCACAATGGTAAATAGGTTGAGAACCACTGCTGTAGACTGTCGGCCCAGCATTTGCATGAATACCTCATGCATTCAAAACTTTCAATAAAAAAAGCTTCTCTGGATCCATGGCAATTGGAATCACCAGGAAGATTAACATAATTTACCCATCATGTGGCTTCTTCTTGGACTCATTTTCCTTTATGAAACAATAGTGAACCATATCATTTATTGTTACTTCCTGCCTGCAGCCTATTCCCTTTGCTCACATCTTTCTCAGCAGTTCTGACAATCTTTGGCTGTAACTTCGCTAGCCCAGCTCCAGTCTTCAACTCTCATGTCTTGTCCAGAGTTGTGGAGTATGAAATGCATCCTGAGACAACCTCTGATCCAGGGAATCCCCAAAGTGTGAGATTAGACAGCCCCAGGAAATCAGAGTCCAGCAGCCAATATGTGACAGATGATTCATTCTTAGCCAAGCCCACCTCCCTGATTGCATATCACCAAGAATAGTTGGCAGGGTTAAGAAGAAGCAGTAAGGGGGCCAAGAGGAACAGGTTGTAGGCTGCAGAGACTCTAGGGGATTAGGGAGAAGGACGTGGGAAGAAGATGACCTGTTAGTGGCTGAGTATTAGTGATCAGAGGAAGGACAGGATGATCCATTGGAATTTATGGGTCACTGCACTGGAGTGAGAAGGAGGAAAAACTGCAATTTGGGATAAGTCTTCAAGGAATTGGGTCTCACCAGGCAGTGAGTCCCTTCACACATTATTATACAATTGGATTCAGGAAATGATCCCATAAGCTGCTGAGTGGTCTCAACTCCTATGGTAGTCCTGTTAGAGTTGAGAGCACTCCAAACCTAGCAGCTTGCAGGACTGGGCTGAATATTTGCAAAGGCCATGCGCACTCTGTACTAGCCCACACGGCTACGATCTAGGAAGCTTGGAAAAATGAGATAGGGTTTGACTTATTCTGGAGGCAAATCATAGGAACTTGACCTGAGACCCCAGGAGGACCTATTTGGAAAAACAAAATGAACTCAGCTTAGGGAATATGGAGGGAGGTGTCCTTTTGCAGCCTGCTTGCACGGTTCAGAGCTCAACTGTCATAAGTGAAAACAATAGATTAATCTATCATTTCATTCATTGCGGTTGGTTTTGCCCTTGACTCTGTTGATCTTTCCAAGGCAAATATCAAACAGTTTTGGCCTTTCAGCTATAGTGAAAACAAACTTCCGTTGATTTATTACTTTAATTCTTAATTAAACATTTCTTTTGTAGCTGCTCACTCATATGCAACACCTTTGGCTTCAAGAGGAGTTTGGAACAAAGTAAGGAATAGAGGAACCTTGCTTTGGTTATGGGTAGCACTACCTCTTGGCTCAGACACAGATAATTTCATCTTTACCTGAAAGATGTAAAGAGGAGTAAGGAAGCAAGGTTGTGTATGGCTACAGATAAGTGTGCAGAGCTTAGGGGACTGGATGTCTCATGGAACGGATAGTGGCACATTGAGCCATTCGCCTCTGTTTCCAGCTTGGATCCAGCCCAGCTGACTAGTGAGCTGTGATAGGAAGTTACCTGTCTGGCAGCAGTCCAAATGATATAAATCTCAGTCCACATCCCAACAAACACTGGCACTAACTGGCATCCTGGTTGTCAATCTCAGAAGAGACCAGAGATTGCTGGGGCCTTGGAGACTGAACTTGCTTCTTAAGGAGTTCCTGCTAGTTCAGGGGAAAGGCATCATAGCAAGGAGTTTGGAGGAAATTTGTAGCTTGAGCAATAGCAGTACATCTGTTCTGGGAATAAAAGAGAAGGCTGCCAAGCTCACATTTTGTCAGCATGCACTACATAAAAAGAGTCCAGAGCCAAAGGACTGGTGTACAAAGGAAAGTGGTTTCATGACGTGCACAGTTGGGGTAATAGCAAGGTGATTGAGTACAAACTCCTCTTTCTTGTCTCTTCTCCAACAGTAGGATCAACAGGGTGAATTAACTAGTAGAAATGGAGAAGTAAGTAAGAGCTGTTACAGACAAGACCCAAGACACCTGAGCTTATAACAGTTGGACAGTTGTGCTTTAAGCATCTAGAACAGGGCCTTTTAAAATATTCGTTGTTTGGATCCCATTTCAACAGAGGAGGGGTCTTGTGGACATGTCTCCTCTCATTCATAATTGTGGGTACCACCTCCCCTCCATCTAGAAACCTATTAGAAGTAGTAACAACACCAATTGTTTGCATGGGGAACTAGCATTAGGGAAAATGCCAATCAAAGCTGGATGAAAAACAGGGAGATGATTTCATGAAACACTTATTTGGAAGTTGATTCCAGTTCACAGGGTTTGTAATAATCCATTTTCTGGCTTTCACAAAACTTCCCCTTCTTTTTATTGACTAGAAACTTTATTTGAATTTTTATTGAGATGTTCTCCAATAATTTATCAAAATCACTATCTAAATTTTTTAGACTACCAAAAACTACATTTTCTTACTCAGTGTTTGGTAAATAAAAAATGTTATGGACATGGCTTTGAAAAATGATTTAAAAGAAAACTTGGCAAAAATGTCACTAATTCTATCACAGAAAAATGTTGTGGAGTAGTTTGTGATCAATTCAATAGTGTTGCCATTTTTTCAGGAAAAGTTTTTTTTTTTTTTAAACAAAACAGAGACTATTTTCTGATGAAAAATGTATGTGGAAAAAAAAGGTCAGTCAGCTCCCATACAAACTCTGTCTCTACCTGCCGTTCATTATGCAGTAGGAACTGGAAATAAGGAGAAGACCCAACACAATGCAAGCAGCCCTGTCTGTGCACCTAACAAGTAACTGTTCTATGAGCTACCAGTGTTCCGTGAACAATAGAGAGATTGCTGTTGGAGACCATCTAAAGTATGTTTTAGAAATGTTTCTCTGTTGCAGCTGTTTTAATCCTTCTTTTGTATGTATTCTTACCTATAGTTTCCAAAGATCATGTTAGCCTCCCCCATGTAACTGCTACCAGAGTAGAAATACAATATATGCTCTCAGTATCACAGAGCCGACACACTAGGGTAGCTCTATTTAATAACTTAATCATAAGCCAATGTAATTTTCATATTACATGAAGCTTTGTATGTCATTTTCATGGGAGTAAGGCTGCATATGCAATGTTCACACTGCTGAGGCAGTGTCATATAACACTATCTTTAGGGACCTTGACATTTTAATTTGTATGTAAAATGCCATGAACATCTCTTGCACTCTATACAGAATAGAAAATTGACCATATTTTGAGGTTGTTTCATTATTCAGGGGGAAGCAGGATGAAGATAATATAACAACAGAGGGAGAAAAGTGAGTCTATAGCCAAAATCCATATATGATCAAATTGATCCCACAGTCTCATCCAGGGAAATCAGAAATGTTATTTCAGAAAAATTCAGGGGAAGGAGAAAAGTTGTGATATAATATAATCACATAATGTTCTATATGTTATTAGGCAAAGTGGAGGGGGTGTGTGTGCAAAAAGTGGAAGACCTAGTGGAGCATATAGACCTACAAAAAGTCTGGGAGGGAGGGCAACTGCACCCCTGGCCTCATAGCAAATGGTGCCCCAATGGAAATACCAAGATGAAGGAGCTGGTAGCATGTTCTGCATTGTTGCATTGTCTGAAATACTCATCCTTTTAGAGGGGAAAGTGGGTTTTCTTTAACATGCCATCTGTGGCACTAGCCATTGGTGTGGCTCTAAATATTCTTCTACCCTACATATAATATACAATACAGTATTGGCATATTCCTTCTGACCTTCAGTCCTTATATATACTAACTAAACTCAGCATAACAGTGTCAGCTGTCAAAGGGAAAGCAAAATTATCTCTTTGTATTTATTTACCCATTTAAAAAAAAAAACGTTTTCCTCATGCTGGCTTCTGATTAGTCCTTTGGAAGATAGATACAGCATTTCCCCAGTTCATATTGTTTCTCCTCTGTTGCATCTGCAGTATTGCTCAGAAGTGCTGCGCTCTGTACATTGTTTCAAAATAAAGACAAATAAAATGGTTTGTTGTTGTAGGGTTGCTTTAAAACAATGACCTGTACTGGCTTTGTTTTGCTTGTTAAGGGTTCCTGTAAGCACAGTTCCCATTGATAGTTGGGACGGTGTAACCTTTTCCCTTCCATCAAAGGCAGGAACACAGGACATGGTGATAAGGGGCCAGCTGGCAATAAGTCCTTTCTCTAGGGGCAGATGAGGTCACATTCTGACCCGTACAGCATAAGATCGTGCTTTAACAAATGAGATTTAAAATCAATTCAACAGGAGAGCTTTGTAAAAACCTGGAAAAAAGTGAATCTTGGGATCTGACTTCCCTTCAAGCCACAAACAGCCTCTGCACACAGCACATATATACATTCATTATACTCAGCTCACTTCCTCTCCCTAGCCAGATAGTCCACAAACAAACAGAGAAACCCAGGCATTCATACAGTACTGACAGAGCAGCTGGAAAGGCTGTGTTTCCACAGTAAATACTGCGAGGGCTGAGCCTCGGAGTGGTGGTTGTCGCTATATATTAGGTCTTGAGAGCTACGGACATACTGTGTATGAAATCTTCATTTATAATCTGTATAAGGAACACTGCCATGCTTACAAGGATGTCCTAGCTGCCAAGGAACTGTGCTACGTAAACAAGGTAAAAGTAATTCTGAGATGTATCTGAACCACCTTCTTGTCTCCCCAGTAATTAAGGAGACTTTGAACCAAGAAGGGGAAGTAGGGAAAGATAAATTTACCAAAAGAGACGCAAGAGCATAAGGAAAACAAAAGACATAACACACACTGTATGGCCACCACAACAGAGGCAGCAAGAGTGATGATAATAGAATAATGCATTCTTAGTAAAGGAATAAACTTCATTATATTGAAGGTTTTTCAATATAGACAGATCTCAAAATGTTTTCCAGCAGAGTTTTTTTAGATATGTACTGCTGACCTGCTACTCCTTGTTATTGCCTGGTCTGCTGCTTTCCAGCTGCTAAGAGGCTTCAGAACAACAAAATCAAACATTTGAACCATCAACTTGTACGTGAGGCTAATCTGAGTAAGCATAGCTCCCTGATCTAAGTCCTTCCCTGTCTGACATTATAGTCCCACATCTGTCAGTTAGGCCCCAGTTCAGGAAAGCACTTAAACATGTACTTAATGTGGGACTTCAATTGGATAAAGTTGAAGCATGTGTTTAAGTGCTAACCTGAATACACTTTCCTGAATCAAGGCCTGAAATGTATGCCACTCAGAGAAGCTCTATTCAAAAATAAATACTATAACTATGGGCTTACAGTTCTGCCATTAGCTTTGCACATAGAAAAACATCTGATGTAAGAGTATATAACACAGCAGCCTGCTGGAAGAATGAATAGGAAAGGATTATATGTAAAGATCTTGGGGCATAAACATGACCCAGAATGTTAATATCTTGCACTTTAATAGCACTTTTAATGGGAGGCTCTCAAGGCATTTTGCAAATGTTAATTAAGTCTCACCTGTAAAAGTGTTATGCTATACAAAGCACACAGGATCTTTTCAGGAGAAGGCAAAAACACTGCATTTATTGAAAATACAACAGTTAGCATATGCTTTTTAGTCACGCACACACATACACACACGCACACAAGAGTCCTGCCAGTTGATGTTCATAGTTACCAGTCTGTTGTAGCTCAAGTCAATCTAATGGCCAGTTAGATTGAGCAGGAGTGACGAGCTGGGCTCTTGTCAGTTGTGACCCGATGCTCCGAGGCTTTGCAGGACTGAACCCAGAGTTCCAATGCAAAACACCCCAGCTTTATAGTTGTAAATTCCCATTTGAGTCCATGCATTTTGCAATGTCATCCTGTAATCATTAGTCCTTAAGTGGTGTTATCATTTGATGGTTATTGTCGTGCTTCCCATTGTTATCTTCTATTTGTTGTCTCGCCTTTGGGAGTGCCTGCCTCACCTCTGAGGTCATCAATGCTGCTAACATGTTTTGCATGGGATACAATGAATGTTTTCTGATTGTCTCCTGGTTTTTCCAAGTCTCTCACTTTTTCTTGACCATCTGGACATTTGTGATGGCTTTCACACTTTATCTTTTCCTGATGCATTCATTCCTCATTCACACAAATATTCAAAGGTGTATAGACAGTAGTTCATATTCAGCAGAATACATTGTAAATCAAGCCTTGCTAAATCTTGTAACTAAAACAATTCACATTGGGGCTTCAGGCCCTCAACATTCCTCTAATCTCCTTAACATAGACACAATACAAGATCCTATCTCTTACTTACTAAAACTTTAAAACAAAGAAATGTATATTTAACTAGAGTGCCTAATTTGTAATACATATAGGAAACCATAGTAGACATTATAACTTATCCTAAAACAAAAGGGTGACCATAATCAATCAGTCATAAGGATTGTTCTGTCATTCCTTTCTGCTATTCAAAAAGGTGGCTGGCAGGATGAAATCAAATCATACATTAATTCTCATAGTACAATTATAAAATCCTGCTCCTACGAAAGAACAGGATTATATGGCCTTGAATGGATACTGTAATTCTAAGAACCACTGTGTGGAGCTAGCTGGGATAATAGGGAGGTAATTCGACCATTTGAAGAAGTCACACAGGTCTACCTAGCCCATTTTCTCATTGCTGGTTCTCTGCTCTGCAGTTCTGGTCCCTTTGGGTCTACATTAGACCTAAACTTCCTAAAATTTCCTACCATTGCTACCACCAGTGATAGTAAAAGGAGGCGCACTTAGTGTGGGTAAGCAGATGGTGCTTCAATCATCATGATATCTAGACCGGCTCTGACCACGACTAGACCATACAGTGGATAAAGTGCAAATTGCCACTGCACATTCACACTGCCACTTTGCTACTGCCAGTGGCACTGCTACAGTGGGTAGGGGAGATTTTTTGGGGGGGGGGGGGGAGTGAGAAGAGGTTAGTTCAGATACCCCTGTCTATTGTGGGTTATTTAAAAGCCAGAGGCTAGCTCTTCGGTCTGTGCAAATATTCTATCTATGGTCACATGCAGCAGATCTCGTTCACATAGGGCCCATTCATGCAGAACACTGAATGCCTGCAGTTTCCCTTGTCTCCAGAGGATGTTGAGGGTGCTCTGCACCTCCCAGGATCTTCTCCTTAGTCAAGGCAGAAGAGCTTTTTTGCATTATGAAGATGCCAGCGTGCACAAGCAGCTCAGTGCAGCGCTGCTGAGGACTCGTGCTATGTTTAAGTCAATATTGGTTCATTTTTTGTGGTAAATTCTGTTATGCTGGCATGTGTGCTAGGCATTTTGTGTTGATTTTCGCTTGCTCCAGTTAAATTGGTATCTTAGCAGGAGATGTCTGAAAAGTGCACTTGGATTGCAAATTGTTTTAGCTGGGGCTTGCTGCTTCTGTCCTGCAAGTGCAGGGCTAAATTGTGCATCTGTGGAACCTACAACCCACGTGGTATACAGCAGCCAGCTTCTAATTATAAGGCCAACATGAACATATTAAATGGTACTATGCTTTACACATGCCACTGGCCACACATTTACTTCTGGAGTGAATTCGAAATCCTAGTCTTAATCTACAAGGCCTTGAACAGCCTGGGACTTGATTACCCCTCGGATTACCCCCATCCAAGACAGCTACATTCCACAGCAATAAAGCCCAGTACAAGGTGTGACAGAGCATTCCCAGCAGCTGTTTTGGAATTCTTTCCCAGAGGGGGACAGGTTGAGCCCCAGCCAAACCACATTTAGGTCAACATGACAGAATCAGCATTTGGTTAAAGCTTTCAGCCCAGTAACAACTTGCCCATGGCTGGCTGGAAGTGCAACTCCAGTTTAATATTTGCTAAAATGGTTTCAGAGCATTTGGAAACAAAAGTGGGACTTTTGGGGTGAGAGAACTGAACTTTCTCAAATTTACTTAGCAGTGTCAGGGATTAATGGGTGGTAGGCGGTGAGCATTGCTCTTTGATGTATCTGAGCCCTGGATGCTTTCCATCATAGCTATAACCAAGCATTCGCAGGTGACTACTAACTTGTTTGTGTCTACCGCAAATAGCAATAGCAGTGACAGGAAATGGTCACTAAGCTTTATACAGGATAAAACAGATTAATTTGGTGTTTGGACCCCATTGGGAGTGGGGTATCTGAGTGCTAGAGACAGGAACACTTCTTAAGCTGTTTTCAGTTAAGGCTGCAGCTTGTGGGGGACGTAGTTGAGACTTGGATCTGTGTTTGCAGCAGGCAAGGGTGTCTGGCTCAAACAAGGCAAGGTACTGAAGTCTCAAGATGGCAGGGAAAACGGGTTCAGATGTAGTCCCAGCACATCAGGTGGCAGTCCCAAGGGGTTTCTGTGATCCAACCCGTCACAGACATACAGAGACACGACCACATCCTTCACAACTGGATCTGAACACTCACACACACAGCAGTTAAATTGCTCATAGAAGAACAAATACTGTAGTCCTAAATTTTTACCATTTTAATCCCTTTGGTGCCAGCTTCCTGCTCCCCTTCCAAATGTTGACATAGCACCAACATGTTCCCCTTGAAAAGTGCTGAATTCTGTACTTAGAATATGCAGTGAGAGCAAGCATCAGTATGCAGGGGCATTTGCAAGCTGGTGCCATTACTATCAATGCAAGACACTTAATGGATTTTATTTTCCACTTTTTTTTTTTTTTTTGAAAGACTGTCTTACACTAATGTGCTCACCTCCTGCAGATGGAGCAGTATTTGTTCTCTGCAGCCAATATTTAAAATTTAAATTGTAAATTCTGAACAAAAGTAAAAAGGCAGCATACCTAGGCAAACATCCAGCTAAATGCTTTTTTCATTGTCCCCAGAAGTGAACATCAAAGACGCCTTGCAGCCATAAAACCTGTCTGAAGAATTTCTGGATCTTTAGTTTTAGGCATATTTATTAGGTTAATGTATGCTGCTTATGTTACCTTCTGGGGCACGGATTTATTTCTTGCACTGACAGTGGGTTTCAACTTCAGCGAGATGTTCAAGTTAAGGGCAACATTTTCAGAAAGATGCTCCTGTGTATACCCAAGGTGGAAAACAAGTTGAACTCCCCAGCCAAATAATTGTTTGCTATCTAGCTGTATGGTACACTTAACCATTATTTCTGTAGATATAAACATTTGATAAAATGTCCTAAAGATGATTACTGTAGGTATGGTAAAAATTCACTTAATAGTTGTATTTGGCAACAGAGAGTCCTGTGGCACCTTTAAGACTAACAGATGTATTGGAGCATAAGCTTTCGTGGGTGAATGCCCACTTCATCGGATGCATCCGACAAAGTGGGCATTCACCCACGAAAGCTTATGCTCCAATACATCTGTTAGTCTTAAAGATGCCACAGGAGGCTGTTGCTTTTTACAGATCCAGATTAACACGGCTACCCCTCTGACAGTTGTATTTGTTTCATCTTCAGGGTTATTTTTTCCTGGCTGTTACCATATAGATCAGGGGTCGGCAACGTTCGGCACGCGGCTTACCCTGGCGGGCCGGGCCAGTTTTATTTACCTGCTGATGCGGCAGGTTCAGCCGATCGTGGCCCCCACTGGCCACGGTTCGCTGTCCCAGGCCAATGGGGGCGGCGAGAAGCTGCGGCCAGCACATCGCTCGCCCGCGCCGCTTCTTGCCGCCCCCATTGGCCCGAGACGGCGAACCGTGGCCAGTGGGGCTGCGATCGGCCGAACCTGCCACGTCAGCAGGTAAATAAAACTGGCCCGGGCCGCCAGGGTGCTTATCCTGGCGAGCCGCGTGCCGAACGTTGCCAGCCCCTGATATAGATAATACTTAGTCCTGCCATGCGGGCAGGGGACTGGACTAGGTGACCTCTCGAGGTCCCTTCCAGTCCTATGATTCTATATGTAACAATGTTCTAAAGAAAGCGTTTGAATGTGTGTACATTAGATCAACACGTAGGAGAGGACTCATCTGCAATGGGAGTTGGGTGCCTAAGTGTCCTTCGTATTTTTTTTTTTAAATCTTCCCTATTCTAATTTTTCTCATTGGATTATCTTCCTTTTAGTCCCCATCGTCAAGAAAATCTGTTAGTTTGTGATGCCACACAAGTATGTCACATCACATACTGTCCCTAACAGCCAGATTTTCAGAACTATGATGGCAGGTTTGCTCATGTTCATATGAATTTGCATGCCTAATCGGTATAAGTACTTACTACCCTGGATATCGTGCTAACCGTGCACACCCAATTCTAAAAAGCTCATCCTTTTGGGATCTGTTTCCTGTTATTTACCCAGAGATGGAGTCAGGTTGGTGGAATAAATAGAATCAAATTGCAAAATACCCAGCAGTAGCTGCGTACTTGAATACTGCTAATGTTGTTTCATTAAGGGGGTGTCAGGTTGTAAAAAGGTTAGCTATCTATCCTATGTACTTATATGGCCTCTATTACCATATAGATCTGAGTGCTTCACAGTCTTGAATATATTTATTCTCCCAACACCTCAGTGAGGTCGAGAAGTGTTATCTCCATTTACAGATGGGAATCAAAAAGCCAGAAAGACTAAATGACTTGTCCACTGTCACACAGGAAGTTGTGGCACAGCAGGGAAGTGAACCCTGAACTCCCAGGCCTCAGGCTAGCACAGTGAGCCCTGTGTGTGATGTTACAAGGATCCCATTGTGAAAAGCTTAAAGTTTAAAAAATAAAGATGAAAACTATTTGTGCATCTATTAACTAGTTATATGGGGCAGAACAGCTGATGTTTTGGAGGTCAGCGAGGATAAACACTACAGGGTTTAAAACCAAACTGACCTCTAAAACATCATGGCTTCTTCATTTAAATCAGACTTTAGAACTTGTGACTGCCTGGAAAAAGATGAGTTCTGGTTCATTTTTATTCATTTTAATTTTGTGGTTATTTTAGAAGTTGGGTAAGAGTAACTTTCAGGCAACACTCTTTAGTATTTGCTTAGCACAGTTCTCCATTTAGCCAGAGAAACTAGATCTTCTGATTCAGAGACTATTTTCTTTGCAAATTACCTCGGAACAAAGAGGTAGGAAAGAGTAAGAGCTAGACATTTTCTGTATGATTCCCTCCAAATTTTAGACTGAATATTAAGCAGATCAGTGATTAGATTTCTACAGCATATGAAAAAGCAATAGGTTTAACTTTTTCAATCCCTTCTCTCTTCAGAGGAAACCAAAGTTATGGCTGTACAGAGTCCCTGCCTGCTATTTTAGGATCTAAAATGGTTTAAGCATCCAGCATTGTTTTGTTTTGTGAAGTGTCCTCAACTAGGACTGTGACTGCTCTCTCCCCGAACTTTTCCATAAAGTGAGACATCTATCTCATCCATGAAAAGAAGAACAGGAGGACTTGTGGCACCTTAGAGACTAACAAATTTATTAGAGCATAAGCTTTCGTGGACTACAGCCCACTTCTTCGGATGCATATGTCTATAAATTTGTTAGTCTCTAAGGTGCCACAAGTCCTCCTGTTCTTCTTTTTGCGGATACAGACTAACACGGCTGCTACTCTGAAACCTTTAAATATCTCATCCATGGGCATTCTGTAACATGCAAACACTGCAAGCAACCTTTCAGAGTGGAATCCATTTTACCACCATGACACAAACTGCAACGGGCTGGCAGAAAACCCCACCCTGATAGGAGATGGCCCTACTAGAAGCTGTAAAAGTGTGTTTTGATGACTTCCTGGGGCAGGTGGTTCGTTAGCCTACCCAGATACAAGGGAACTGGGAGTAATTCTCCACAGAACAAGGTACTAGGGTGTGGGCTGAGCAGTCCTTGGATAGGAACCCTTGAAGCATCCAAGCCTGAGAAGAAGGCTTGTGCTGGATTTTGGGTTGTTTCATTTGAGTTCCTTGTATTAATAAGGCCAGGTCTACACAATAGACCTATACCAGTATAATTACGTTGCTCAAGGGTATGAAAAATCCACACCCCTGACTGACATAGTTATACTGACCTAATGCCCGGTGCTATGTTGACGGGAGAGCTTCTCCTGTTGATATAGCCACTACCTCTCAGGGGAGGTGGATTAACTACACTGACGGGAGAAGCTCACTAGAGCACTACAGCCGTGCAGCTCCGCTGCTGTAGCGCTGTACATGAAGACAAGCCCTAAAATCAAAATGGTAAGAAGGGTGCGTGTTTTGACCCAATGCAACCTGCGTTGTCTGTGGCTGGACCAAGGTCAGGAAAGATGCTCACACAAACACATCCCATGTCATTTCTTGTATCTGAGTGAATACCATGGCTATGCACTTAAAAAGCAAGGCTCTGATGTCTTGGCCCCAAATGACAGCTGATCTAAAGTCCAATGGTTCAGAAACTTACCAGGTTAGTTATCAGAGGAATCTCTGGCATCCTACAGAAACGTTCAAGCAGTTTAGACAGATCTGGTGGCGTGCTAGTTTATTTTGCTTTGGACTGATTCCTGTAAGCTAGCTCCTGCCATAAGACAAAATGCGGTCTGTCTTCAGATGAAAATGTAGTGATTAGTGAGTAGAACATAAAGGATAATTTGACTTAGAGGTAATTAATTATGTCAACGATCTATAAACTGAATGTTCTGTATACCACAGTGAACAACACCAGCCAAAACTCAAGAGGCTTATCCCTTGCAGACAGGGCCGCCGAGAATTGGTTCGGGCCCCGGTGAAAATAATTTTTCAGGCCCCCCCTAGCAAGGGCGGACCGACTAAACAGGGCTGACGAGAAGTGGGGGGGAGCCGGGCCTGGAATTTTTTCGGGCCCCCCCAGCAAGGGGGGACCAGCTAAACAGGGCCGACGAGGGGGGGGGGGGAAGCCGGGCCCCAGGCCCCCTTCCAGACTGCCGGGCCCTGGTAATTTCTACTGGCTTCCCCCCCTTCTCGTTGGCCCTGCTTCCAGATACTGCCCAGCCCTTCCATGAATACAGATGACAGAGTCCAAGGTGGAATGATTTTTGTTTGCAAAGTAGCATGCAATCTCCTTGCAACTGGAGGGCCTTGAATCAGCCATGGAGTAGAGACAGGATAGATTAACCAGTGTGGATGTCCTTCAGTCAGTACAATTCACTGACAGACTCTTTAGAAGCCATGGGGGGTAAAGAAATTCTCCTTTGCCGTGGCAAAGCCAGAGTGCAAGAGTTCAAAACAACTTCAGGACACAATTGATCAGTTTCATCAGTACTTTTCTACCACGTGTGGTAGCTTCCCTAGGCTTCATAGAATTTTATACCTGGTCTCTGTTCAGCTCTGATTCAACTTCAAATCAGAGTTCACCTGTCCTAGGCCATCAATAATCCAGGATGGCCTGGGAGGAGGAAGCTACGGGAGAGAGCTACTTCATCAATAGCTGAGAACAAAAGATAATTCTAAAGTCCTACCAAGCCATCAGTGGAGTGCCCTGCAAGAGGAACAGGACAGTCTGTTCAAGAAACAATATTCTCCCTACCTCAAGGAACCCTCAAGCAGTGGGTCTGGCTTTTCTAAAACAAAAGTCACAGGTGCTTTCTCCCTCAAGGATGAAATAGAAGTGTTATTTGTTCTCCCTTGAGATTGGAAGGGATGTGCACCAAAACATTCCAAAACACAAAAAATCCCCAAAGTCAAAATTCAGGTTCCCCAGCCAGGGATTTTCAATCTGCAGTCCTCCAAGGTTTAACCCTAGCTCACAAAACTTAAATGCCCCAGCCTTCAGGTTCAGGAGTCCAGCAGCTTCCCAGTGTTTGAATTGTCATCTCAGGGTAGGTCTACACTTACCCGGTAGTTCGGCGGTGAGCAATCGAACTTCCGGGTTCGACTTATCGCGTCTTGTCTGGACGCGATAAGTCGAACCCGGAAGTGCTCGCCGTCGACTGCGGTACTCCAGCTAGACGAGAGGAGTACCGCGGAGTCGACGGGGGAGCCTGCCTGCCGCGTGTGGACCAAGGTAAGTTCGAACTAAGGTACTTCGAACTTCAGCTACGTTATTCACGTAGCTGAAGTTGCGTACCTTAGTTCGAATTAGGGGGTTAGTGTAGACCTGGCCTCATATCATTTGGTTTGGCCCCTTCCTAGTGAACAGGAGCAGCTAACAGGGGAGTCTGGTGAGGGAGTTTACACGGGGGGAGTGTGAGCAGGGGCTAGATACACCTAACATTCTTTGCACTTAAAGGTCAAAACACCACTTGATAAAAACAAAGCACCAACAAGGGAACAAGCTTCAGGAGTAAAAAAAGAGAATGCAGGCAGAAGTCCAGCAACAGAGTGGGAGCTACCCAGTTTATTGCACCCAATGCAGCATGTATGATTACCTGCCCTATGGGCTGGTGATGTATGTATGCATTCGGTGCAAGGAGCTCCTGGCCCTCAGAGACCGTGTACGGACTTTGGAGTCCAGGGTGGCTGAGCGGTAGGAGCTAAGGGAGACAGAGAGGTACATAGGTGAGACTTTCTGGGACACAGTAGAATGGTCACACCCCCAGCCTGACAGCCTCTGTGCTGGCTGAAAGCCTCAGGGAAGGAGAACATCCAGCTGGAGCAGAGGGAAACGATCCCATAGTTGGGACCCTCCTCCCAGATAACGTGTGGCATCCTCTCACATTGAGGATACTTCTCCGGGGGAGGGAACTCCAGTTATTAGGAAGAGACAGGTATTAGTAATGGGCGATTCGCTCATTAGAAACAGATAGCAGGGTTTGCGGTGATCGGGAGAACCACGTGGTGACTTGCCTGCCTGGTGCAAAGGTTGCTGATCTCTTGACACATCTAGATAGGTTAGAGTGACCAGATGTCCCGATTTTATAGGGACAGTCCTGATTTTTGGGTCTCTCTTATACAGGCTCCTATTACCCCCCAGCCCCTGTCCCAATTTTTCACATTTGCTGTCTGGTCACCCTAAGATAGGCTTATGTGTAGTGCTGGGGAGGAGCCGGTGGTCGTGGTACATGTAAGTACCAACAACATGGGGAAGGATAGGAGAGAGAACCTAAAGGCCAAATGTAGGCTCCTAGGTAAGAGATTGAAGTCCAGGACCTCCATGGTAGCAGTCTCTGAAATGCTTCCAGTTCCATGCACAGGGCCAATTGGACAGGGAGAACTGCAGAGTCTCAATGTGTGGATGAAACGATGGTGTAGGGAGGAGGGGTTTAGATTTATTAGGAACCGGGGAAGCTTTTGGGAGAGGGGGAGCCTATGCAGGAAGGATGGGCTCCACCTAAACCAAAATGGAACCAAATTGCTGGTGCTTAAAATTAAAAAGGTTGTAGAACAGTTTTTAAACTAAGGGCTGGGGGAAAGCTGACAGGTGCGGTGGAGCATGTGGTTCGGAAATCCCTTAGGGGAGGATCTATAAATGGAGATTCCCTATGTCCTAATAAGGAAGAGAGGATGGAAAATGATAAAATACAGGGAGGATCTGATGAGAAACAGTCAAATGAAAAAAAGTCCCATTCAATTACATCATGTAATGGGGACAGCCAAAAAATGACAAGTTTTTAAAATGCTTATATACCAATGCTAGAAGTCTAAAAAATAAGAAGGGTAAACTTGAGTGCCTAGTATTAAGTGAGGATATTGATATAATAGGCATCACAGAAACCTGGTGGAATGAGGATAATCAATGGGACACAGTAATACCAGGGTACAAAATATATCGAAAGGACAGAACAGGTCATGCTGGTGGGGGAGTGGCACTATATGTGAAAGAAAGCGTAGAATTAAATGAAGTAAAAATCTTAAATGAACTAAATTGTACTATAGACTCTCTATGGATAGTAATTTCATGCTTGAAAAATAAGAATATAGCAGTAGGGCTATATTACAGACCACCTGACCAGGATGGTGTTAGTGACTCTGAAATGCTCAGGGAGATTAGAGAAGCTATTAAAATAAAAAAACTCAATAATAATAATAATGGGGGATTTCAACTATCCTCATATCAACTAAGTACATATCACCTCAGGAAAGGATGCTGAGATAAAGTTTCTTGACACCTTAAATGACTGCTTCTTGGAGCAGCTAGTCCAGGAACCCACAAGAGGAGAGGCAATTCTTGATTTTGTCCTAAGCGGAGCACAGGATCAGGTCCAAGAAGCGAATATAGCTGGACTGCTTGGTAATAGTGACCATAATTAAATTTAACATCCCTGTGATGGGGAAAACTCAGAGGCCCAACACTGTAGCATTTAATTTCAGAAAGGGGAACTACACAAAAATGAGGAGGTCAGTGAAACAGAAATTAAAAGGTACAGAACCAAAAGTAAAATCCCTGAAAGTTGCATGGAAACTTTTTAAAGACACCATAATAGAGGCTCAACTTAAATGTATACCCCAATTTAAAAAACAGTTGGAGAACCAAAAGAGCCACCGTGGTTAAACAAAGTAAAAGAAGCAGTGAGAGACAAAAAGGCATCCTTTAAAAAGTGGAAGATAAATCCTAATGAGGAAAATAGAAAAGAGCATAAACTCTGGCAAAAGAAGTAAAAATATAATTAGAAAGACCAAAAAAGAATTTGAAGAACAGCTAGCCAAAGACTCCAAAAGTAATAGCAAAAACTTTTTTAAATGCATCAGAAGCAGAAAACCTGCTAAACAACCAGTGGGGCCACTGGACGATCAAGATGCTAAAGGAGCACTCAAAGACGATAAGGCCATTGCAGAGAAACTAAATGAATTCTTTGCATTGGTCTTCACTGTTGAGGATGAGAGGGAGATTCCCAAACATGAGCCATTCTTTTTGGGTGACAGATCTGAGGAACTGTCCAAAATCGAGGTGTCATTAGAGGAGGTTTTGGAACAAATTGATAAACTAAACAGTAATAAGTCTCCAGGACCTGATGGTATTCACCCAAGAGTTCTGAAGGAACTCAAATGTGAAATTGCAGGACTTCTAACTGTCATCTGTAACCTATCATTTAAATCAGCTTCTGTACCAAATGACTGGAGGATAGCTAATGTGATGCCAATTTTTAAAAAGGGCTCCAGAGGTGACCCTCACAACTACAGCCAGTAAGCCTCACTTCAGTACCAGGCAAATTGGTTGAAACTATCATAAAGAACAAAATTGTCAGACACATAGATGAACATGATTTGTTGGAGAAGAGTCAACATGGTTTTTGTAAAGGGAAATCATGCTTCACCAATCTACTAGAATTCTTTGAGGGGGTCAACAAGCATGTGGACAAAGGAGATCCAGTGGATATAGTGTATTTAGATTTTCAGAAAGCCTTTGAAAAGGTCCCTCACCAAAGGCTCTTAAGCAAAATAATCAGTCATGGGATAAGAGGGAAGGTTCTTTCGTGGCTTGGTAACTGGTTAAAAGATAGGAAACAAAGGGTAGGAATAAGTAGTTTTCAGAACGGAGAGAGGTAAATAGTGGTGTCCCCCAGGGATCTGTACTGGGCCCAGTCCTATTTAACATATTCATAAACGATCTGGAAAAAGGGGTAAACAGTGAGGTGGCAAAATTTACAGATGATACAAAACTACTCAAGATAGTTAAGTCCCAGGCAGACTGTGAAGAGCTACAAAAGCATCTCACAAAACTGGGTGACTGGGCAACAAAATGGCAGATTAAATTTCATGTTGATAAATGCAAAGTAATGCACATTGGAAAACATAATCCTAACTATACATATAAAATGATGGGGTCTAAATTAGCTGTTACCACTCAAGAAAGATCTTTGAGTCATTGTGGATAGTTCTCTGAAATCATCCACTCAATGTGCAGCAGCAGTCAAAAAAATCAAACAGAATGTTGGGAATCATCAAGAAAGGGATAGATAAGACAAAATATCATATTGCCTCTATAGAAACCCATGTTACACCCACACCTTGAATACTGCATGCAGATGTGGTCACCCCATCTCAAAAAAGATATATTGGAATTGGAAAAGGTTCAGAAAAGGGCAACAAAAATGATTAGGGGTATAGAATGGCTTCCGTATGAGAAGAGAATAATAAGACAGGGACTTTTCAGCTTGGAAAAGAGGCGACTAAGGGGGGATATAATAGAGGTCTATAAAATCATGAGTGGTATAGAGAAAGTAAATAAGGAAGTGTTATTTACTCCTTCTCATAATACAAGAAGGAGTGGCCACCAAATGAAATTAATCGGTAGCAGGTTTAAAACAAACACAAGAAAGTATTTTTTCACGCAACACTGTCAACCTCTAGAACTCCTTGCGAGAGGGTGTTGTGAAGGCCAATACTATAATGGGGTTCAAAAGGGAGCTAGATAGATTCATGGAAGATAGGTCCATCAATGGCTATTAGCCAGCATGGGCAGGAATGGTGTCCCTAACCTCTGTTTGCTAGAAGCTGGGATTGGGTGACAGGGAATGGATCACTTGATGATAACCTGTCTGTTCATTCCCTTCGGGGCACCTGCCATTGGCCACTGTCAGAGGACAGGATACTGGGCTTG
This sequence comes from Chrysemys picta bellii, assembly GCF_011386835.1. Taxonomy (NCBI): domain Eukaryota; kingdom Metazoa; phylum Chordata; order Testudines; family Emydidae; genus Chrysemys; species Chrysemys picta. The sequence goes on along the minus strand of NC_088799.1, from coordinate 81,129,648 downwards.
ATGGACCTTTGGTCTGACCCACTATGGCCGTTCTTATGTTCTTCACCAAATTCACAAGAGCTGTTTTTATCTGGTTCTGATTGTCTCCAGATTCTGCTTTCCTCAACAAGCCTTACCTGGCCTATCAGGATTACACTGGGGCAATCAGCACCTGGCTTTTCTGGTCAAATGTTCAAGCAAGCCAACTGATTCCCAGGTGTCAGGCCTCTCCAATTCCCAAAAGGAAATGGAGCAGAAAAATGCTACAGCATAGACAGACTAAAGCAGAGGGAAGAAAGGGGGGAGGGGAAACAAGACAAGATGATTTTTTTATATTCCATTTGTATCATATTCACTTACTTAATCATACCACATGCAACATAATGGGTTTTATAGACTACAAAAACCTCCTCTAACTAACCCTACAAAGCACCAGACCACCATGTCACACTCCCTTAGGGACTGACTGTTATGTCTTTCCCTATCAGCATCTCATACTGATTGAAACTCAGTCAACTGAAATAAAGTGAACTCAAAAAATATAGCATCTCTCTCTCAGGACTATTGCAGGAAACAACTTGGCTGTATAATTTAATAATTTACTACAGATAGTACACAAGACTTTCCTGCTGCTTTATCCTGGGTATACCACTATTCTAAAAAAATTATTGAATATTATTTTAAATGGTGATTGGTGGGTGCCATTGCCAAGAGCGATATGGTTCTTTCATGAGAAACCCTATCCAAATACATATGCAAAACAGGGCAAAGGTAATGACAATGTAGAAGTGGAGGAAGAGGAGTCCAGACAGAGGGAAGGGAAGGGCCAGGGATAGAGAGCCATGATGAAAGAGGTATAGAGAAGAATGTCTCTCTGGGCTTCCTAACTCCTGAGCGTTGATAGAAAACCTGTCCATGAAAGTTGTGTTGCCTTTGGGTTTGGATTTGAAACCAAAGTCAATCTGCATGTTAACAATTCATGCTTTTTGGCCATGTCTACACTTGCCCTACAATACAGTGTAGCATAGGGTAAGTAAGTGTAGAGATGACAGCGACAGGAGGGGGCTCTCCGATTGCTATAGGGAATCTACCTCTGAGAGGCAGTAGCCAGATCAATTGAAGAATTCTTCCATCAACCTAATACTGTCTAAACCAGAAGATAGGTCAGCTTAGCTACATATCATAGTGATTTTTCACATCCCTGAGTAGCTGGGGGGGAACCTAACTTTTTAGTTTAGGCCAGGCCTTGGCTTCTGAGCCAGAACTGCCACCTTCACGTCAGCCTGTACTCTGTTCGGCCTTGTATTATCTCCAGGTTGAAGAGACATTTCCTGGTCCTTGAGAAGATGATGCCAAATTCACCTCAGGTGAGACCCCAGTATGAATCATGTCCTGGAGAATCCTCACCTTCTACTGCAGAAATGCATGCTCCATCTGTGTGCGAGGAGGTAGAAGAGGCACTGTGTGGGGATGGGACTGCACTAACAGCTGAACCGGTGCAGAGTTAGCGCAAACCATTTTGACTGATACCACACGCAAACTGGAAAACAGACAGGCTGCTGGCCCCATTTCCCAGAGCACATCAGGATGGGTGGGAGAACAAGCCTGGGTAAAACAAGTAGCCTCTAACACCTTCTATCATTCTCTAAAGGCAGAAAATTTTGGAAGGTTTGGAACCAGTTGAATCATTCCTCCCTCCCTTCATTTTTAGTCACCTCTGTAATTCCTTGTTTTGGTTGGAAGCAAGAGTGACAACATACCAGAAGAACAGCCGCTCTCTCTGGGTATTACTGGCTTGGCTATAACCATGAAAGGCTGGAAATGCCAAAACAAAGCCCCATCACAAAGTGCCTCAGCCCAAAGTGTTTCTAGTAAATTAGGGATGCAAGTTTGGATGCTTCTGCAAATACACTCTCTGAGCCTCCTGAGGTTTGCCTGTGGCTCAATATCAGTATCATGTAGTGTACTCACTCCCTGCAAGCCCCCTTAGGTCAGACTTGATATTGCAGGAGACTTTTGTCTCCAGCACCCCTGTAGGCTGGCTATCTTTCCATATCACTCACCTCTAGAGAGATCTTCTTTGGCTTGGCCCTGCAGCCAAGTCACATAAAAGTTCTAAACCCCTTCAAGTGTAATGAAGTCCAACTCTAAGGCCAAGTAAACCTCTAAACTAATAAGACTTCTGCCCTTCTTGGGTTCCACTGAAATGATCTTATTGGCCCTACCTCAGGGCCTCCCCACCCCAGGAGCCCATCCTGCTCCTACAGAGTGCCTCCTCTGTTGCTTTTTGTGTAGCAGGTTTTCACCCACTGCCTCCCTTTCTCTCCCCAGGAACTCTGGTAGCCTTCCCTAGGGAACTCTCTGGCTCCTTCTAATCCCTGTCTCAGGATTTCTTGCCACAGGAGCCCAGCCTACTTTATCATTCTTGTAAGACCTCTATCTTCTCTGCAACCTACCAAGCTCCCTGAGTCTACTTATAAGGCCCAGGTGACTAACAGATCATCACCCAGCTCTTCCTCCTCTGATCAGGAAACAACCAATCAGTTACCCTGCAGGTGTAGAGCATGTCACTAATTGGGCTGGGTTTTTTTTCTTCTCTAGATTCCCCCCATCACGATCAGCAATATATATTTGAACAAGTCAAGCTTTTTAAAAATACATACAAACATTTTAAGGGCTGTGCAAATGTCAGGCGTAATTAAATGCAGCAGTTTGTGTGCTGACGGGTATTGGGAGGTTTGATCTAGTTACCCTGCCAAAACCAAACTAGGCACTGGATCCCAGTTGTCTTTTGAACTAAATGTGAAGTTATGCTCCAATTAGATATCTCATGATCTATCTTGATTACAGTAAGGTTTTTCACACAGAACCACATGACATTCTCATAAGTGCACTATCGAAATGTGGTCTAGATGAAACTACTATAAGGTCGGTGTAAAACAGCTTGAAAGACCTTACTCAAAGAGTAGTTATCAAGTGGGGACCTGCAGGAGTCTGTCCTGGATCCAGTACTATTCAATATTTTCACTAATGACTTGGATAATGGAGTGGAGCGTATGCTTATAAAATTTGCTGATGACACCACCAGCTGGGAGGGGTTGCTAGCACTTTGGAGGTCATGATTAGAAGAAGGACTTTGATAAACTGGAGAACTGGTCTGAAATCAACAAGATGAAATTCAATAAAGACAAGTGTGATGTATTACACTTAGCAAGGAAAAATCAAATGAACAACTCCAAAATTGGGAATAACTGGTAGTACTGCTGAAAAAGGATCTAAGGGTTCCAATGGATCACAAAATGAATGTGAGTCAACAATATGATGAGGTTGTGAAAAGGTTAATATCATTCTGGGGTTTATTAACCAAAGTGTCATATGTAAGACAGAGGTAGTTGTCCTGCTGGATGCAGCACTGGTGAGGTCTCAGCGTGTCTAGCTCTGTGTGCCACACTTCAAGATATATGTGGATGAATTGCAGAGTTCAGAGCAGAGCAACAAAAGTGATAAAGGGAGTAGAAAACCTGACCTATGAATAAAGGCTTAAAAAAATGGACATGTTTAGTTTTGAGAAAAGAAGACTGAGGGGGGCTCTGATAACGGTCTTCAAATATGATAAGGAGTGTTATAAAGAGGATGGTGATCAATTGTTCCCCATCTCCACTGACTGTAGGACAAGAAGTAATGGGCTTAATCTGCAGCAAGGGAGATTTAGGTTGGATATCAGGAAAAACTTTCTAACTATAAGGCTAGTTAAGCACTGGAATAGATTACCAAGGGAGGTTGTGGAATCCGTGTCACTGAAGATTTTTAAGAACAGGCTAGCCAAACACTCGTCAAGGATGGTCTAGTAAGTTAGTGCTGCCTCAACACAGGGGTTGGACTAGAAAATCTTTCAAGGTCCCTTCCAGCCCTACATTTCTATGAACACCAGGAGTCATGAGACTTGGACTGTACTTCTAACTCTACCAATGACTCATTCTCTGGTTTGAGCAAGTCACTTGACCTGTCTGCCTCAGTTATCCCATCTATCAAATGGGGCTCATGCAGGGCCGGCTCTGGCTTTTTTGCCGCCCTAGGCAAAAAAGCCACCTGCCGCCCCCCAGCGCGGCAGGGGAGGGCGCCAAGCCCGGCTGCGGGCCCGCAATCCCCGACCGGCCGGAGCGCCGGGGGGAGGGCGGAGAGCCCGGCTGGGGCTCTCCGCTCTCCCCGGCGGCCAGAGTGCCAGGGGGAGGGCGGCGAGCCGCTGGCGGCCAGAGCACTGGGGGGAGGGTGGCGAGCCCGCCGTGGCTCTCCGCTCTCCCCAACCGGCTGGCGCGCCGGAGGGAGGGCGGTGAGTCCGGCCAGGGCCCCACTCTCCCCGACCGGCCGGAGCGCCGGCAGGAGGGCGGGGAGCCCGCTGCGGCTCCGCTCTCCCCGGTGGCTGGAGTGCTGTGAGCAGGGCCGGCTCTAGGTTTTTTGCTGCCCCAAGCAAAAAAAATTTTGGCTGCCCTCCCGTCCCAGCCCTGGGCTCCTCGCCGCACCCCCCTGCTGCCCCAGCCCTGGGCTCTCCCCCTCCCCCCCCACCCCCACCCCCTGCCGCCCCAGCTCTGGGCTCCCTCATTCCTCCCCACCATTGCCCCCCACACACACCTCCTGCCGCCCCAGCCCTGGGCTCTCTTCCCCCCCCCACCTGCACCTTCCTTCCACCGCAGCCCTGGGTCACTGGTAACTCATTCCCACGGCAGGTCATTCAGCAGGAATTTTAGATGTGCACAGAACACAGACAGGATTGGTTCCCATCTGGTTACAGAACTGCAGTAAAGTGGAACAATTTTCAGCTTGTGTGATTGGAGAATATCTGGATGCATATTATAAGACTGTCCTACATAAATGAGGAAAAGTTGAGGTGCCTTTATTATTCTTTTGTTCCACTCTTTCTTTCTATGGGGAATTTGCCAATGCAATATCATTGTCTTCCTTTTACACAAATAAACAAAAAAAAAAAAGGCAATGGCTGTTGAAAATAGCAATTCCAGTCCTAATAACCACTGGGAAGCATTTCTTGCTCAATTTTATCCTACTTTTTCTACAGCAAGTTACAGTGGATCAGTATATTTGATTTGGGAGAAATGAAGTAACAGCTGCCCAAACTGAGCTCGAGCACTCCTGAATTTTGAGGTGTTCAAATCTGGAAGGCAGGTGCTGGGGTGGGGGAGAGGGGAAGGGGGCTGTGGCTCTGCGGGGGAGCACGGCAGCATGTATGCAGCAGTGTGTCTGGCACTGCGCGGAGTCAGACACGCTGGTCTGAGTGGCACGGTAAGGGGGCTGGGGGGTTGGATGGGGCGAAGGTTTGGGGGGGCAGTCAGGGGTAGGGAGGGTTATATGGGTCAGTGGGTTGGGGGGAGCAGTCAGGGGACAGGCAGCGGTTGGATAGGCATGGGCATCCCGGGGGTTTGTCAAGGGACAGGTAGGGGGTGGGGTCCTAGGGTGGAAGTTGAGGGGGGGTGTCTCAGGAGGGGGCAGTTGGGGACAAGGAGAAGGGAGGCTTAGATGGGGTCCCAAGGGGCAGTTAGGGGCAGGGGTCCCAGGAGGGGGCAATCAGGGGACAAGGAGCAGCGGTGCTTAAATAGGGGGTGGGGTCCTGGGGGGCAGTTAGGGGCAGGGGTGATCAGGGAGCAGGGGGGTTGGATGGGTTGGGGTTTCTGGGGGGGGCAGTCAGAGGGAGTGGATGGTGGCAGGGTGGGGCTACCCTCCCTCCCTGTGGAGTGTCCTATTTTTTTAATGTTAAAATATGGTATCCCTACTCACAGTGCAGCTCTCCATTCAGAGCAGCTCATGAGGTCTCAGCTACCTCACTGCCTCCCCCTCTTTCCTGTTGGTAGTGGCCAAGGGAATGCTGGGAAATGTAGTTCTTTCCCTGCTCCAGGGCTGGCTCTATAGGCAGGGAGCTAACCAAGGAACTACAGCTCCCAGGGCCCCCTGTTGGTTCTCAGCTCCCATGCTGGATCCCTGCCGCCCCTGCAAATGGGCTGCCCCAAGCACGTGCTTGCTTTGCTGATGGCTAGAGCCGCCCCTGGCTGCGAGGAGGGCGGTGAGCCCAGTCGCGGCCCCGCTCTCGGGCCGGAGCGCCCCGCCGCCCCCCTCCAGGCGCCGCCCCAAGCACATGCTTGGTGGGCTGGTGCCTGGAGCCGGCCCTGGGCTCATGATGCTTTCCTACTTTTATGCCAGGCTTTGAGATGCATGGATAAAGGGCACTGCAGATATGTAAACTGTTACTGGTGACTTCAACAGCCCTTTACGGAACAAGACTATATATCAGGTGACTTTCCTGATTTAGTTCCGTCAAAAGGAACTTCATGGCCATTACATCTAGTCTCCTTTCAATATCTAATAATTCTCCTTAACTCCTGCTCTGGGAGATGGTCCTCTTTCAAATTTGTTTAATCAGTGATTGATATCTGTGTCCTGTAATGCTTTTACTTTCCTGTCGCAGAGATGATAATATAGTAAACATTTATTTCCAACTAATGGGGCAACTTTTCTTTGCTGTCTAGCAGTACCTAGGTTAAAACTTGAATGAATCACAGAACTGGCTAGCTTATTACTGTTCTCTTTGGAGCCTTGCCAAGTGTGGCATATAGTTTTATATCTTCTTCAGTGTTGCATTTACCAATACCTTTAAGCAATACATTTCCCGAAGAAACCTTGAACACTGCATAAACCAGGAGTCTCAAACTCGCGGGCCATCTGCTGCCCGTGAGCCTCCCCAATGTGACCCAGGGGGCTCCAGCAGTTTTGGGGCCATCTCTCCCCCTGGGCCCCACCTGCCACCCCCAGGCGCTCCCCACCCAGGGTCCCCGGCAGCGCAGCAGAGCTGAGCGGTGTCTGCCTGCTCACGCCACGTGTCTGTTCCATCCTAGTAGCTAATGAATTTTACTTTGGCGGTTTTGTTCTTTAACAATGGTGAGAGCTTTTTAGTTTCTCCTTCTTTCAAAACAGGTTGCATGGAATTTATTTTTAATTATCTCAATTACCCTGATGCTTTTAATTGTTGCTGGTGCTCCATTTCAGTGCTATAGACCATATTCAGTTTTTCCAACAAAAGATCATCAGCTACATTTAAATCCTGTAAATGTGTGTTAGTAAACTCTGATATTCTTGCAGTGCAACACAGTCAAACTAGACTGTAGAAACTGACTTTGAACCAATTCAGGGAGATATTTTGGTGTAGACTCTGACTTCTCTGATGCAAAGACAGTTTTTTAATTAAGATTCATTGCATTCACCGGGAAATCCAGTGGAATCTTTTTGGGTTCTTGAACTGCTGTGGTAAATTTTTGATAGAGATCAGTGGCATTTTTTTCAGAATAATGTGGTTGTAGTATCTTCCTTAATTTGGGCAATGTGGGATCGCTCTTTCCCTCTAAAAGACTTGGGAGTTTCAAACTTTGGCTGGCTGCACGGAAACACCTTCGATAATTTCTGGCTCTGGACTATCCCTTTTTAATCTTGCTTCAGATTGGTGATTCCACACAAGGACTGGCTTAATTTTAGTAGTCTGGAACACCAATCTGCCTTGAGATTCTGAAATCTTCCCTAACTGCTGATAGCAGGTTTCGATGGCTCCGTGTTCCCTTATTATTGTCATTTTCAATAGGCTGCAGTGCACTGACTCAGTTCTCATCTCCTTAGCTCTAAATTGCTCTATTGTCTTTAGTTGCTGCAACGCTACCTGCTCGTGTTCTGACAAACTTTGAGCTAACAGATTCAATCTCTAAATGCTTTGGGGTATACTGGGTCAAACCTCTATGTTTTTTGTCGCTTACGTTTGTTTGATCATCCTCTGCAATTTACAGTCATTCAGTCACAGGCAGGAGATCCAGCTCTGCTTAGAAGCTCAGACAGCTTTCAGACTCAAGTTTGCAATCTCCATCATTTTGTGGCCCGCTCAACTGTAATCCTTTAGAATGGCCCCAAACAAATACTGTCTCAGTGGAAGCTTCAAATTTGTTACACCCACAGTCACAAGACTCAGCTCTCAAAGGAAAACTGTGTTTGTTCTGGAATCCACACCTTTTTCTTAAAGTGTTTCTTGCAGGCTGAGACCTCTCCAGAGCTCATCTCCAAGTGGGTCTCCTCTTGCAGCTACTACACATATTCTGAATTCACTAGCCCTACAAGAACTCACACCCAGCCCCACCACATCCTATTCTTAAGGGTTCAGTTCCCATTTCTCTTATTATACAACATGTATCGCAATAAACAAATACAACAATAAAGAAATATTCCAAATTAGTACTAAATATAAATAATATGGCACTGTTTCTAAAACATCTATTTCAGGGACCTCACACATACAGTAAAATTCATGTTTGAAAACAGTCATCCCTGGCTTCTTGCGAAACTGGGAGAAAAAAATTATTTTTTTTTAAAAAGCCCAGAACTTGCCAGAGCCAAACAGAATAAACCTGCCAACAGTTCTGAGTTCAGCTCTGAATCCAAACACCATAATTTCTGAGTGGATTCTCAACTTGGCAAAGTGGGTTCTTCCATCTCTAGCACTGGATATTAGTAACTATGTTAATTTGATTTCTGAAAAAAATACAGAAATAACAAAATATCCTCACAAAGACATATTCCCCACAGCTTCATGGTAACATAACCGATACCTTACACCAGGGGTGGCCAACCTGAGCCTGAGAAGGAGCCAGAATTTACCAATGTACGTTGCCAAAGAGCCACAGTAATACGTCAGTAGCCTCGCATCAGCTCCCCCGCTTCAGCCCCCAGCACCTCCCGCCTCCTCCTTCCCCATGCCTCCTGCCCAACACAATCAGCTGTTTCACACTTGCAGGAGGCTGGGGGGAGGGAAGGAGGAGCGAGGGCATGGCAGGCTCAGGGGAAGGGGCAGGGGCCTTGGGGAAGGGGTGGAGTGGGGGCAGGGCGTGTGGCAGAGCCAGGGGTTGTGCAATGAGCACCCCCCAGCACATTGGAAAGTTGGTGTCTGTAGCTCCAGCCCCGGAGTCGGTGCCTACACAAGGAGCCGCATATTAACTTCTGAAGAGCCGCATGTGGCTCCGGAGCCACAGGTTGGCCACCCCTGCTTTACACTTCCACAGTTGTTTATCTTTTGTAAATACATATGTTTCGAATAATTACTAGATTGTTGGTAGTTTAAAAAAAAATTGAATAAATTTATCTCTGGTGTAAAGTTCAATGACCTCAGTGGCTTTAACGAGTGTCGTTACCAAGGATGAATTTGGCCCAACTGATTTGCTGTCTATTACATGTAGAGTTATTTGAGCAGCTGTTTCTTTCTGGCAAGCATTGGAAAACATTCTACTCACAAAAAGTTCTGCTTCTATTGCCAGTATTTTACTACATTTCTCTTCCCTCCCTTTTTATTTGCACAAAGGGCCTGATGCTACAATCTTTAGTCCTTACGTAAATAAAATGCCTATTAACCTCAATGGAAGTTTTCCCTGAGTATGTAGAGCGGGATCAGGCCCACAGGAACCTTATTTACATGTCAAAGGATCCATTTTCATAACAAAATGAAGGTCCAAAGAAGGAATCATTCTCCAAGAAGTTCCCTGCCTCACAGGGGTTTTGTGAGGACAAATATATTAAAAACTGTGAGGTGCTCAGATATATGACTCCCATTACCATGTAAGTATGATAGATTCCAGAGGTGACTGGGGCATAACAAGGGTCTCCATGGGTATTTGTCATCTGTATTTCTTTTCAATGCACAGACTAGTATAAACTTCTGCTCATTCTTCACATTTGAAAAGAAAGATGGTCTTGTGGTTAAGACATTAGACTGGGATTCTAGAAATCTAGGTTCTATTGCTGATACCACTTACTTGCTGTGATGGTGAGCAAGTTGCTTAATCATATTGTACCTTAGTTTCCCCTCTATAAAACTGGATAATACTGTTTCTCTGCCTCACAGGGTGTATGGAAATATTAATTGATGTTTGTGAGGTACTCAAATGCTACAGTAATAAGTGCCCTACAAAAAGCCTACACAATTATATGTGTACATATATACATATATAGGATCTGCAAGGCTAACAAGAGTAAACAATAGTACACCCTTATTTTAGCAGTGAACAAAACAGATGTGAGTCAGAATATACAAAAGGTTGATTAGGAAGGTAGCATTTCCACCATAATCACCCTTCAGCTCCTTTCTCCGACTGTGTTACTGACTCAACATGTACTAACTGTAAACATGAAGGAGTCTCCACATAATTTGATATGACAGGTAGTTTCTGTTAATAGAGAAATCCAGGGCTTGAATAGTGCTTCACATCTGGATTGAAGTACTGTGGCAGACCTGTTTGGAGAAGTTTGAACAGTCCTGGACTGTACAATGCCTGTTTATCAAAACTACCAACGGTCCCTGATTTTCCTCAGCCCCAAACTGTCTCATCAATTTAAAAAAGCACACACTAGCCCCCAACAAGTATAGAAGGCAGCAGGAAGGGCTTCTGCAGGTGTAAAGCCCGTGGGGAGAGATACTGCAGGATGACAGTATTTGATTGTTTTAAAATAGGGTTACCATATTTTGTGCCTCCAAATGGAGGACACTCCACGGCCCCCGGCCCCGCCCACACACCCGCCCAACCCCGCCCCCTCCCCAAAGTCTCCGCCCCCTCCCCTGCTTCCCGCGAATATTTGATTCGCGGGAAGCCTGAAGCAGGTAAGGGGGGTGTGGGGGGAGGAGGTGCGGCCCAGGCTGGCCCCCGGCGTTTCCAGCCTGGGTCAGCTCGGGCCCTGGGGTGCCGGCCCCCGCCGACCACCCCCGGCCCGCCCAGCACTGCCGGCCCCCGGCGGCCCGGCACACCCCCAGGCTCCCGGCCCCGCGGGCCCGGCTGATCGGCTCCCCGCGGGCCCGGCCGACCCGGCTCCCCGCCGGCCCGGCCGGCCCGGCTCCCCGCGGGCCCGGCTCCCCGCGGGCCCGGCCGACCCGGCTCCCCGCCGGCCCGGCTCCCCGCGGGCCCGGCTGACCGGCTCCCCGCCGGCCCGGCTGACCTCCCGATTTTCCCGGACATGCCCGGCTTTTGGGGATTTCTCCCCGGACGGGGATTTGAGCCCCCAAAAGCCGGACATGTCCGGGAAAATCCGGACGTATGGTAACCCTAGTTTAAAACTACACAACTCTTTAGAGAGCAGTTCTCTTCTGCAGAGTGGCTGTAACAATGGCACTAGGGAGTCCTATGCTCACTGTCTTTCAGTTATTTCCCTATCAAATCTGCTCAGCTAACAAGTGAAAGGATGTTGTTGTTTTTTTCCTAACTGCCAGCCCCACAAACTCAGCATAGCATTTGAGGGTCAAACTGGGTTCTTTCCTCCTCCCTTCACATCACCAGTGAGGCAGGTTTTGCAGGCCAAATTATACTCCCAATTACACCCATTCAATCTCATTGTCCTCCAATTATGCCTTCAGCGACCTCTCTGCAACCTCATTGATTTCTGTGGGGTTGCACTGGCATAGCTGGCTGGAATTTAGTGAACAGTTCAATAGAAGATGCACAGGACGGAATGGAACCCGGAGAACACACTAGCTGCAGTGATGGCCTGCAGAAATAACTGGAGTGAAAGGTACTGAACACTTTGGGCTTGTCTACGCTTAAAATGCTGCATCAGAGTAGGTAATCCACCCGCCCAATTCTTCCGTCAACCTAGCGCTGTCTACACAGGGATTTAGGTCAGTTTAACAACACTCTCAGGGGGTGTGGATTTTTCACACCTCTGACCAACATAGTTAAACCAACCTAATTTTCATATTTAGACCAGGCCTTATTTTATCATTCAAATGAGCAGACGGGATTCTGAACACTCAGAGAGAGCTAATCTATGGAAAAGGTGACATATTTATACAATAACTTTTCAGAGAAGAACTGAAACTTAAAGAGTAAAGGGAAGATGAGAAGAAATAAAAATAAGGGGAGGAAAGGGACGTCAAGAAGTTCACAAGGCTTTTTCGTCCTGGCAATAAGACAACCCTGTTGTACTAGTTGGGGTACACTCTTATGGAAGCATTGTGCCCAAATGCAGCTGGGTGACTCAGTCAACATGGCCTCCAAGATTCCCAGTTATCTGCCCCCACTTGTTTTCTCCCAGCACAGAAGTTTAATCACTTAAAAGAAAAAAGCCACTGGATACTGAAACAATAACCATACAAAGAGGCATCCACACGAACTCTCCTGATGGAAATTAATTGCGTTCCACTCAAATGGTTTCCCTAAAAAAGATCATAACCAAAAATAAAAATAATAAAAAAAAATAGATATAGCCTAACTTCTTTTAGTGCCAGATACAGTAGAACACCGTGTACTCTGGCAAACATCACTGCACTGGGCCCAGGCCAAATTGCTCTGTTCGAATGACCTTTGGTCGCAAAACCATGTCTGCTATGTGAAAAGTAAATAAATAAATAAATAAAATAAAAGAGCTTGCCACGGTTAGTTGATCAAAGCCATTGTTTGTCACTGTGTCCGCAGCGGAGAGCAATGTTACAACCTACGAACCGCACAGATCTGTTTGTGTGAGGTCTGATGGGAGCCGATAACTCTCCAACTCAAATAGTTGAGGAGGAGAAAATGGGCAGATATTAGCATGTTAAAAAAAGTTTTTAATTTTTTTTAAAAGGGGGGACCACTGTTTTTTTTAATACAGTAATTTCTCAGTCACTTTGGTGCAAGAATGAATCTGACACCACAAATGCATTGTTCCAGCATGGTTGTCATGGAACTTGGGTTACTAGTAGAGATGTCAGTGTGGGTTTCCCGCCTAGACAGAAAGTTCTTTGGGGCATGGGCTGTCATTTATTATATGTCTGTGTAGGGGGTAGCACAATAGAGCCTGACCTGGTTGAAGCCGTTTGGTGCTACCACACTATAAATGGTTATTATTAATATTAATGGTGCCAGAGCGGGTTAGTTCCAGCTCTCTTTGAATACCATTGTGTAGTATTAGGATAGCTGTAGGAAGATGAAAATGAGCATGAAGTCTTGATGCTGGGGTATCTTTGTGTTTATACTTTTCACCAGGAATATTCAGAAATGATCCCAGTGCAATATCTGATTCCTGAATTGTCGCCCTCCCAGTGCTTCAAAATCGACCACTACTATCCTCTCTCACTTGCTAATGTACTGCTGGTTGGTACCACTCTGGAAAAAACTGACTGCCACAGGGTTGCCAGTGCTTTGTGCATGGTAAGGAAATGCTTCATGGATAAATATTGATGCTTTCTGATAGGTCATCAGATAACCTTTTCTGTCTATGACGCTCTAGTTTTGGCTTGGAGAATATTCACTAGCAGAAGTTTGCATTGAGAAATGACAGGCTTGTAATATGAAAGAAGCAAAGAAAAGAGGAAGAGAAGAGTAGAAATCAGAGGAGAGCAAGAAATGTATAAGGGAATATTGAGAGAGAGAACAGAAGAGAATCCATCCTGATACAAGTAAAATTCCTGTTGGCAACAGGAAATAATGCCTCCTTTGGAACTAATTTAGGGGCCAGGAACCAGCTGGTGAGATAAATTGTTCAAGGCCCAAATAATCCAACCCAAAATTAAAAACCAGTCAAACAACAAAATCAACAACAGGAGACCTGTCAGATGTGCTCACACAAATAGAGCACCGTGTAAAAAATAAACAAGAAAAAAGGGGTTTGGAGGACAGAGACATAGGAATGCAACTGCGTATTCAAGTGTAATAAATAAAGGGGGAAAACAATTCCTCCTTTTCTTCCAACCCCCATCTTTCCCCTCACCAAACAAACACACACCACCAAAGAGATTCTTACCACTCTGTTTAGAATGAACCTGTTACAATACATCTTCCAGGGCCTCAGGAGAGACTATGCACAAGAAATGTACTGGATGAAAGGACAGATGTGCCTAGTGAAGATACTTTCTATATACCAAAATATAGTCCACACAACAATGGAACTGGAGCTAGAGAATTAACTGACTTGAGCCAGAGACAGACCTAAACCAGAATTGGAACTGGAACCATGTGAATTAGCCCTGGTACACTAGGGTAACTGTTTGGTGCAACAGGAGGCAGGATGGTCCAATGGTTAGGGCACTAGCCTAGCATTTGAGAGACCTGTGCACAGCCTTCCTGTGTGACCTTGGGCAAGTCACTTAGCCTCTCAGTGCCTCTATTTCACATCTGTAAAATGGGGATGGTACTACTTCCCTCCATCACAAGGTTGTTGAGGATAAATACATTGACAATTGTGAGGTTCTCAGCTGGTATGATAAGGAAGGCTGTAGAGAAAGAGAGAGATTATTAGTGAGACAGGTTTTCCTCTGTGCTTTAAGACTACACATGTGAGAAGAGAATCAAGTTGTGAAGCTGTGCTTGAAGTTCCAAAGCAAGTATGACCATAAAGAACTGGTACTAAATGCATGTCCAGGGCCTCATACCAAGAGTAGTGTAGGGCAATAAATAAATCATGATGATAAACTGAGCTGAAAAGGGGAATGTGCTTTCTCCTTTCTAACATACTTTTGACCTGAAACAAATAAAATCCATGGTACAAAGGAACATTTTTAAAAAATGGGCAATGCAATTCCCCACCCTCTGTGTTTAATATTAGGGGGCTCTTTTTCTAGCAAAGGCATAACAAAATCTGGACAGTGAAATTAGAAAAATTCAAATTGGAAACATGACATGGCTTTTTAACAGTGAGGGCATTCAACCATCAGAACAAACGACCCAGGGAAAGATTAATTCATCATCCCTTGGAGCCTTTAAATCAAGACTGCTTGTCTTTATAAGATATATACTCTAATTCCACCACACTTTACTTTGCCTGATAAATGTTAATCTGCATAGCAGGGAAGAGTAGTTCTCTCCACTGTAGGAATTATTGGGTGAAATTGCTTTGGCTTGTGTTATGCAGGAGGTCAGACTAGGTGATCACAGTGATCCCTTCTGGCTTTAAAATCTATGTTAGAAACAGTCCGGTCCAGTATACAAGAATGAGGGGGGACTCCATGGAAGTAAAAAGCAAAAGAAGAATTGAAAAGAAGATCAAAGAAACATGTGCAGTGAATAATCAATCAGCACATGGAGTCTGCTACCATCACAGGAGATTATCTGCAAAAGAGATCATGGGACTTGAAATATCTGCATCAATAAATATAGCAAATTCAGCTCCAAAGGCAAGGAAATCAGGGATCGCACCCCTCTCCCTACAGAGATTAGGCTGATCGCCTGCAGGAGAATGGAAGCCCTCTTTGTCCCATATAATATGTAAGTGGCCAAGTGCATTTTGGAGTCAGGGAAAATAGGGTATAAATCACTCTCAGAAGCAGGTTGCCAGATTAGATGGATCAAGAGTCAGAGCTGGTATGGTATCTACTATGCTTATAAATCATTGTGCCTATATTTGCCAAACAGTAGTGTCAGTGCATTTCTCAGTGTCTTGCCTTGATACATCTTCTCCTGTAGTATTCACCTTTTGGAATGGAGTGCTGACTGGCTAATGCTGCACTCAGGGGGCAAAAGCAAAGGAATAATAGAAAGCAGAATGGAAATGACCCATGACGTTCTCATCCATCTCCTACAATACCTGCTTACAGACCTTTGTGAAGTCCTCTTTTAAATAGCTCATGAACAGAGGTTCCCGTCCCTTTCCTCAGGAGATACTTCCACAGTCTAAAAATCTTCAGCATTACAAAACTTTTCCAGACGTTCGACCTTAATAGTTCTCTACAGAAGGCAGGGAGAAGTGGCTGTAAGCCTGACCCTCGAACCACAAGGCTGCTGTGTGGGCCCACCCCAGGCACTTCTTTCATGGTATCAGATTCATCCATTTTACTTAATCTATAAAAAAGAGAAAGTTTTTAAACTTTAGCATGAGTTCTCAGGCTGGGGGTCACAACCCTCAGGGAAGCTGTGGTAAGGTGTCAGAGAACCATGAACACCCTTCCCTTCCCATATTATTAAATGGGAGACAGGCTCCTGACTGGATCTCAGCAAGGGGCATGCTATTATGAGAGGCTGAGAACTAGTGAATGTCTATATTCTAGATTTTCCTTAGTGATGTCGGCACATTTCCTTGAAGCCTTGTAGTTGGCGTGTGTGGATGAACAGCTGGAGGAAAGTTTTGTTTATATTTAGATTTGTTCCAGCCATGAAATTAAGAGAAGAATAAATAAAGATAGAAGTAGAAAGATTACAATCTCTCTAATTTGGTACAAGCAACATTAACGGTTTATTTGCTTTTTGGTATTGGAACTTGGCCCATCTCTCCCAATAAATAAAAACGCTCCATTGCAGCTGGACAGAACAAAGAGGAGATGAAGACAGAGCCAAAAGCAGTAGAGGTGGAGTAGGCTGGGACAGGTACTACAGGCAAGATCAAGGGCCATTTCAACTTGCTGAGTTATTTTTGACTGCAAAGGGCGAGGGAAAGTTACAGATCATGAAAGGAAGTAGCCATGTGAAGTCTCAGGAGATTTTTTTGGGGGGGGTCATTGTTTTGTTGTATTATTACTATAGTGAAATTGCATTGCATAGGTTATCTACAGCACACACTCCTAGAAGACTGGGTTAGAAGGAACCTCCTGGTTCATCACAGAGATTAATGAATTTTAGGCCCCCGTTCAAGCAAAGCAATGAAGCATGATGTGCTTAACTTTAAATGTTTGCTTAATTCCCATTGCCTCCATTGGGATTTAAACATACAACTGTAAGCATGCGTTTATGTGATCCTCCTGAATAGGGCAGCTTTCCGGAACTGGGGCCTCAAGGCCCCGACAATGTTATTTTGGGGAACTCAGAAATTGTTGCCTTTCAGAGGCGGTGTTTGCTAATGGCTACAGCAGAGCATAGTCTCAATTTACTACTGCATTACTTCAGGTTTATGCCAGTATAACTCCAATCTGGGCTTTATTCCCTCTCTGCCACTGTCCTACTGTGTGACCTTTGACAAATCACCTAACTCTTCCATAAACTCCTATGGAAAATGGGTCTTTGTCAAAGGGTTGTAATAATGCTTAGTTGGTTCATCTCTGTAAAGCACTTTCAGATTCTCATCTGAAAGACTGAGGGTAAGTGCAAGGTTCTATTACTAACTGTTGTGAGCTTCTTGGTATAGAAGCAAGAATAATTCACACTCATTGGGAGTTTTGTCTTCAATTATTTATTTATTTTTGCATTTAATGAATGTCCCTATCAAACTTCAGACATTGGATTTAATAATAGCAAGGACTGTGAGATGTGAAATTTTCCCAGTGCCTCTGTTTTATTATCCCTAACATATAAGTGCATTTGGGAAAAGACTCAGATCCTAGGTAGAGAACTAATGTTGCTTTTAGTTTTTAATAAAATCTGCTTTCTCTTCCTTTTAATATCTCTTCTCCAAATCTCAAAAGGAAACCAACAAAAGTTTACTTGTTGACTCTTCCTTAAATACTCGAGGCGATTTCAATAACCTTTCCTGCAACAGCTTGCCTTTTTTTTTTAATAAAAAGTCATTTCAGAAATTAGTTTGAATTGACTTTGTAGGTGCAGGATTTATGAAAATGGGCAGCAAGTTAGGAATAGATTACTATATTCCAGCTAAAGGTCCTGTACTTTAAGAATTACTATCATGCTTAACATTTATATAGCACTAATTCATCTTCACGACAGCCTTGAGTACATTTTACTGAGAGGTCAAGTGACTGATCCAAGATCAAATGGTTTGTG
This sequence comes from Chrysemys picta bellii, assembly GCF_011386835.1. Lineage (NCBI taxonomy): Eukaryota > Metazoa > Chordata > Testudines > Emydidae > Chrysemys > Chrysemys picta. Next base: position 81,111,970 of record NC_088799.1, on the reverse strand, counting down.
CCAGAGCTGTGATTAGAACTCAGGTGTTCTCGCTTCCAGGGCTGTGCTTTGGGGGGGGGCACGGGGGGGGGGCTTGGAAAACTGTTGGAGGGAATGCTGGGGTTTCATGGGTCCTTGGCATCTGGGTTTTGGTTGAGCTGTTCAGTTGGAACCAAAGAGATCCCGATTCTTGCCTTCTGTCCCAAGCTAATGCAGAAGAAAAAGTCCAATATTGAGTGGGGGGGGGGGGGGAAGGAGGGGTGTCAGCAAACTGGCCTTTGAGATCCTTGCCAGAAGGGTGTCTAAACTGCAAAGGATCCTCCCTACTACTGCACCAGACATCTAGACCCATTTCTCTGTCAGCCAAAGACAGGCAAGGTTTTTCTTGTTTCATAGACATCTGCCATGTCCCATAGCTGTCACGAGCTGGCAAGTCCCCAAGGGTAAGATTTAATATCCCAAGCTAATTTGGGTAGTTAGTGTTCCTAGCTATGGTAGTGTAAGCCAGGAGACATACAGGGTTCAGTGAGGATATAATTTGTGGCTGGCTGAACCTTCCTCAGAAAAATGGGGTGGTAGTTAGTTTGTCATTACTACCTCTTCTATTGGTTAACGCCTCCTACGCAATGGAAATCCAGGGATTACATAATTGAGTTCATTGTCAATAATTTAAAAATACATTCTGGGTGCAGCATTACAATACAAGATAATCTTCTTTCAAAATGAGCCAAGCAACTTCAAAACTCAAATCCTCGAACAATTCTACCCACCCCTTCCCCCATTTTCAAATGCAGAGTTAAACATCTGTAACTCTGAAAACAATGCCAGCCCTTAGTGTCAGCCTAGGAAACAATCCTCTCCCAAGGGTGAGCTAATCTGAGATCCATCATCCCAGAAGATATAGGCTCAATGCAGAATTTATTGGATGAGGTTCTTGGGCCTGTGCTATACAGGAAATCAGACTAAATGATCTTAATGGTCCCTTCTGGCCTTAAAACCTATGAATATAAGAAAATCTTTTGTAATTTGCAGCGGATGAACTGGTGGCAACTGCACCCACCTATTTGCCCTCCATTGACTGCCAGTATTTTATCTCTATCTTTAGTGTGCATTTAGATATTTCATGATGGGGACAGTGTTTTGCTGCATTATGGCTAAAGAAATATACTGTAACATGGTTACCTGACAAGCATTTCTATGTACATGTTATCCCTTTTTTCCTACCCTAATACACTAGCCTCCCTCTTCTCCAATTAGTGTTTCCTGGGAGGAAATGGCTATTGTACTTTTTACATAGCTAGTGTTTTGGAATCCTCAGGGAGTTTTGAACAGCAGGTTAGACAAATATCTGCAAGGGATGGTCTAATCCCTACCTGAGCATGGAGGTGGAGACAGGAATAGATGACCTTTTGAGGTCCCTTTTAGCACTCCTTTTCTATAATTATATAACAGATATGTTGGCGTCATTAACTTCACTCCCTCCTCATGTATTTGTGAACTTTCTTTTTTCCCTAGCCCTGTACTTTCCCCCTTGCTAATTGCTTTGCATCCTAAAGAATGAAGGAAACAAGAACAAAACATCATCTCACACTGGACACAGACCCAGGGCTTTGCTGGAGAAGATGAGGGGGTTTTATACAAGATACATACATATGCTACACATTTAACTTTCATTCCTCTAAATGCACACACTATTCTGTTTTGAGGTGTGTTGGGGGGTTGGGGCCGGTCATTGTGAGTGAGGGAAAAGAATTAGGGTAATTTTTTCACCTATAATTTAAAGCTAGGCAAAAAGTTTTCCAAACAGAGAGAAAGAGTTTGCATGCACTCTTGCTTAGGACCATCAAATTTGTTTAAAACGGCAAATGTGTAACATTACAAGTATCTGTCAGTGGAAAATATATAGCAGAGTATATTTGTTAAACCCCAGATGAGAACATCCCTCTCTAATCCTGCATGAGCCAGAGAAAGCTTGTGAGATCCAAATGGAAAATACAAATTTGCAAGCAGAAAAAAAAAATCATAGTTTTACAGCCTGGCATTGATTTATTGAGAAACCTCTGCAGACAAGAGTCTGAATTCTTGTTTGGACCAGCTGTGTTCTGGAAGGAGTCCCAGACTGCCATTTATTCAGCTCAGAGTAAGATCTGATGGGCTTCTTTAAAATCCAATGTTAAAGACGTTTGTTATTTCTCATTATGAACATTAAAACAATATCTATATCTAATTTTTAACATGCATTTAATAAAACATTCACAGCAAGGGTGTCAGGCATGAGGCACCGTTTTCTAATAACAACTGACTTTTATATAGCTCCTTTCATCTGAGAGGCCTTCAAACACTCAAAAATATGATTACTTTACCTGTCTTCATGATGCCTGTGAGTCTGAGGGGTTGAAAGAACCAGCTAGAGCCAGGCGTAATGCAGGTAACCATTGTCAAATCTTCCCTCAAGCAGATCTGCTAGTAACACGCTTCACTATTATTCCTGTCCTGGGCCTCCACACAGATTCCCTAAAGCTCCTGCATCCTCTACATCCCCTGCTATTTTAAACACAGGCATCTCCTGAACAGAAAATACCCATCACAGTGAATAATGCTATGTTTGAGAAGAGTGGGCAAGTCCACCCTCTACGAGGTAGGAAGAGAGATTCAGAAAATGCAATTTGCTTGTGCCCTAGGCCAGGTTGTGTTGAATCCATGCCTTACAAAGCACATTAAAACCACAGTGGCAACTGGCATCCAGACGGGCTTGGAAAGACATGCTCCGCTTCTGCTGTCCAATGACCATCTCCTCAGACAGATCGGGGAAGTTTTGAAATTTGCCGGCAGCACAGCAAACACTAAAAATGTAGCAATTTAGAAAATGCTCACCAGAGATCCTGATTTTTATCCTGGTGCATTACTGAAATCAGATGTTCTGAAATGGGATTTGTTCTCCTTTCCTTTGCCAGCTCTCATCCTCCTAATCACCAAACCAGCTGAGCTTCCCAAACAGTAATCATACAGAAATGTCCATATATAGGCTAAATGCAGTATTCTCTCTAGTTCAAAGCAATGCCTTCACTCCTACATGCTATGTATTTGTTGCAGTGGTTCCAGGGAAAGGTTGAAAAGTCAAGTGACTCTGTTGATCACATTCTAACCCCAAGGAGAGTTGTAAAGAATGTCAGTTCCTCTTAGAAATTTTGGACCAAAGATGAGTTTCTGCAAGAGTGAATCTAGATAAGGCCATTTGATGCTATCAAAAACTTTTCCCATCTAAGGACAAGGCTTTGGACAGTACACGGATATTAGGGTATCTTGGACCAGAGAGAAATCTTATTTATCTTTGCAAAGTCCAATCGGTCCTCCTGAATAGGTGTGGGGACAACATCAGTCAGGGATGTAGCTTTTATCCAGTCATAGACTATGGGACAAACTCCCACACCAATTAAGGATCATCACAAACCTCACCAGTTTCTGCTGCAATGACAAGACAATCACCATCTCTAATATAAATACACAGCAATGTGTAAAAAAACAAATTAAAAAAATAGATTAACAATTACAAATCCCCTATGAAAAAGAGAACACTCCACTGCACACACAGTTCTCCACCAGGGAAAGGATGAGGGAGAGAAGGAATCATTAATGCCGCATGTTGGCCACATCACTTAATGCACTGCTGGAAAATATTCGGATACTATAGGAAGAAGGTGGTATAAGAACCTGTATAGAACAGAATGACATTCCTTTATTTCAAAGGATATGAGGTTTAAAACACAATACAAGTGTAAGCAACCTTTTGCATCTTAGGTATCAGTATAAATCACAGCACTTCTCATGTCTCAAGCCTTTCAGAAATACTTCAGTAAACATTTTGCCTGGAGTGGGAGTTAGCTAAACCTTCCCAGGCCACAGCATACTCCCTCCTGTGTGCCTAGCCACTTTGCTGACCAGCACATGTGGAACCTGGCCTATGGCTGCATCTCCTCCTCATCTTTCCCTGTTCCCTTTGGCACAGCCGGTATGTCAATGAGCCCAACTAGAGCACAATCCCTGCACCTGTGGAAGTGCAGGGACTGCCATTATGCTCAGCAATTGCACTGAGGTGCTAGGAGGGGGAGCGTTCCTGCGCCATCCCCTCTTTGTGCCCACTTGTGGCGCAGCCAGGCACAATCTGGCCCTATGCAACTAAATGTCTAATATATTTCCAATAGACAAGAAGCTTTGTGGAGATAAATTAGTACTTCAAATCAAGCGTGGGCAGCTTACATTTTACAAAGACAAGCCTCCTGCATTTTCAGATAAGTGCCAGTATCTGTCTGAAAGAACACCCTCAGCATAGCTAAAGAGCCTCTATAGGCAGGCAACATGGGGAGATGCGTCCAGGAGTAACAATGCCGGGTCTGTAAATTACGGAAGTCTCAGAACATTCTAATTCCCCCACAAACCAGGGTCTTAGTGTGGAAGAATGAGTGGGCCTTTGGTATACCCCTGCGCATGAGCATTTGTAGTGCTGATACTTGCTCAGCAGCTCCATGCTGACCATGTCAAAAGCTAGGGGCAGGATTGCAGGCTGAGTCTCTAGTCTGTCACTCATCTTCTCCAATATGTGTTACTCCTGGCTGCTATTTTTTCAGCCCTCCTATGATTTGCAGCTCCAGCATTGTCTTGGTGAGACTTGCCTCTGAAGGATCACAGCTTCAAGCAAAGATCCAGCATGCTAACTGCATTGTGTCCTTCCTCTGACTCTACTTCGTACCTTGTGGGCTCACCATTCAAAGAGCTCAGCTTTTTAAGAAACAGCCTCTGTCAGGCTGCTTCTGAGTCCAAACCTTGACTTTTACCCCTCCAGCCAGAAAATGATCAGAGCCCACCAGGACAATTCTTCACCCGGTTTTTGCACACTACATCGTAAGTTCTAGCTGCAGGCTAGGTGGAATTCCATAATGGGGGTGTGTTCTGACTCTGATGCTTAGGAACTGAGTGATCTTTACAGCCTTCCCTCTACGGATCTCAAAGTGCTTTACATTCATTAATTAAGAATCACAATCCCCACCCCCAAAAGATAATGAAATAATAGTATTCAGCACTTATACATTTTATCCATAGATCAACCCCAGCTATATAAAAGCAGTGTTGCCTAGTGGATAGAGTACTGGAGTGGGATTCTGGAAACCTGGGTTCTATTCCTGGCTCTGCCATGGGGTGACCTTGGGTAAGTCATTTCACCTCTCTGTACCTCAGTTTTCCCATTTATAAAACCATGATAATGATACTGCTCTCCTTTGCAAAGTGCTTTGAGATCTGCTAATGAATGTGTCATACAGGATCCAGGTATTATTACTACAGTAAAGTAGGGTTGCTCTCATTCTCCCTGTGTTTTCCTTTACAGAAGAGGAAACTGATGTACAGAGGGAGAAAGTGACAGGTTGTCATTGCCAGAACCAGGAACACAACCTTCAGCTCCCCTGACTCCCACTCCTGGGCCCTATTCACTGAACAACTGCTTTCTCATTTTCCTTATTAATAGTTGTCTGACGTTGTTATTACCTCTACTGACAAGCTATAAACCAGCATTTCACAGGGTGCATTCTGGTGGGGAATACAAATTGACAAACACTTAATTTACAGAACTATCCCTGAAATGGTGTGATGCAGAGATAAATTATTAGACTGCATGGGAGAAATAGAGACACACACCAAGCAATACATGAGTTCCGAAGCCTGCCACACCTCTGTGGCTATTTCAAAAGCATTATTTATTAATGACCCTGCCAGCAGGTAGGGAATCTTGGGGGACAACTACTGCACTGGTGGGGTGCAAAATAAATTTTATTAAGAAAATGCAAAAACAACAGTGAGGGGTACGGGGTTTGTTAAGGTAGACAATTGGGGAGAGGTTTCTTTTAGTAAATAGGATAGGGGGTTTCAATAGTGGGGTACAATACAGTGGGGTCCAATACAGTTGGTAACCAATTAACACTGAAGTATAAATGTAACAGGTAGCTAACAATTTCTATGTAAAGGGTGTGTCACAGCAGCATATAACCAACTAACAGTTATGGGTAAAATGTGTTAAATAACCAACAACTCTAGATAAAAATGTGTCACAGTGGTGTAAATGTAAAATGTGAGGGGTGTTAGAGAGAAAAAGGGTAACCAATGGGGTTTTAAGCTAGACTTCAGTAATACAATTGAGGTTTGGCAGCAGTAGGAGCGGGGTGAGCACGTAGGGGAAGGGATTAAGAGAGAGACACAGAGAGCAGACAGGCTGCAAGTTTAAACAGTAGAGAGACTGCGACGAGTGACTGGGGAGCTCGGGGGGAGACACGGGCAAGCTCGGGGGAGGGGGGTTAGGGCAGTGGGAAGACAGACTTAACCACAATTATACAGAACACAGCAAAATCTTATCTATGATCTAACTTAACCAAGACTACACAAATTAGCAAGTAACAGAACACAATGCAACAATTTTTTAAACCTAACTTACAGAGCACAATACAAACAATTCTTTAAACCTAACTTAACCCCAGCTCTGCAAAATGAAATTACAACTTATCTAGACTAAGAACCTGATTCTAATAGGTGCACCTTACACTATGCCGCTTCTTTGATCGGGAGGGGGAGCAGTTCCGGAGGACAGAGTGGTGTGTGCCCAGGGTACACCCCCGGGGGAGGGGGGTTAACTAGTGGTGGCTGCAGCAGTGGGGTGGCTGCCGGCAGCCCAGGATACAGTCCAGGAAGGCACAGCCTAGCAGTGGCACAGGCTTATTTCCAGCAGCAAAGGCGCTGCGGGGCAAGAAACAGATTACAGATACAGACCAAGGAGTTAGCTTGGGTCTGTCTGCTGGGGAAACAAGGCCAGCAGCTAGGACAGGGGGAGTTTGCAAGAGGGAGTTCTTACCAATCCCCAGGACAGCAGCAAGCACAGAGACAGGAACGGCAGTAGCGTCGGAGGATGGAAAGAGGACTCGATTCGCTTACAATAATCAGGAGATCTCCAGGCACAAATTTGTTGTTCGTGGGAGGGGAGTTTAAAAATGGGGGTACACTCAAAAACAAACGAGAGCGGGGAGAGGGCCCCCCAAAGACCCCTAGCTGATCAGACCAGGTGGCAAAGCAAGGACCTTCTCCGAGGTCTGATCAGAAAATGTCCGGCTTTAAAGGCAAACTCAGCCAGTTTCCCACCAGTACTTTTGATTGGCTCCTCTTGATACAGGGGAGGAGAGAAGGCAGGGAAAGGCTGCAGGTAAGCATAGGCGTGCCTGGGCATGTTCTGAGCCACAGGTATGACTCATATGCTTAATTAGTTGGCCACTTCAGGTCTTGCATTTCTGGGCAGCGCCCCCCACACCGAGCCCGGGTCTGAACAAAGGAACCAAACAAAGAAGCAAGAAGCCCCCTCCCTAGGCAGAGCAATGGCTCCAGTTAGTCTGTACAAGCCATTCCTAGGAATATGGCTGTTACTTTAGTTAACACAATGGCCGGGAGGGGTGGCCACACAGGACAAACAGAAAGGAGAGGGGAAAAAAGGAATGCAGCAGGGGGACAGCTGTAACAGACAATTAATAGTGCTTTGGAAGGGAAAACAAGGCCTGGTCTACACTGGGGGGGGGGGGGGGGAGAATCGATCCAAGTTACGCAACTTCAGCTACGTGGATAACGTAGCTGAAGTTGACATACTTAGACCTATTCAACGCGGTGTCTTCACTGCGGTGAGTCGACTGCTGCCACTCCCCCGTCGACTCTTCCTGCGCCTTTTGCTGCGGAGTACAGGAGTCGACGGGAGAGCGCTCGGGGGTCGATTTATCGCATCTAGACTAGACACGATAAATCGACCCCCACTGGATCGATCACTGCCCGCCGATCCAGCGGGTAGTGTAGTCATACCCTTAGTGGAAGATCAAGGAGGAGGAGCTGGGAAAGTTTAGTTTCCTTCAGAATAAATCGTAGTGGTAGACAGCATACACTATGTTTAGTTAAACAAATATTCCAAAAGACAAAGACTTACGAGTTTCAATGACACTATCACAGTAATAATTGCCTGTTTCCTCCTTACCACTAAGGAATGACAGCAAATATGCATGAAACCTATCTGTGAAGGGAAGGGTGCTCTGGTGGTTAAAGCACAAGAATGTTATTTTGGGGATGCAGGTTCAATGCCATATTCCACAACTGTCCCCTATGAAACCTGGAATAAATCACCTTTTTATGCCTCAGCTTCCCCACCTGTAAATGAGATAGTACTACTGAGCTGTGCCCAAAGGGGCTGCAAGTCGGAATTCAGTAGCATTTGTAAATTTTATTCAGTCTTACGTAGAAGACACTAGAGCGGAGCAAAACATTAATATCATTCAACAGTCAGAGTCCTTAGAAGGGCAAATTCAAGGCTGACAACCTCAAAATGTAACTTGGTCCAGTAATTACACTACAAGATGGGTCAGGAAAAGGACTAGATAGCTTAGAGTATGGGTAGTAAGGTGCTTCTCTCTTCTAGGTTCAAAGTCAGACCAGGTCAGTATGAACCAAAAGGAATTACCATGTTGTTACCAATATGCAGGAGGGCAGACTAGATGGTCATGATGGTCCCTTGTTCTGACCTTAAAGTCTATGAGAGATGGTCAACATTTCCCGAATTTTGAGTTTCCAATGAAAGTGTGTGTTGAAAGTTCAATTTTTGATGGGGGGAAAAATCTCAAATTTTCAATGAAAAATTTTGTTCAAAATTTTTGAATTTTTTCAACCAGGTAAAGAGTTAGTCAAAATCTGACAATACCTGCAATTTTTTTTTTACTGTTTTTTTCCAGGCAGCTCTAATGTTACCAACTGATGCTTGCATGAGACCCTGTATGGAAATAAATAAATGGTTTCAGTCAAATTCCTTATGGACAAATGTTCCTGCATAATAATCACCACCATGGAAGGTACCTTTGTTAGCAGTCTCAGCAGAGAGGCACCTAGGGCATACTAGACAGACATGTAGGAACAGAGTGGGAACTTCTTAGTGTGGGGGCCAATGTGTCTCTCGACCTGCAGATAACATTTAACTCAGTCTTGTGAAATGCTGGGCTTCAGAATTGCAGTTTTTCAAATGTATTCCATTTGATAATAGTCTGGTAGTGCAGCATTTTATCTTTATTGGTTGGTCAAACCAGTAACATATTACATAAAATGGGGCTGGAGGCAGGGCTGGTGCAAGGATGTTTCACGTCCTAGGCAAAACTTCCACCTTGCGCCCTCCCCCTCCCCGAGCCCTGCGGCAGCTCCCCGCCCCCCCCCCCGCCCTGAGGCACCCCCCCTGCAGCAGCTCCCCACCCCAGCTCACCTCTGCTCTGCCCCCTCCCCAAGCCCTGCGGCAGCTCTCCACCCCCCCTCTGCCCTGAGGTGCCTCCCCTGTGGCAGCTCCCCACTCCAGCTCACCTCTGCTCTGCCCCCTCCCCGAGCCGTGCGGCAGCTCCCCACCCCAGCTCACCTCTGCTCCACCTTCTCCCCGAGCACGCCGTCGCTGCTCCACTTCTCCTGCCTCCCAGGCTTGCAGTGCCAATCAGCTGTTTGGCGCTGCAAGCCTGGGAGGGAGAGAAGCAGAGCGGGGCAGTGTGCTCAGAGGAGGAGGCAGAGAGAGGTAAGCTGGGGCGGGGAGTTCCCCTGTGTGCCGCCCCACCCCCTTACTTGCTGCAGGCGGCCCTCCCCGCGCCTCCCTGCCCCAGCTCCCTCCGCCTAAATGCCGACAACGACCGGAGCGGCTGAAGATCCAGCCGCCACGGTCGCCGCCAAAGAAAATGCCGCCCCCCAAATGCTAGTGCCCTAGGCGACCGCCTAGGTCGCCTAATAGGTTGCACCGGGCCTGGCTGGAGAGCGGGGGGGGGGGGGGGGGAACCCAGGAAATTCTGATACAATTACAAAAAATCAGAAATTGAGCTGTAATGGGAGTAGGGTTCTTGTGGCAACCCAGCCTGCTAGCAGGTGTTAGAACCCAGCATTAAGCTGCTGAACTTTCTCTAACTTGTTACAGAAGAGGCCGTGTAGGAGGATGGGGACGGGACTCCCTAGCTCCCCTCTAGCTCCCTCTGTCCATTGTTTACCCTCTCTACTCCCCCAGTGGCTGCACTTGGGAGAGTTCTCTGGGGCAACCACACCCTGGCAGAAGGCTGGTTCTTCTTCCTGCCTTCCCCTTGCAGGAGGGAGTGGGATAGCTCAGTGGTTTGAGCAGTGGCCTGCTAAACCCAGCATTGTGAGTTCAATCCTTGAGGGGGCCATTTAGGGAACGAGGGTAAAAATCTGCATGGGGATTGGTCCTGCTTTGAGTAGGGGGTTGGATTAGATGACCTCCTGAGATCCCTTCCAACCCTGATATTCTATGAGAGGAGAATCTGCCTGGAACAGGGGTCAGCCACTCAGACAGCCCTTTGATAGAGCTCTGCCTACTTTTTCCACTATGGTGGCCAGCTGCTCATATGCTTAGCCAACATAGGGTCATTTCTCTGTTCTAGGATGAAATTCCCGTCCCGTAGGAGGGCTTCCAGGTCTTGATGGCCTATCCCTTCCTGCCCTGTGGAGAGGGTGGGGTCTGCAGCTGTGTTGCTTGGGATATCCCTTCACCAGGGTCATCTTGTGGCTTTCCAAACTCCTGGGAACTGGAGTGCCTATTTGGTCTCTGTTCTCACTTGTTGTCTGGGCCTGGGTATTGATTCACCCTCTCCCCTGCCCGACCCGAAGCCAGTCCTGACCTATGATCACAGAATAGACCAACTTTTCTGCCAAGGCTACAGTTATCACTGCACTATGGGCCTCCACTGTCAATTGTAACTGCTGGCTGGGGTAGGTTTTGATAGCACTGTGGATACATTGAGGGTGGATAGTGTTCTTGAGAGTGGTGTCATTCCCCACCATGGAGACCTGGACCACTGTCTGGCTGCAGCTTGAGCCCAAGAGTCCTTGAACCAGCTTCCCTGGGACCACCACCAGCTTGGGGGGAGATTTTTCCCCAGGTTTCCGCCATCTAGCACTGGGCATACCCCCATTCCATCACCGGGCATTCCCTCTATGCACCCTATCTGCCCACAAGAGTAGCACAGTAATGGGCTGAGGTGAGCGACCTCTTTCCTAAGGAGAGGGGAGCCTGTCTGCGGCATATTAACCGGACCTATGTCTGTGGGCACTGCTTCAGTCGTCTGAGAGTCCTGGCATTCCCTTTGATCTCAGCCTCCCTGTCCCCCTAGGTCTGCTTCAAGCCTCAGGGGTAGTCTGCCCATCTGGGAGGGCCCCTTCAAAACTGACCTCCCGGAAGAGACTGCTATTGCTTCTGGTTCACTCCCTGCTGATATTCTGTGTGACTCTGCCTTTAGTGACCCTTCAGCTTCTACAAAGTCCTCCATTAACCTGACTGCTTCCAATAGCCTCCCTGGGTGGTGCTGTACCACCCATTTCCTGCCTGTCATGGGTAGTATATATATTTATATATTGCTTCATTGCAATGGCCTCGGCTACTTGGGTCCCTGAGCACTCCTCCGGGCAGAACCACTTCCTGCAATGTTCCTTCAGCTATTGTGCTACCATTCGGGGTCTCGTCCCCTTCGGGTATCTCTCAGCCCTAAACCATTGGTGGTGGGTCTCCTCTGAAATATCCAAATAGTCCAAGATGGTGGGCTTTACTTGCTTGTAATCCTTTGCCTGTTCCAAGTCCAGATTACGGGAAGCGGACTGTGTCAGACCCATCAGGTATGGGGCTCGGATAAAAGCCCATTGTTCTGGGGACCACTGGCAGGAACGGGTGGAGAGGAGTGTGTGGGGGGAGTTGAGGGGAAAGGGCAGCATGAAGGCAGGGCCTCAGGGGAAAGGGGCAGCACCACAGTTTGGGCACTGGTGTCTGTCTCCTTTCCTCACCCCCCCCCCGACTTTTAGTGAGCTTCCACCACTCCTGGTAGAGACTCAACCTATTCACAGAGCTGAATACTAATAATTTGGTAGTCTCATGCTCATATGTAAAGAATATCTATATCTCTGTGAAAATCTCTGGATTAGGGTACTGCATTAGTGGTGCAGAGATTTCACTGAAAAACAGAAAATCCATCTTGTGTGAAATTCTGATATGTCAACATTTATTTCCATCCTCAGTTGGGATGAAAAGTCAAAATAGTTAAACATTTTGCAGATGAAAAGTTCCATAAATAATTGATTTGGAAATGTTGAGATGGAAGGTTTAGACGTTTTTGATTTAATCAAAACATTTAATTTTGGTTTCATGGCCTGATGGTTTGTCAAAACCAATTTTCCCAATGGAGAATTCCACTGACATCAATCCTTTCCCATGAAAAAAATTGATTTCCAGTGCAGAAATGTTCTGTTGGAAATGTTTTGACTAGCTCTAGTGGTGTAGTGACATATTAAGTATAGATATGCTCTGCCCTTCTATATATTAACTTGGGGGCTTACAAGGCCACAACCATCTATAACTCTTCCAGGGGCACTAGTCGATGTCCGCTGCAAACTCTTTTGCTGTCAACAAAGCTTTGACACCACTGATATACATATAGGCCAATCAGCCTTCCAAAAATCAATGGCAAGCACATGCAGGCATTGATATTCCAGAGAAGGTCTATTCAGTTTGTTCAGTCAAGCCTTTCCAGAGCAAGAGGTGCTGATCATCAGGAATTATAAGCAAAAGGATTCAATAAAGTGCTGATAGTTTTGCAATAAATTGTTTTATTTGGAACTTCAGGCTGATGTCAGTAGCCATCTTGCTGACTGAAAAGCAACATCATTCATATCCCTGGCAGTGTCAGTTGACTCCAGACTTCCAGACAATGGAAACCAGCCTTCTTCCAGCTTCAGTGCTGGCTAAACTATCAGAGAGAAAGTATCTATGCTTAAAACATAAACCTTTTGGGGGTAACTAATAGACATCAACTTAATTCCTCTAATTACTAAGCCAACTTCAGAGCAGGATGGGGGCTGATAGAGGTGGGTCACAGCACCAGTGTTGCATTGGGTTACTTCGGAGTTCAGTTTTGGTTCAGATTAGAATCCAGATTTGAAACTTCTCCAAACTTCAGAGGTATTTGGATGTGGGGTTTGGCCCTCTCTCTAGTGCAGAGACTTTGCCTGGGGCCAATGTCATAAATGATCTTTTCAATATGATTACTTCTTTCACTGTCGTATACAGTAAATTTTCCTCTCTAAACTAGTGGATCTGATTTCACAGTTGTAACCCTTCCATCACGCTGCAGGCTTCCCCTCCTTTCTCGGGTTTTTTCTGGGCCTTTCATTATCATTTGCTAAATTTATGACCTGCTGTTTGTCCACAGCTTCGAGACCTTTATGTGGCTTCCCCCCACCCTCCATAGTTCACAAATGAATCAACCTCTTCTCAGCAAGATGATAACTGCTGCCAGCTGCAGGCAGTTCCAAAACACCAAATTAAATTAAATATTTCCCATTGAATTCAATGATAGTTTTGCATTGACAGCAGCCTGGATGTCTTTCAATATTTATTTATTTTTCTTCATTCCAGAGCTTGAGCAGATTTTTTTCTTCTTTCCATCTTTTCTTTCAGGCCTGGTCTACACTAGGCGTTTATGTCGAAGTTAGCGCCGTTACATCGAATTAACCCTGCACCCGTCCACACCGCGAAGCTATTTAGTTCGACATAGAGGTCTCTTTAATTCGACTTCTGTACTCCTCCCCGACGAGGGGAGTAGCGCTAAATTCGACATGGCCATGTCGAATTAGGCTAGGTGTGGATGGAAATCGACGCTAATAGCTCCGGGAGCTATCCCACAGTGCACCACTCTGTTGACGCTCTGGACAGCAGTCCGAGCTCGGATGCTCTGACCAGCCACACAGGAAAAGCCCCGGGAAAATTTGAATTTGAATTCCTTTTCCTGTCTGGGCAGTTTGAATCTCATTTCCTGTCTGGACATCGTGGCGAGCTCAGCAGCACTGGCAACGATGCAGAGCTCTCCAGCAGTGATGGCCGTGCAATCTCAGAATAGAAAGAGGGCCCAAGCATGGACTGATCGGGAAGTCTTGGATCTGATCACTGTGTGGGGCGATGAGTCCGTGCTTTCCGAGCTGCGCTCCAAGAAACGGAATGCAAAGATCTACGAGAAGATCTCTAAAGACATGTCAGAGAGAGGATACAGCCGGGATGCAACGCAGTGCCGCGTGAAAATCAAGGAGCTGAGACAAGGCTACCAGAAGACCAAAGAGGCAAACGGACGCTCCGGATCCCATCCCCAGACATCCCGTTTCTACGAGGCACTGCATTCCATCCTAGGTGCGGGCACCACCACTACCCCACCACTGACCATGGACTCTGAGGATGGGATATTGTCCACGGCCGGTTCCTCGGACATGTTAGCGGACGGGGAAGATGAGGAGGACGAGGCAGTCGACAGCGCTTACAACGCTGATTTCCCCGACAGCCAGGATCTCTTCATCACCCTTACAGAGATCCCCTACCAACCGTCCCCAGCCGTTAACCCGGACACAGAATCTGGGGAAGGATCAGCCAGTAAGTGTTTTAAACATCTAAACATTTATTTTTAACTGAACAGGAATATTAAGAATAACAACAATGGGTTTCTCATGATTAGTTTGCCCTAGGCGCTTAACGTTTCAGTCCTGGGCAGTGCAACTATTGAAAAAAAATCTAACAATGTCCGGTTTAGCATGATTGTTCTGCCCAAGCTGCTCTACTGTTTAGTCCCTGCCAGTGCAGCTACAGTAAAATGTGGTCTATATGTCCGGGGATAGAGCAGAAATCCTCCTGGGACATCTCGAGGAAGCTCTCCTGGAGGTAATTGGAAAGCCATTGCATCAGGTTTCTGGGGAGAGCGGCCTTATTGGGTCCTCCGTAGTATGACACGTTGCCGCGCCACGAGACAATCAAGTACTCGGGGATCATTGCCCTGCACAGCAGGGCGGCATACGGCCCTGGTCTTTGGAGGCTTTCCCGAAGCATTCTTTCCTTATCGCTGTCTGAGATCCTCATCAGGGTGATGTCGCTCATGGTGACCTGCTTTGAATTAGGTAGGGGAATGTTAGTGTTGGGACTGCTTGCCCGTTCCTTTACAGAACTGTAACCGCTGGTTTGCGGCCACGCGGTGGAGGCGGGAGAGGGGCAGCCTACAGGGATCGTTCCCGGGGACAGCCGCGAGGGGGTGGGACAGGGGCAGAGTTCCTGCTTGCCGGATTGCTGGCAGCAGGGACTGACATTGCTTTCAATGTGAAATGAGGCCAGTGCTAATATTAAAGTTTTCAGCTGCCACAAGTCTACGGCTTACCATGTCTGCCTGCTACAGAAATTCTGGTGTCCTGCCCCGCTTCTCAAATCTGCTGTGCAAGACCCCAGGCACTGAATGCGAAGGCCGAGAATTCGACCTTGTGCTAAGTGCGCATGTGATAGGTGCTGTGCATGGTCTTGTTCACAGAGAAAGACTATGTTCTTTGTTCACAACTACATTTATCTTTCTGAGGAATTCACTCCCTTTTTCCCATTCCCACAGCCACATCTGCGACTGTCTCACAACCTAGCCTGGCATCACACTCCCAGAGGCTAGCGCAGATTAGGCGTAGGAAGAAGAGGACACGGGAGGACATGTTCTCGGAGCTTATGGGCTGCTCCCGAGCCCAGGCAGCACAGCAGACCCAGTGGCGGGAGAACTTGTCCCAAATGCACCAAGCAAACATGGAACGGGAGGAGAGGTGGCGGCAGGAAGACCAGCAGGCGACTCAAACGCTGCTTGGACTAATGAGGGAGCAAACGGACACGCTCCGGCGCCTTGTGGATGTTGTGCAGGAACGGAGGCAGGAGGACAGAGCCCCGCTGCAGTCTATCTGTAACCGCCCTCCCCCGCCACCAAGTCCCATACCCCCCTCACCCAAAGTGCAAAGAAGGAGGGGCGGCAGAGTCCGTGCTAACTCTCACTCCACCCCTGCAGAGAGCTCCAGTAGTAGAAGGCTCTCATTCCCCAAAATTTGACAAGTTCTTTCCTTCCCGCCTCACACAAGCCCCCGTCCAAGTTTCACCTCCCAGTTCCATGTGTAGTTGCTAATAAAAAATACGTTTCTGTTAATTACTGTTTCCATCATGTTCTTTTGGAGGAGGGGGGGAAGGGGGTTGGTAATTGGACAGGACAGTCACCTTTGGCAGGGTACATAGGCGGGGGCAGGCCCAGCAGCAGGGCACATACACAGTGCAGTCACTAGTTACCCTGGTCAGTCTGGGAGGTGGTTTTCATGTTCTGTGGTGGGGGGTGGGTTGCTCTGTGACTTTGTGGCGGGGGAGGGCAGTTACAGATCTTATGCGGCGGTCCTTATCCTGGATCACAGAGCCACGCAGCAGGGGATCTGTAACCGTCCTCCCCCTGCCACAAAGTCACATCGCCCCCCCCATACACACAGTCCCAATCAGGAGGGGTGACAGGCTCCGTTGAAACAACCAGTCCACCACAGCGGAGCCTGTCAATCCTGGAGTTTAGAAGCTTCATTTGCGTCAGTACACTATACCCGCTCCCCACCACAGTCTGCGTCCCAGTTTTAAAACATTCCCGCGAAAACAGTAATAAAGACAACGGTGTTCATTAACAAAGTAGAAGTGATTTTTATTTCTAAACGTGTGTTGGAAGGGGGTGAAGGGGGTATGTAACTGGAGAGGATAGTCAACATTAACTGGGTAAAGAAACGGGGGCAGGTTCAGCTTCTCTGTACACTACCTTAACAGTCACAGGTTACCCTGCTCAGTCAGGAACCTAGCTTTCAAAGCCTCCCGGATGCACAGCGCGTCCCGCTGGTCTCTTCTAATCGCCCGGCTGTCTGGCTGGGCGTAATCAGAAGCCAGGCTATTTGCCTCTACCTCCCACCCCGCCATAAAGGTCTCCCCCTTGCTCTCACAGAGATTGTGGAGCACACAGCAAGCTGCTATAACAATGGGGATATTGGTTTCGCTGAGATCACAGCGAGTCAGTAAGCTTCTCCATCTCCCCTTGAGACGGCCAAAAGCACACTCCACCACCATTCTGCACTTGCTCAGCCAGTAGTTGAAGAGTTCTTTTTCACTGTCCAGGGCGCCAGTATAGGGCTTCATGAGCCAGGGCATTAGCGGGTAGGCTGGGTCCCCGAGGATGACTATAGGCATCTCCACATCCCCAACAGTTATTTTGTGGTCCGGGAAGTAAATACCTTGTTGCAGCCGTCTAAACAGACCAGAGTTCCTGAAAACACGAGCGTCATGAACCTTGCCCGGCCATCCGACGTAGATGTTCGTAAAACGTCCCCTGTGGTCCACCAGTGCTTGCAGCACCATGGAAAAGTAGCCCTTTCTGTTAATGTACTGGCTGGCCTGGTGGTCCGGTGCCAGGATAGGGATGTGAGTTCCATCTATGGCCCCACCGCAGTTTGGGAATCCCATCGCTGCGAAGCCATCTATGATCGCCTCCACGTTTCCCAGGGTCACTACTTTTGACAGCAGTACATCAACGATTGCCTTGGCTACTTGCATCACAACAACCCCCACGGTAGATTTGCCCACGCCAAAGTGGTTCGCGACTGACTGGTAGCTGTCTGGCGTTGCAAGCTTCCAGAGGGCTATGGCCACTCGCTTCTGGACAGTCAGGGCTGCTCGCATCCGGGTGTCACTGCGCTTCAGGGCAGGGGACAGCAACTCACAAATTTCAAGGAAAGTTCCCTTCCGCATGCAAAAGTTTTGCAGCCACTGGGATTCATCCCAGACCTGCAGCACTATGCGGTCCCACCACTCAGTGCTTGTTTCCCGGGCCCAGAATCGCCATTCCACGGCATCAACATGACCCATTGCCACCGTGATGTCCCCGGCGCTGGGTCCCGTGCTTTCTGAGAGGTCTGTGCTACTCTCAGACTTCAGGCCCTCACCGCGGTGCCGTAGCCTCCTCGCCTGACTTATCTGCATCTGCCTCAGGGAAAGGTGGATGATAAGCCACGAGGCGTTGAGAACGGCCACAACTGCAGCGATGGTCGCAGCGGGCTCCATGCTCGCGGTGCTGTGGCGTCCGCGCTGTCACTGACTAGAAAAGTGCGCGAACTGATTTCCCGCCGGCGCTTTCAGGGAGGGAGGGTGGGAGTGATGGACGGATGACGACAGTTACCCAAAAGCACCCTCGACACATTTTTTTTACCCAGAATGCATTGGCGGCTCCACCCAGAATTCCAATGGGCAGCGGGGACTGCGGGAACTGTGGGATAGCTGCCCACAGTGCACCGCTTCCAATGTCGACGCTTTCACCGTTAGTGTGGACGCACAAAGTCGAATTACTGTCCTTAGTGTGGACACACACGTTCGACTTTGCAATATCGATTCCAAAAATTCGATTTAAGTAAAATCGAACTACTCTCGTAGTGTAGACAAGGCCTCAGCAGTTTGGTCATGGGTAGTGTAAAATGAGGAACTGCAATTTATAGAATTTAAATCCTTTCCTTGCATACATGGTGGCATTTCCCACTTGCCAAGAAAAAAAATACAGACACTACTCCTGCCTGCACAAAGAGAATGTCTGTGTACACTCTGCGACTGCATATATGCCTAACTGTCCCTGGGCTCCATGTTCCTTTTTGTGTCTTGATGGGACAGCACAAACAATGGGTCTCTGGGGTCTGAACATGATTCAACTGGGGGTTTTTTGGTCACACTAAGGCCCTATCAATCATTCCATTGAGAGAACCCACTTCGGAACGTTTGCAGAGTGAGCTGCAGGGCAGTTAGAAATGTCGTCCTGCCCCTCTGAGTAAGGAGACGGGCCATCAGAGTTCATCCCTAGGGATAAACATTTTTAAATCAGCAGGCCCAGATAACTTCCACCAAGGAGTCCTAAAATAATTGGCAGAGGAGATCTCTGGACTGCCTGTGTTAATTTTTAATAATTGGAATATCAGGGAAATTCCAGAAGACTGGAGGATTGCTAATGTGTTTCTAAAGGCAAGCAGGATAAGCTGAGTAAGTATCAGTCATCTAGTCTGACATCCATAGGTGCCAACTCCGTGGGTGTTCCGGGGCTGGAGCACCCACGGAAAAAAATTGGTGGGTACTCAGTACCCACCGGCAGCTCCCCCCGCTACCTCCCGTGCTCCAGCTTGTCTCCACCTCCCCCGCGAGCACACCCCCGTGTCCTGCTTCTCCCCCTCCCTCCCAGCGCTTGTGCCACGAAACAGCTGATTCGCGGGGCAGGGAGGTAGGGGGAGGAGGAGGAATGCGGCACGCAGGGGGAAGAGACGGGGCCGGAGTGGGGATTTGGGAAATAGAACCATTAGGGGCAGGGAGGGGGCAGAGTTAGGGCAGGGACTTTGGGAATGGGGTTGGAATGGGGGCTGGGAAAGGGACGGGGGGCACGGGCACCCACCAGCGCCGGAGAAAGTTGGCACCTATGCTGACATCAGTCCTGAGCAGAATAATGGAAAAGCTGATAACGGATTCAACTGATAAAGAAATGGGGCCAGATTTTTAAAAGCATTTAGGCATTGCTTTGCTCAGCGGTGCAACACCTACCTAATTTAGGAGCCTAAATCTCATTTTCAAAAGTGATTTAGGCACTAAGGAACCAAAATCCCATTGGCAGTCAATGGGATTTAGGCTCCAAGTGCCTGAATCCTTTTTGAAACTGGGACTGCACTGCAATGCTGAGCACACCACCACCTAACTACCTTTTAAAATCTAGTCCTTAAAGGATAGGACTATAATTAATGCCAGTCAATATAGCTTTATGAATAGTAGGTCTTATTAAACAAACCTGATTTTCTTTTTTAATAATATTACAAGACTGGGCTGACAAAAGGAACTGTGTAGATATAATAGACTTGTAAGGCGTTTGACTTAATACTGCACAATATTGTGATTAAAAATTTAGCAGTATACTGTATAAATAAAACATATGTTAAATGGCTTAAGAAGAAGCTGACTGACAGATCTCAAAAAGTGGTGGGCAATGGGGAATCATCATGAAATGGAAGTGTTTCTAGGGGTGTTCTGCAGGGATCAACACTAGACCTAAGGCTATTCAACATTTTCATCTGTGATCTGGAAGTAAACATATAATCACTGCTGATAAAATTTGTGGGTGACAAAGACTGGTGGAATCGTAAATGGTGAGGACAGGGCATTCATACAGAGTGATCTGACTATCTTGGTTAGCAGGGCCCATTCAAACAAAATGAGTTTGAAATACACACAAATGCCCAATGCAAAGTTATACATTTAAGAACAAGGCATGTAGCCCTTACCTACAGGACGGGGGACTATATCCTGGAAAGGAGTTACTCCAAAAGCGACCACAGTGGACAAGCAACTCAAAATGAACTCCCAGTGCACTGCTGTGGCAAAAAAAGCTAATGCAATCCTTGACTGTATAAGCAGAGGAGTATTGAGTAGGAGCAGGGAGGTGATTTTAGTTCTACATACGTCATTGGTGACACCAGTGCTGGAATACTGCATCCAGTTCTGGGGTCCACATTTTTAAAAGGATGTTGAAAATTGAAAACAGTGTAGAAAGGAGCCACAAAAATGATTTGAAGACTGGAGAAATTGCCTTACAGTGAGAGACTTAAAGAGTTCAGTCTCTTTAATTTATCAAAAAGAAGACCGAGAGGTGATTTGATTATAGTGTATGAGTGCCTTCAGAGGCCTAAAATATTGAGTACTAATGGGCTCTTTAATCTAGTGGAAAAGGGCATAATAAGAACCAAGGGCTGGAAGCTGAAGCCAGACAAATTCAGATTAGAAATAAAGCACACATTCTTAACAGTGATATTGAATAACCATTGAAACAAACTACCAAGGGAAATGGTGGATTCTCCATCTCTTGCCATCTTCAAATCAAGACTGGATGCTTTGTGGAAGATATGCTTTAGCCAAACAAAAGTGATTGGGCTAAATACAGAGGTAACTGGGTGAAATTTAATGGCCTGTGATACACAGGAGGTCAGACTAGATGATCTAATGGTCTTGCTGGCCTTAATCACAACTCTCCACCCCCCAGGATCTCATCCCAAATAAAGTGCAGGACAATCCCAATCTCAGAACATTATGTCCCAGTTTGAGAGAGAGTGAGATAAAAACCTTAAAGCTGTCTCACTGCCTCAGGCAAGGCATGACTGTCCAGTCAGGAAAGTGCAATAGCAGTTTGCAGACTGTCAGCATGAGAACAGGATATTATGTGTTCATAATATTTTATAGGGCTCTTTCACAGAGGATTTTGTAATTAGGCTGTTTCCATAACTGGTTTACCAGAATAGTCAAAGATTAAGGGAAATTCTCTTATTTTTCTCAGAACATCTAATACCATCAGGTTTATGGGGTCCTAGGCAGCCCTCCCAGACCTTCAGCCAGATGAAAGTAATAACATTTATAATGTGGTTGTCTCCCCTTATTATTATTTTAGGTCTACGCCACATGTGACAGAGTCGTTAGTGAATGATTGTGACCAGCCTGGGTGGAGGTTTAAGCAGCTGTGTGCATGTGTGATTGTGTGCATGTGTGGTGAGGGGGTTCATAAGAAAGGTAAAGAATGTTCTATCTCTTTAAGAATTGCACTTAAACTGATCAGAACATTCACGTCTGCCGGGTCACAGAAGGAAAAGTTTCCTCAAGATTCCTTGTCCTCCAGCCCTCTCTTGCCTGCAACTTACTCCCCATGGGATAGAAATGCGTTACTCCTCTCCTGACTGCCTGCTGCTAATTAAACTGTTCTGCTACTTGACCCAGGCTGGCTAGCAGAGCTGGCTTGCTTGACTTTTGCAAGAGGCGTTTTAACCGTATCCCTACCAGAGTCTGTGTGAAGTCTCTACTCCCCATTATCCTTCTCCATCCCGCCCCTTCCTCCACATGCATGGGAGAAGCTACATTGTTGGAAGAACCTTTCTGATTTCTGGTAGAGATCACTGAGTGAGCAATCTGAGAGTCTTACCTATGAGCCACCCTCACTACTACCACTGCCTTCACTCTATGCCTCCTGGCCATATACAAAGGCAGCAGTTCAGCTCATTAACCATTTTGCTGCTAGTTTCTGCTATGAACTTTGCAACTGTCACATATCCAGCCCTGGTAGAGCTCTCTCTGGCTTGATACTCACCAGGCTCTTGTGTTTTGGTCCCACTGCTCCAGGTGCCGTGGGCTTTAAGCTTTCTGAGTCTGAAAAGAGTCCAGGCACTGCCCCTGGCGGGGGTGTCTAGGTGTAAATCTTCTATCTAGCACACCCTTCTGAGAGCTGAAATGCTGTGGTCCAATGGCTGTTTCCCTGGCACCAGTGCTGTTCCCTCAGACTCCTCGGTAGCTTAAACACATCCTCTCCCAAACTCTAGCCAGGTGTGTACCCTGGGTTTACAGTTTAACTCTTCTAGGGCACACAACAGTGAAAGCAAAAAGGCAGACTTTGCACAGGTTTCTAAACATGATTATTCTTGACTTAGCATGAGGGATACACAGATCTAGAGAAAATAATAAACACACTCTCACACATTTCCCTGACTTAGGTTCCTGAACACACTGGAGACTTCTTTGTATTTGGGCAGAGTCCTTGGGATATCCAGGATCTTTCTCCTGAAGCTCGTGGTTTCTCTTCAGAATCATAGAGTGAGTCTTTCTCTGTAGATCAGGTAGCGGTTGAACAGAATCCTCATGCTATGAAAACATGCCCTTCTCTCCTGCTCAAGCTTCCTGTGAATCCCTTGAGTTTGTGTGTTCCACCAACAACATCGGGTTCTTTTGTTCAGCTGCTGGGGATTTTTCAGTCTCCACTTTCCCCCTCCATGAAGAGAAATTGGAGGAACTAGTCTCCTACCTTCAGCCAACCCATTGCCCCAAGGTGTTTCCACTTGACTAGGTGACCATTAAGGTTTAAGGCCTAACTATTGTCCCTTGTCTGGAAGAAACATACTATAATCCTGATAGCGAATGGTGGATTCCACATACACCAAGGCCTTCCATCATTGAACAATTTCATAACATCAATCAGAATTCATAAGCTGAACAAAGACGGATTCCCCAAATCATCACATCATCTCTCACGTCCAAGTTTAATGGCCATACTTACAAGGCTGAAACTCAGACGTGAGCAAGCTGAGCTCTAAAGAGGCTTAGGCCAGGAGATAGGATATGGCTAGAACCTCTGTTGCTTGACAGCAACAGAATTTGAACCTAACTGAAGCCTTACTGACACAAAGGCAGCGGCTCAGTTCATTTTGCAGCCAGTTTCTGCTATGAATTTTGCAACAAAAGGATTACTTTGACTGCTCGTGTTCAACAGAATTTTTAATATGTCCCAAGGGAAGAACTTTAGCTGGCACAGCACTGGAGGTACATTTCACCAGACATAAATGGTATATTATGCAGCACTAACGCTGTTGAGTCAAGGTGCTGCTTTCCAAGGTACTGATTTAGAATAGTAAAGGAACATAGGGCTCGTCTATACTGCGGAGCCTTGGCTGGTATAACCAGGTTGGCATAGCTAGGTCAGCAGAGCTCCCTCGTGTAAGCGCAGCGTGAGCCAGCAGACCAAGTTCTTCTGCCCACATAACTACACCACTTTCCCGAATGACATTAGTTAAACTGACAGAAGCACTCTTCTGCCATCATAGTTGCATCAATACCAGGTGTTTTGCTGGCACAGCTATGTCAGCTAGGGTGTATGATATTCTTCCACACTCCCAAGCAACATAGGTAAACCAACAAAACTTTGTAGTGTGGACCAGGCCTTAGGCTGTGTGCGAGTACGTACATATGTAGGTACAATAGTTGTGTGTGATTAGGCAGGTGTATGTGTTAAATTAAAGCATTTTTCTTTTTTAACTGCACTCATTTAGCTATGAAAATGGCCCATGACACCGAACTCGAATCTAGCAAAGTCCTGCCTGAATCAGGCAAGTGCAACTTCTCTTGACCAGAGCGTGCACAAATACACTCAGACTATTTCCCTCTAACGTTACTTGAGTCAAGCTGGATTGTCTCACTTGTTTGTTTCAACAAAAATGTCTCTGCTGCTGCCTTGCCCTCCAGTCCTGCAGCATGGCCTTGCTATAACCACAAGCTGCCTTGACTGAAATCACTAGCTGGAAAAATGAGCTTTGCCAAGGTTCTCTTGATTTAGACAAGACTTCTGCTTTCTAATTTCTCTCAGAGGAAGTGGGAAAAGGTTTGTTCTTTCAGCTGCATCTCATACCCTAGAGGAATATACTGGGAATATTGGGGTGCCCAGGGCCTTTCTTCTCTCCATCTTTTACAGGCAATCATACTAGCAGAATGCTGTGCAATGAAAACAATTCTCCATGAATAGATTCACAAAACCACAGGGAGTTTATATTAACGCCTAAATATAACACAGGCTCCAGAACAACCCTCTTCTCTATCCAGACTCTATGTAGGGCAATAGTGTAGCGCTCAAACACACATATAGAGACCCCTCTCTCTCCAAAGGGAGTGGCAGATTAACTCTGGTTAGATGAACTGACCTGAACTTGCCTCCCTTTGTAGTATATCAGATCATGGCAGCCTTCCCTCTCTGGTGAAGTAAGAACTGTTTGTGTGTGATGTGCACGGACCCATATACATAATTATTTGTATTCAGTACAGCCTAGAGGGCCAAGATAATATCAGGATTCCATTGTGTTTGGCGCTGTACAAACACATAGTAACAGATAGTGTCTGCATTGAAGAGTTCAACATCTAATTGGACAAGAAAGACAAAGGGTTGGAGAGGAAGCAGAAAGATAGTGATTTGTCCAAGGTTACAGCAGAAATAAGACCCAGGTTTTCTTTGTCCTACTCTAGTGCCCTACCCCCTAGACAATACAGCCTTTTTTAATCTATAGTATGGAATTGATTAATCCATTTTTTTTCATATCATCACATCCTAAGTACTTTGTATAATGTTTTTGTCATGTACCAAATCTCAACCTCAGTTCTGAGTCATGGAAAAAAAAAATATATATATATATATATATATTTTGGTAAGGATCTTGGCTTTTATGAGCTTATGAGTTACATCAGGGGTAGGCAACCTATGGCACGCATGCCGAAGGCGGCACACGAGCTGATTTTCAGTGGCACTCATACTGCCCAGGTCCTGGCCACCGGTCCGGGGGGCTCTGCATTTTAATTTAATTTTAAATGAAGCTTCTTCAACATTTTAAAAACCTTATTTACTTTACATACAACAATAGTTTAGTTATATATTATAGACTTATAGAAAGAGACCTTCTAAAAACATTAACATGTATTACTGGCACACAAAATCTTAAATTATAGTGAATAAATGAAGACTCGGCACACCACTTCGGAAAGGTTGCCGAGCCCCGAGTTACATCCTAACACATGGGAGCCAAGATGAATATTTCATAATTTTAGAAACCTCCATAGAAATTTGCTTGATAAAAAAAATACTGATTCATTAGCATTTCATTTAAAGCCACAAGATAGTGTAGTTGAGGAGTGTTTTAGCGTTTATATACTGTCACAAATGCAGGCATCCCCGTTTGATTTCTCTGCTTCCAAATAACCTCTCTCAGTTGCCCACTCTGTTCTCACACAAAGATTGGAAACGGAGGCCTCAGTCATAACAGACAGTGGTTCATCCGTTGGTGCTTTAAATCAGTCAACGAGCACACTTACTAACTGCCAGCTGATTATGCAGGGTTTGCAAATTTTTGAGGTCAGAATTTTAGTCTCCACAGAAATCTACATTTCTAGAGGGAGAAATACTGGAACTTGATTTATTTACCTACAATTTCAGCCTACCCGATAGAATCTACCCACATACAAACCCCGCTGCCTGCTGATGGCATTTGTAAATACGCATCCCTGAAGCATCTATGTGTCTTCCTAGCTCATATATATGATCACACTTCAATTCAAATCAGGTAATTCCATAATCCATTAAGTGCATAGCCACCATCTAGTCCTTTCAGTGACAATAACTCATATGACTGATGTCTGCATTTAAATAAATAATTTTCCTGGCTGCATATAAAATTCAAGGCATGAATTACTCCAGCCAAGTGACTGGCATAATTATGCAGGTGATTTCCCCTTTAAATGCTTTTACATGGAGGTTTGTTACATTGCAGATCCTTTATTTACTTGGCGGTTCGTTCACCTGCACATCTACCAATGTGATATATGCCGTCATGTGCCAGCAATGCCCCTCTGCCATGTACATTGGCCAAACCGGACAGTCTCTATGCAAAAGAATAAATGGACACAAATCTGACATCAGGAATCATAACATTCAAAAACCAGTAGGAGAACACTTTAACCTGTCTGGTCACGCAGTAACAGACCTGAGGGTGGCAATTTTGCAACAGAAAAGCTTCAAAAACAGACTCCAACGAGAAACTGCTGAACTTCAATTGATATGCAAACTAGATACAATCAATTTAGGCTTGAATAGAGTCTGGGAACGGCTGAGCCATTACAAACATTGAATCTATCTCCACATGTAAGTATTCTCGCACTTCTTATTAAACTGTCTGTACTGGGCTATTTTGATTATCACTTCAAAAGTTTTGTCTCTTAATTAATTGGCCTCTCAGAGTTGGTAAGACAACTCCCACCTTTTCATGCTCACTGTATGTGTATATATATCTCCTCAATATATGTTCCATTCTGTGCATCCAAAGAAGTGGGCTATAGCCCACGAAAGCTTATGCTCAAATAAATTTGTTAGTCTCTAAGGTGCCACAAGTACTCCTGTTCTTTTTGTGGATACAGACTAACACGGCTGCTACTCTGAAATCTTTATTTACTTGGGCTTAAATTAGACTTAAGTGGTGCATAAGTCTTGTTCTGGGTCTATGCATGTGGGTGAATTTCATTCTTCACCCTTACTCTACTCCAAATCTAATCCCCATTCAACATTACTCCATCTGGAAATTGTCTAAAATATTTAAAGCATCCATTTTAAGGGTGAACACCTGGCATATAGAATCCTGAGCCCAACAACATTCAGGAACTTTTTATGACCTAAAGAATCTAAAAGCGGGAGAAGAGGAGGAGGGTATGGTTTCATATTCTCCAAGTCGGCAATTTATGAAAAGAGCAAACAGAATTAATTTGCTTTGTGCGCCAACATGAAAACAGAGTGAAATCTATGTGGGAGTTTAGATTAAAATATAAATAGACTTTTAAAAAGGTCAGATCAAAAAGCCAGTGGTACAGAAACCACCAGAATAAGTCTCATTTTTGAACAATATTCCCCACAGAAGAAGGTCCCCCTGTACCCTACATTGTCTTGACGCCTGCAGCTCATGCTGGGAGCCGGGTATCAAGTATAGGGGTTCTTGTAACTAAGGTCTCTTCAAGAGCCTGAAAAAGAATCTCTCTAGATTTTATTTCATCTCCTTTAGTGGTTGGCTTGTGAAGGGCTCCATGCTGACAACCCGGGAAAATGGAGAACCTGCAATGAATTAGCCAACTAGTAATGGCTAATGATAGGCTGAGGGGGGCTTGAGGTAAAACTGATCAGTTGATGAGCTGTTTATTTAAATGCATATTAAAATAGTACATATTTTGATTGTATCCTCTCCCTTACTCTTTGTTGCTTGACTCCTGGGGATGGAGGGAGATGGAACTGATAAGACATGTGTCTGTCCCCTCACAGACAACTTTTGCTTGAAAATTGTAGTTGGGTCCCCCACTCGTCATCTCTTTGTGTTTTAGAGTGTAAACAGTTCAGGGCAAGGGCTGTCCCTAAATATGTGTTTGAACAGCATCCAACACAACTATGTCCTGATCCTGAGTAGGACCTCTAGGCAAGACTGCAATACAAACGGAATAATAAATACAATAAATACAACCCCGATATAACGTGACCCAATAACACAAATTTGGATATAATGCGGTAAAGCAGTGCTCCGGGGCGGGCGGGGCTGCGCACTCCGGTGGATCAAAGCAAGTTCGATATAACGCGGTTTCACCTATAATGTGGTAAGATTTTTTGGCTCCCGAGGACAGCGTTATATCGGGGTAGAGGTGTAGTAGGTGTCAGATTCACTACCTTTATCCACCAATGTGTACCAACTCTGCCCAGGAAGGATCACTTTTTGGAATGAGAGGGGAGATTAGTTTTCATGGCCCATTCAGTCCTTAGCCACTCTGTTGAGAAGACTGGATAGTTTGGGGATTTGGGAATGGGATTTGGAGCATTGTGATCTAGGTCACTGGTTCAAATGCAACCCAGTTTTGGAGTGAGCAAAGTTTGTTAACGCCTGATGGTTATTCCGTGCAGCCTGGCTCCCAGGAGACAGCTATCCAGTGGCAAAAATGGCTGTCAGAATTGTCCCTCTAAGTCAGGGACTGGGAAAGTTGGCAGGGTCAGTGCATGACGGAAGCTGGCACTGCTGCTGCCCATGATTCCAGCTGTCAGGACTGTCAGATTAATAAGCTTTACCATCACTAAAATTGCCTTTTGTTTTAAAAAAGCCAACAAAAAGCAGCTGCTTTCTACTCTAAATTACTTCTTCACATGCGAGCTCTGCCATGTTTCCACAATCAAGAGGGTGCCATTGTCCAAAACAGAAACAAACATCCATGTGCCGTGATTTAATGAGTCACAATTTAGCATGGCCCCAAACCCTCCAGCCACCATCCTGAACGTCAAAGGCATGTCAGGCTGCAGTCAAAGATTTATTTGTCTTTTGGCTATTTTCTCATACTTCTTGTTCAAATCGTCTTGCCTTACAGTATGGAATGGAGGCCAAAACCCTCCAGGAAAGGAGAACCTTGTGATGTCTGGGGTTTTGAAACATTTCTAGGGCTTTTTCTTTAATGTGGGATGTAGCCAAACTATTTATGACTTATGAAACATTTTCCTTCACTTGATTTAAATCACTATTTTCAATGGAAATGTATGCCAACAATACATATTCTTGTTTGAAAGCCTTTCTTGACAGGTTTATTGCGTGACCAGGGAGGTGAAATCAAAATCAGGTGTTGCAACTCATAGCTTGTGTTTTGCCTGAGCTGAATGGCCCTGGTGCACTGGAAGACACTGAAAGAGTTAATACTGTAGGCCTCACTGCTGTAGAAAGTAGTGCTGACTTTCAATGCTACTCTGCTGTTTGCAGTGTTGCTGTGGTTACTCTGGGTTACCAATAACAAAACCCTTATCCCCTTTGTAACCACAGGGGCCTCTTGGTGGTTGCCACTTCTGCCTGAAACATGACTTCTGAACATCAGAAGGGTCTGGTTCTAAATCTAGAACCCACAATTTGTGATAATTTGGTAAAAATCCATTGTAATAAATCTGCTGAGCATAATAATAAATCAGGTTTAAAAGGGAAAGGGGAGTGTGATCTACAAGAGAAACTACTCGGGCTTCCAAAGCATCACCTTGCCAACAAAACTATATGAACATACACAGCTGTGGAGAAGTACTGTCTACTAGTATTGTGGGACTGAATCTCTACTGAGCTCTGTTTCTCTGCCTTATCAGAAATTTTTATGAAAGCTAATGTTAAAATTATCAATTACACAGGTTAAAGAAAGAGTGTCTATACATCTGGGTATAATGCTTAAATTGTCCAAAAGTACAAATACACATATCAGGTGAGAGCTTCTGAGTTTGCTGTTGAAAGGAACCAATCAACAGGGTGTTCAGTATCTTAATGCCACAGGGAATTCATCTGTCAACCACAGTACTGAGCTCATAATTAAACACTTCTCCCAGACAGCCAGCATAAAACAGGGCAATAAAAATGAATTCAAGGCTGGCTTCAAACACCGCAGCCACTAATTACATTTAGCTGACCATAGGAAGGGAGGAGTTCCCTCTGCGCTTGATAATGTGCTGCTTCTAGCAAAGATCAGGGCACCTGCAGCAATGAATGGAATTAGAAATAGCAATAGAGCAAAAGCACAGCCAGCTTGCTATGAGAGGAAATATGGCAGGGTCTTTCCCCACACAAAGAAAAGCCAATGCAAACCCCGTCCATGTCAACATGAGCCAGAACAGACCCAGCCTGTGCTGAGAAGGAAGGAATCTGTTCAAGTCTGTATCAAGAAGAGCCAGAACTGACCTGGCATTTACTGGGAAATGCCTTGCCCATGTTCAGAATATCTGGGGATATGGTCCTGCCCAGTACCAAAAGTCAGAAAAAAATCCCGATCTCATGTTGATAAGAGCCAGAAACGACAAAGAGCATCACCAGGAAAGTTGATTTGCTAGCACTAGTAAGTTTTTCTAGAAAGGCCAGTCCTGGCAGGGAATGCAGGAAATTTCCAGAGTGGATACAAACTGCAAATACAAAAGTAAAAGCTCATATTGATAACTGCAAAGCACTCCAGAAGTAATCATCATCATCTTTACTTTGTGCAAACACGATATTCACCATTTACTTTAGTTAATGGGAGTCTCAGGTAGAATTTCAATTGCAGCTATTCATTTTTCAGACACAAAAGTACTTTTTTTAACCTTTTTACATACATGAGTGGATTCCTTTCCTTTTCTTACACACACACCAGTTCCCTGCAATGACACAAAAAAGACTACTAAAGCCTGTTAGAGGAAGGTGCTTGAATATAAAACTAACCTCTTGTAAGCTTTAGCGAACAATAACTGAAAACCAAAAAGCAACTCATTATACATAACAAGTGTGGAGCAAGTGTGACATAGCAGTTTCTGCAGCAGTCTAGAAGCCGGCATGCTTGTGATTCTTTCCCTAGTTGTGACACTTACTCCCTCAGTGTCCTTAAGCCAGTCACTTAATCTCTGTCTGTCTCAGTAAAAAGGGGGAAGCAATCATTACTTCACAGCACTATTGTGAGGATTAATTCATGCTGATAGAGCCTTCAAGAACCTCTGATGGAAGTGCTCAGAATATTACTAAGTCAAGGGGAAGAAAACCTCTTCGGATTTTTCAGACTGACACTCAAGACTGTCAAAACGAATTTGAATTTGAAACTTCTGAAGAGATTTTATTTTCTTCACCTGGATGCTGCTTGGCTTCTGATTTTTTCATGGCTCATTGTCCTGTTATTTTCAATAACTATGAGGACTTCTTATGAGGTGATTCACTCCACTACTTAAGTGACTCTTTCTGGTGCTTGTTGATAAGATGCTGGCTTCAATTATTAATACATTGCTAGAGATCTCTTGATTGTTATTGTTGTTGGTTTTTTTAACCTGGCTGAAGAGCTGTAGAGTTCTGGGTTATCCATTAACTTCAAAGTAATTTTTCTAAGGCAATAAAGATAAAATTAAAATATCATTTCTCCAGGTTGTTCTCTGAATGGGAATGAATCATGAGCAGAACTTCAGCTACAAGAGAAGATACTATCGCTGAAAAGATTCTGAAGCCACTTGAAATTTCAAAGGGACTTTGCTGTTGGGTCTAAACCCTGGCAAGTACTTTCACCATAGGTTGCTGTGCATTCGAGAAATATTTTTTCTTTTTTTCATCTCCAAAGATAAAATTATTTTGGGGGGAAAGCCTCAATTTATTTTCTTGATCATTTAAATTTTCATTTGTTTTTTTAAATGAGTTGAGGGCTGGTGAAGTGTGCTGGATTGACAGGCCTAGAGAGTAACAGATTGTGTATCTACAGCCTGGATGCAGCACATGCATTGTAGTACAAGTTTTCTCCCTACCGGGTCCTCTGCTAACATACCCCAAAAGACCATAACAAACCCCTAGAACTGAGGGACTAGTTCAACTTCCCTGGGCTGTTAATTCTTGGACTAATTGATGAGCCTACCCACAAGGGAGTTGTCATGGCTACAGGGCTAGCTGCACTCCTTTCCCCTTTCTGGTCTCCCTCAGTGCACCCAACTCAGGTCTTGGGCCTTTTGGCCTTACCTGTCTAGGGGTGAAATCTTGGGATTCTTATTTTTAAACCAGGACCAGATTATACAGCCCTGTGAATACCAACCACTTATGTCCCTGCAGGTCCAACTGAGTTTCAGGCACCCTTTGCGAACCTGTGACCTGTTATATAGGGCTGTTCTACACCTAAAAATTAGATCAGCCTAGCCATATCATTCAGGGCTATGAAAAGCTTCACGCTCTGCACAACATAGTTAGATCGATTTACTACAGTGACGGAAAAAACCCTTCCCTTGATATAGGAAGCGTCTGCACTATGGCGTAGAGTGGTGCAGCTGCAGTACCAGAGCTATGCTGCTGTAGTGTAGACATACCCATCGTGACCAACAGGCTTCTTAAAACAAAGTACTTTTAGTTAGCAGTTGGGACTAAGCATTAGAGACAAAACATCAGATGTGCTGTACATATATTTAGGCTTATCTAGTCTGATGCTTCACTATAAGCTAAATTATCTAGGCATTCCTCCTAAATTACAAGAACAGAACCAAACCAGTTTACATTCTCCTATCAAGCACACTTTTTTCTACACATGTCTCTCAGGGCAGGTCTACACAACAAAGTTAAGTCAACTTAATGTAAGTCGACATTCAGATGCTGTCGTGCATGTCCACACCCAGGGCCGGTGCAAGGATATTTTGTGCCCTAGGCGAAACTTCCACCTTGCGCTCTCCCACCCCTCCCCCGACACAACCTCCGAAAACTAGTAAACTTAGCATTATAAACAGCCTGTCAGAACGGCTAACAGCAGTTGTAATGTTTCTTTAAGGCGTTTCAGTTGTTTGCCATTGCCTCTGATGGTGTCCCATTCAAAGTCTTACTATTATGCAAAGCTAAACAATTGAGCCTCGCATTGCATCACCAGCCAGGTTAGGCAGGGTGACAAATCCCCCTTGCCTCAAAGGGCCATTATTCCCTGGTGACTAATTTCTACTCCAAGTCTATAAAGCAGACTTTTAAGGTAAATACATTATTCCTTCAATATTACCCATGCACACATCTCACAAAGATTCTCACTCTTGACAAGTTACCAGCCTTGTGTAGATCCCTTCCACGTTCCTCTTTGTGGGTAAGTGCCCTGTAAGACACGTGTGAGTTTGTCAGACCTGCGGTGACAGCTGTTTGTGAAGATCAGGGGGCCCTTTACCAAGGGGTGCTGGTGTCACAATGAGTTTGGGGTGGCTGACAGTATGGGGCAGGGCACTGAGGCTGGTGGGGCAGGTAACACTCACTGGGCTGGGGGGCAGGGGAAGGGGGAGGTACCCGTCAGTCTCCAGTGCTCAGGCCGTGCCAGGGCCAGCAGCCTCTTCACCTCGGAGTCTCCCCCACTTGCCCGGGGGCCACTCCTCCTCTCTGGCTCCCCGGCCGCTGCCGCCATGGCCGCCCAGGAGGACACAGGCGGGCGGCGCTGCTGCGGAGGAGACGCAAGGGGCCGGGCTCAGCTGGGGCCCCGCACCTGCTGGCCGAGAGCAGCAGGAACTGGGTGCCACTCGGGGGGAGCCGGGCGGCCCAAGCCCAGGGCAGCAGCAGCCTCCGCGGCAGCAGGGACAGGCGGGGAGCGTAGCCCGCCATGGGGCAGGAGAGACTGTGCTGCTGCTGTTTCCCGGCCCTGCCAGGGGTGCGCAAAAGACAACTGTAGCGCTGGAGACTAATAGGTACCTGCCCCTAAGCAATACTGTAAAAAAAAATGTTGGGCACTGCCTTTTGGCACCCCCAAATCTTGGCACCCCAGGTGGCCACTTAGTTTGTCTAGTGGTTACACCAGCCCTGTGGACCACACCATACTCATTGTGTTGGTGGAGTGTGGTCCTCACAGGCACTGCTTGCTAATCCACAGTGCAACTATCCGCAGGGGGTTTTGAGATGGGCTTGCAATGCCTCATGGCACCAAAACATTGTTGCAGGGGGGACTGGGAACATGGTTTTGACCTACTGTGATGCTGTTTCCTCCTTCCCTGTTTAACCCACACACTTCCTGGGTGTGGTGCTCTGTCCCTTCTAGTGGCACCAAGACCACTTAGCGATTAATGAGTCTGCTACAGCCTTAGCTAAGGGCCATGTGACTTTTAGCTCATGCATTTAACTCCAGAGGTCCCAGGTTCAATCCTGCCCACCGACGACCAGGGTCTGTCCACGTTACACCTCCCTCCCCTGATATCAATGGCAAACAACCCATGTTTGTTCACACCTTTTTTTGAAAGGCTGGCTTAGCCACGCATATGCCATAGCCCAAGAAGCATGGACCCGCCTCAGCTGTGCACTCTTGTGAGCATTACAAACACCTCGCACCTTATCCTGCAGCAATTCCAGAGCTGAAACAGGAGCCGCTGCATGGAACATTGCAATGTCATTCAAACAGCCTGCTACAAGCTACAGAACAAAACAATTCCTGGTTGCTGATGGCAGTCACTCAGCAGTTGACCATGGAGGAGCACTGTTTCTGGTCCAAGTAAACAAGCACTGACTGGTGGGAACTCATTGTTATGCAGCTATGGGATGACAAGCAGTGGCTGCAGAACTTTTGAATGCGGAAGGGTCCAGGAACTTTTGCAGGGTTTTCCCCAGCCCTGAAGCGCCGCAACATTAAAATGAGACATGCTCTGACAGTGGAGAAGCAAGTCGAGTGGTGATCGTTCTGTGGAAGCTTGCAACGCCAGGCTGCTACTGGTCAGTGGGGAATCAATTTGGAGTTGGTAAATCCACCATGGGAGCTGTTGTGATCCAAGTGTGTAGGGCCGTTAATCGACTTCTGCTAAGACTCTGGCAATGTGCAGGGCATAGTGGATGGATTTGCTGTGATGGGATTCCCTAACTGCAGTGGGGCAATAGATGGCATGCATGTCCCTATCTTGGCACATACACCGAAAGGGATACTTTTCAATGATGTTGCAAGCACTGGTGGGTCACAGGAGGTATTTCACCGACATCAATGTGGACTGGAAAGGTGCATGACGCGCGCATCTTTAGAAACACAGGTCTGTTCAGAAAGCTGCAATCAGGGACTTTCTTTCCAGATCGCAAAATAATCATTGATGATGTTTAGGGCCCTACCAAATTCACAATCCATTTTGACCAATTTCACAGTCATCGGATTTTAAAAATAATAAATTTCACGGTTTCAGCTATTTAAATCTGAAATGTCATGGTGATGTAATTGTAGGGTCCTGACTCATATTCCTGCCCCTAGCAGGTGGAAGTTCGCTGCGGCTCCCACAGCTGCCAGTGTGGCTCTGCCTGACCTGGCTCCAGCGAACTTAAGTCTGAGGAAGCATACCTGATGTCAGAGTCATGGAGCAGCTCAGGGTGACATGAACTCCAGCCAGACTATATATTCGAGCCCTGCTGTTGGCAGGAATATAAGAATGATTGCTGGGCATATCGCTACTTTCTGCCTGTGGCAAGGGGTTTTTATTTTAGCAGCATGGTAGCTCTGCTGTGGTTACGGTTTCTATTTAAAAACTGACTATTCTAAGTGCTCTAAAGTCCACGTGCTGACTCGGATTGTCTTGAGATTTGCTATGCTTCATGGGAGTTTAGTGTAGGATTAATGGGCTAAAGTTAGGATCTTTTGCACAAGAGGTTCCCAAGATATAGCCCCCGAGAATTAGCTGTTTACAAAATCACCGGGTTCTTCTGACATTTGTTGTGCTTGCAATGCCACCTTACTCTGGCCCCCTGGGACTGGCAATAGCCACTGAGAATGGCTCAGTAAAGGTGATGCAGATGTTAAGAAAGTACCAAGGGAAGTGTTGGTCTTCATCTCTTGCAGTCTCCGAATCACTCTCAAACACAAGGCATTAGGCTCAATCAGTGCTTTATTTGTAATGAAAGAGATGCCAGGGCTCAAGCAATTAGGTACCAGGGCTCAAACAATATTTTTACATTCATAACTGATGCAGCAAGCCCAGAGGTGCCGGAGCTATGAACTCTCAAGCCTAGAGGTGCCCAGGGCTCAGCCCTGGCAAACCCTGACACAAATTAAGCACCGGGCTCAATACCTAAGCAACGGAATGAAATTCTATGGCTTGGAAATTCTATGGCTTCCTTCTATACAGGAAATCAGACTAGATGAACTAATGGTCCTTTTGGCATTGAAATCTATGGCTCTATAATAAATCTGTGACACTTTGAGGGTTCACCAAACCAGTAAGGGGTTTTTGTCACCACCTGCCCTGTCACCCTGGGTGCTTCTGTGCTGTGCAGCTTTGGCTCAAAGCCCTGTCAACAGCAGCCTGCTCACAGCACAATCGCCTCACCGTGGCTTCCCCCAGCCTGGTTACTCCTTACAGGGTGACACCAACAGCCCGTCCAGTCCCACATCTCCACAAAACCCTCTCCCCTGCACTGTCCAGTCCCTCTCACTGCATATACACAGAAGTTAAGTTCACTGCCTCCAAAGAGTCAAAGCTCACACCAGCCTGTTAGTCTAGCTGAGCCCACATTCAATGCACTGCGATGGTTTTGAAATAAAACAAAAATAAGTTTATTAACAAAGAACAGATGTTTAAGTGATAATGAGTAAGACTGCATGTCTGTCACAGATTCCGTGACTTTCCAGGACCTCCATGACTTCTGCAGCAACCAGTGCTGGCTCAGGGCAGCCTCGGGCCAGCAGCAACAGAAGCAGTTTGGTGTGTGGGAAGAGCTCAGGGCTGGGGCAGGGGCTTGGGGTGTGGGATGCCGCTTACCTGGTTGGGGGCTCCCCAGCTCCCACCAGCATGTCCCTGCAGCCCCTCCCTACCATGCTTCAACTGGCATGTCCCTGCAGCTCTTAGGGGGAGGGGCTGCCAGAGGGCTCCGCACACTGCCCGCACCCACAGGCACCATCCCCGCAGCTCCCATTGGCTGCGGTTCCTGGCCAATAGGCACTGCGGAGCCAACTCTTGTGGTGGGAGCAGTGTGTAGAGCCCCCCTGGCTGCCCCTCCCCCAGGAGCTTCAGGGACATGCCAGTCGGTAGGGAGCCTGCCAGCCCTGCCAACCTCCCCCTGCTGCACCAGCAGGGAACCCGGTCCGCGCACTGCTGCCCAGCCCCCCTCCCAACACCAGTGGGGATCCCAGTCCACCCATCCCAGCACCGCGGTACCCCTGGACCACCTCCCCAGAGCACCTGCGGCCCCCCAGACCAAGTTTTAATTAGGGGTATATAGTAAAAGCCATGGACGGATCATGGGCTGTGAATTTTTATTTACTGCCCATGACCCTGTCCATGACTTTTATTAAAAATACCCGTGACTAAAATGTAGCCTTAATAATGAGTAAGACTAGAAGGCACGGATATGATTACAAGTAAAACAAAACACAACAAAACAGAACAAGCTCTCTAGGGACTAAGACGTAACTTCAGCAAGTTACACCCTTTGTCTAAGCAGGTTTCTCGCCTCTAATCAGTTCCCAAACACTTCAGCCCCTTAGCTGAAGAATCCACCTTCTCAGATTACAAGAGCTTGGGCCTCTTTTGTCTACCCAGTGATGGATACCCAAGTGGCTTTCTCCTTCAGTTTATATTTTCCAAAGTCTGTTTGTCTTTTCTTTCAAGAGCCAGGAAGGCTTTATGGGGGTGCAGGCTCCAATCCCCATCGTGATCATTGAGTGGTTTTCCCTCCCATCCCCACTCATTTAGCTTGGTGCCTTTGTTTACTTTCTATGTAGATATATTTTTCATTGTCCTCTCCGGTGTTTCCTGGTTCAATTTACATCGGAGACACAGGAAAACAGGAGAATCACCATTCCTTTTTCTAGGACAGGCTGGACTTATACAATCCTTGCAAAACACCTCTTAAGAACATATTTCCATCACACATCTATAATTCTTTATACACCACCCGTATATACATCACACAATGATAGTAATGACCAGCATGTTACCAGTTTGCATACAATACCTCACATGGAATTTTTTAGCTATAGATTATGACAACTGTGTGTTGGGGCAATGAGTATGTCAGGTCTGATGTGAGTTATGTTATGGTGTTCCCTCAGCCAGCTGGCACTGAGGGACTCCCTAGGTCACCAGAGGAAGAACTAAGACAATATGCCATTGTTTGTATAGTGTTCCACAGATTTGTATTCCAGCATTTAAGTGCATGCACTCCATTGTTCACTGTGTTAGGTATAGCTGTATCCAACAGTGGAGGGCTTAGTTGGAGCAACTTGGGAGAGCTGTGACTCTACTATGAAGAGCAGTACATGTGTACCTTGCAGGATCAGCTATGCCTCATTTCAGTGCTGAATATGCCAGGAGAGGGGAACAACGGTGTCTTCTGGAGATGGGGATTGTCAGTCATCTGGTGGCAGACAGCACTGTGATCTCCAGAGTTTACAGAGGAGTAAGTAAAAGCAATATCTCAGGAAGAATCTCAGGCCAAGAGTAAAGCATGGTAACGTTTTGCAAGTCTAGGGTGGCTTGTGTGGAGTAGATTCAGTGTTTGAATATAGGCCGTTCCAGGTTGCTATGCCTGACCGAAACCCAAGTTTTTGCCCTAGCAAAGAGGAAGTATTAGATTTGTCGTATAGTGCTCATGTGCTCTGTTCCAAAGTTCACTATAGCAACTCAAAGGGCAGAGTGATAATATGTGTGTTTTTGGCATAGTGGGGCATTGCTGTAAGAGGGCAGAGTTCAGGTTGCATTGCAGGGTGAAGGGTATACTTTATTTTTTGTATTTTCTGGTTTTGACAGGATTTACTTTTGTGTTACTTTAACTTTTCACTACCTGGCTTTCAAGCAGCTTAAGTTTAGCCGCTCTCCGCATTCTGGAGGGGCATGAGATACCATCGTATAACCTTAATTCTGCATTAACCAACTTTGCGGTATTTAATCGTTCAGAAAAGACCAAGGCCAATGGCAGGCCAAGATACAGCATCACAGGGTTGCCTGGCACAATGAGTCTGGCTTTCATAAAACAAAAGTCATAGGTGCTTACTTGCTCTCTTTCTTTCTTTTTTCTGTCTCTCTCAAGAGTGAAATAAAAGTGTTATTTGTCTTCCTCTGAGCCATGACAGGATGTGAACCCAAACATTCCAAACACACACACACACACACAAACCCCAAAGACTAAATTCAGGTTCCCCAGCCAGGATTTGTCAGCCTGTAGTCCTCCAAGGTTTAGCCCCAGCTCCTGCTCATAGAGTCACAGAGTCATAGACTTTAAGGTCAGAAGGGACCATTATGATCATCTAGTCTGACCTCCTGCACAACACAGGCCACAGAATCTCACCACCCACTCCTGTAATAAACCCCTAACCTATATCTGAGCTATTGAAGTCCTCAAATCATGGCTTAAAGACTTCAAGGTGCAGAGAATCCTCCAGCAAGTGACTCGTGCCCCACGCTGCAGAGGAAGGCGAAAAACTCCTAGGGCCTCTGCCAATCTGCCCTGGAGGAAAATTCCTTCCCGACCCCAAATATGGCGATCAGCTAAACCCTGAGCATGTAGGCAAGACTCACCAGCCAGACACCCAGGAAAGAATTCTCTGCAGTAACTCAGAACCCACCCCATCTAACACCCCATCACAGACCATTGGGCATATTTACCTGCTAATAGCTATTGACTATAGTCAAAGATCAATTAATTGCCAAAATTAGGCTATCCCATCATACCATCCCCTCCATAAACTTATCAAGCTTAGTCTTGAAGCCAGATATGTCTTTTGCCCCCACTGCTCCCCTTGGAAGGCTGCTCCAGAACTTCACTCCTCTGATGGTTAGAAACCTTCATCTAATTGCAAGTCTAAACTTCCTGATGGCCAGTTTATATCCTTTTGTTCTTGTGTCTGCATTGTTACTGCTGCTTAACTGGCCCAGTATTCAAGTTCAAAAGGCCCAAAACTTTCAGCATTTAAATCATCTCAGGAGAACTGTTTGTATCTGGCCCTTCTCTGAGCCTGATTGGCCCCAGACACTGCATTCCTTAGCATGCCTCGCCTGGACTTTCAGGATTAAACCAGGGCAATTAGGGCCAGATCCACAAAGGGACTTAGGCACCTTGAAAATGACTGGCACAATAATGTAATCCACAAAGCCTGAGTTAGATGCCTAGGCTCCCTATATAATGCATGGGGAGAGATGTGATCCACCCAAGCCAGCACGCTAGGCAATGGTTAGCTATCTAAATTAGCCAATGGGAGATGCCAAGAGGAGGGGTGTGTGCTAATACCTTTCCCTCTCCTGTAGATAGGCACCTCAGTCCAGGCTCTCCTAGTGATGCCCAGCTGAGAACCCCTCAGTCAGGCAGCTCAGTCAAAGAGGAGGAGGTGCCCATCCACCGTATCACTTTTAGCCCAATGTTTAGTGCACTCCCCTGCAATGTGGGAGACCTGGGTCCAGTTCCCACCTGTGCCTGAGGATGAAGAAAGGTCTCGGACCTCTCAGGAGAGTGCTCCAAACACTGAGCTAGGGGATATTCTGATGTGGGGGGGGGCTCCCTCAGTCTCTCCTGTTGAAGCTGTTCCACTTTAGACAAATAATTAATGAGTCATTGGAACAGGGGGGATTAGACTCTGGGTCTCTCACCACCCCAATGGGGCACCTAAACCACCGGCTATAGCATCATTCTCACACTTGCTCTCTGTCTGGTGTGAAAGTAGAATGAATTTTATTGTAAAAATAGAATGGATTAAAGAAATGCTGTATGTAACTTAAGCAGAAATAAGGAATCTGAAATACAGGTGTCAGGAAAACATTTTAGGAGGAGTCCGGACTCCTGTAAATTTCTGGAAAAATGGTCTAGGTTAACTCAGGGAGATCCCACTGTTAGGATCTTGGGACAAAGACCGAGTGGACATCTTAAAAGACAAACTCGGCCAACCTAAAACTAAATTGGCCAGAGGAGAGGTTGATTGTTTCATGCAGTGGTGGGAAGAGGCAAATCGTAGGTGGACAGAATCGAAACTCGCCTCTCTCAAAGATTCAAATGATAAGTTAAAAGCTTTATTGGAAGCCTCCTCTCCCACCACCAGACCGAGCGCTCCCCTTCACCCCGTTCTCCGAGCAGACTCAGATCGATCCCAACCCCCTTCATACTCCCATCTCATTGTGAAAGAGGACGAAGAAAATCTCTTGTTAAATTCCGGGGACGACGATGAGGAAGACGCATTAATTGGCTTGGTAGCCTTGCGTCGGATGAATAGACGATCACCAGCCTCCCTAGTTCAGGAACAATTCTCAGAGGTCACCAGTTCAGACCAGTCCGGACCGTCCAATGCTGCCCAGGCCCATTCCTCCAGTACCACTCAGGCCTGTAAAGAACCCTCCAATCTGCCTGACTCCTCTGCTTTTTCTTATACATGCAAAGATAGCCTGAATAAGGATTGGGCCCGTTGCTTGCGCCCTAGCTCTAAAACTGTCCAGGCTTCCCTCTGAATCCTGCACACTGGGGGCCAAGATGGGGGTCCCACTTGGAGCTATAAACCCTGGACTCGCTCAGAGCTCCTTTCAACTGTAAAATGCTTTCCGAAGGCCCTGGAAAATCCTACCAAATTCGCAGAGGAATTTTTGTTAGTATGCATTACCTATGAACCCTCTGAGGCAGACCTCCTGCAGCTGTGTAAGCTACTTGTAACCCCTAGTGAACATGAAAAATGGCTCACAGCAGCAAATTGGCCCGTCAGTGAGCACCACTTTAATTTGCCAGACACCGGTCCTGACGCTGAATATCGGAACAAGTGTAAGGACCGAGCTAAAAATCTACTTGAAGCCATCCCTCAAGTATGGACTCCTAAAACCAACTGGACGGCCATACACTGCTGTAAACAGTGACAGGGAGAAAACCCGGGCGACTATCGCACCCGGCTGACTGATGTTTTTCTGCAACATTCTGGTATACAGCAACCGGATAAAAATGGACAGGGCACCCTGGCTCATGCATTTGTTAATGGCCTCTTACCTGCTATTGGCAGTATGCTAAAGCGAATAAGTGTTGGGTGGGAGACTGAAACCATGGACAAATTGCAAACAGTGGCAGAGCACTGCCAACGCACTCTGAAAGGAAAGGAGGAACAGTCCTCTCAAAAATTAATGGCCCTGCAAATACAACATTATTCAGGCCAGGGCAAACAGTACCAGGGACGGGGAAGGTTCCAGGGACGGGGACATGGTCGTGGGAGGGGTCATGGAACTGGATTTTCGGGTTTTGGGGATGTTTGTAATTACTGTAAACAGCCGGACATTGGAAGAACGAGTGTCTGAACTGGCCCGATAGCTCTGTAAATAACCAGTTAGACCCCCTGTCAGCACAGCCCGACAATCCCCAGCCTTACTTTGTCCCACAACAATGACGGGACGTCGGGGGACCTCAGGAAATTTTAGCTCCTTTACTACCTCTCACTCCCACGGGTGAGTGTGTTTTGACTATTAATGATCTTTCTCTCCCTTTCCTTGTTGATACAGGAGCTTCGGTCTCTGCAATTCGTACTACCAATCTGCCCATGGTTCCCTGCTCCGGAAAAACCGTGTCCGCTGTGGGTATTACGGGAGTCCCAACCCCTTATCCCCTTTCAAAACCTCTACCGGTCCAAATTGGTCCCCTTTCCGCGGATCATTCATTCCTTCTTTCTGATTCCACTCCGGTAAACCTTTTGGGTCAGGATCTGTTATGTAAACTTGGCTGTACCATCTATTGTTCCCCAGATGGTGTCTACTTACAAATCCCCCAGTCCTCTCTGAGTGATTCTGTGGCCTCCCTGCTGTCTGAAACTCCCCTTTCCACTCCAGTGCCCTGTTACCCATTGATCCCATCCCTTGAACACCTAATTTTGCAGGTCCCATCCTCTCTGTGGCCAACCTACCCATCTGAAGTGGGCCGTTTAAATACTGACCCCGTCTGCATTACTGTTGACTCCTCTAAACCCCTGCCTCGCCTGTCTCAATACCCTTTAAACCCCAAAGCAGCGGCTGGCATTGCTCCGGTCATGACCGCCCTGTGGGAACAAGGCATTATTGTCCCCTGCTCCAGCCCCTGTAACACCCCTATCCTCACAGCTTTTCGAAAAGCTGATGGTAAATCGTGGCGGTTTATTCAGGATCTTCGAGCCATTAACCACATTGTTATACCCACCTTTCCTGTTGTCCCTAACCCAGCAACGATTCTGGCTTCTATCCCACCAGGTGCAACTCATTTTACTGTTGTTGAT
The DNA here is from genome assembly GCF_011386835.1 of Chrysemys picta bellii. NCBI lineage: Eukaryota > Metazoa > Chordata > Testudines > Emydidae > Chrysemys > Chrysemys picta. Next base: position 81,069,042 of record NC_088799.1, on the reverse strand, counting down.
TTGTGCTCTGCTTTCTTTTCTGTCCCGGTTCACCCTGACTCCCAGTATCTTTTTGCCTTTTCTTACAAGGGGCAGCAGTACACATGGACCATACTCCCTCAGGGGTATACTGAAAGCCCATCTTACTTTTCCCAAGCATTAGCCCAAGACCTTGCTGACCTTGTTTTTCCGGCCAGGTCCACACTAGTCCAATATGTAGATGATCTACTCCTCTGTTCCCCTTTGTTGTCTGCCTCAGAAACTGATTCTTTAGTGCTCCTTACTGCCCTAGCAAAGAAGGGTCACAAGGCTTCTCGCTCTGAGCTACAGCTCTGTCAAGCCTCTGTCACATACCTTGGCTTTCTCCTCTCCCAGGGTTCCTGTACACTTTCTCCCGCCCGCGTCCAAGCTATCCTCAGTTTTCCTCGACCCCGCTCCCCACGCCAGGTCCGAAAGTTTTTGGGAATGGCTGGATTTTGCAGGCAATGAATTCCCCAATATGCCTCCCTTGCCAAACCTCTCCAGGAACTCACTCGAGTCTCTGTGCCTGACCCCATACCGTGGCCCCCTGAGGCTGACTCTGCCTTTGTTTCCCTCAAACAGGGTTTGGCTTCTGCCCCTGCCTTAGGGCTGCCTGACTATTCTAAGCCTTTTACCCTTTTCTGCCACGAACAATCTGGGTGTGCACTGGGAGTCCTCACTCAGATGCACAGAGACAAAAAACGTCCAAGGCTTACCCCCCTGCCTGCGTGCTGTGGCTGCCGCAGCGTGCCTAGTCGAAATGTCCAAATCCCTTGTCCTCAGCTCTCCTCTTACCCTCATGGTCCCTCACTCTGTGGAAACTCTTCTGTTACAATGTAATACAGGCCACCTCTCCTCCGCCTGCCTTACCAGGTATGAACTTTTACTGTTGTCGGCTTCATATATCACCATAAAGTGTTGTTCTCAGTTTAGAACAACTGCCACTCTCCTTCCTTTGTCTGATGACGGTGATCCCCACAACTGCCTTGCAACTGTCTCTGCTGTTACCGTCCCGCGCTCTGACCTTTCTGATGTCCCTCTCCCTAACTCTGACCTTGTTTTGTTTACTGATGGTTCCTGGTTTTGAGACAACCAAGGTCGTCTCCATGCGGGATACGCTGTAGTGTCGCTCTCTGAAACTCTAGAAGCTGCGCCTTTACCTTCTGTAACCTTAGTGCAAGTTGCCAAATTAGTTGTCCTCACCCGTGCCTGCTTTTTGGCAGAGGGACACTCCACCACCATTTACACTGACTCCTGCTATGCTTTTGGGGTTGTACATGACTTTGGCACCCTCTGACAAGCTCGGGGTTTCCTTACCTCTGCCGGTACCCCTATCAAAAATGGCCCCTACATCACTGCTCTCCTGTATGCAGTTTTACTTCTGTCTGCCCTAGCTATTGTTAAGTGCTCTGGCCACTCGATGGCGGATACTGATGTTGCTAAGGGTAACGCATTTGCTGACGCCTCTGCTAAACATGCTGCTGCCATAGAACCTTCCCCAGATGCATTTCTAGGTTCCCTTTCTGTTTCTATACCACCGCCGTCCCTCACTAACCTCACCCTGCTCCAAGACTCTGCCCCAGAAGCCGAAAAAGATTCCTGGGTTGCCCAGGGTTGCTCTCTACATCCTGATTCCCTTTGGCGTTCGCCTACTGGCGCCTTTGTGGCCCCCTTTTCACTCTACCCGTCGCTGGCCGCCCTGCTACACAGTGTTTCACATGTCGGAAAGGAGGGGATGGTCTCTGCTGTAACTAAAGCAGGATGGTGGGCTCCCCATTTCAGCTCTTTTGCAGCCCGCCACTATGCCACCTGTACCACTTACCAAAGCCACAATATTGGTAAACCTGTAAAAGTGGCTCAGGGGTTCCGGGACCTGCCCCAAGCATCATTCTTACATTGGCAACTTGATTTTGTGCAAATGCCTAAGTGTCAACAATATGAATTTATTTTGGTTATGGTATGTTTATTTTCTGGTTGGATCGAAGCCTTTCCTTGTCGAAAGGCTGACTCACTGTCTGTTGCCAAATGTTTATTAAATCATATTATGCCTGCCAAGGGAATTCCTGCCACTCTGTCCAGTGATCGGGGTACACATTTTACCGGACAACTTGCTCAACACCTGGATCGTGTATTACATATCACACACCTGTTGCTCTGTCCCTACCACCCACAGAGCGCAGGTGCAGTTGAAAGATGAAATGGTGTACTTAAGAATAAGCTTGCTAAAATTTGTGACTCTACAGTGTTAAGCTGGCCAGGAGCTTTACCACTGGCCCTTAGGGGAAATGCGATCCACTCCATCCCAAAGGCATAAATTGAGTCCCTTTGAAATTGTTATGGGACGCCCTATGCGAGCTATGGCTACCATTACTCCAGTCCCAGACTTGAACTTGACTCACAGTAGCTCCTTCAATATTGCAAGGGATTAAGGCAAGCCATAAGTCACTTCCATTCACAGGTTCGAGCCGCCTGGCCAACGGAACCCACCTCTGATGCTTGCCACAATCTCGAGCCAAGTGATTGGGTCTACATATGGCACCATCATCGAAAACATGCCTTAGAGCCCCAGTGGAAGGGTCCTCATCAGGTACTGCTTACTACCCAGACGGCTGTTAAATTATCTGGCATCACAGCGTGGATACATGCTTCGCAGTGTTAGAAGGCACCATCCCCAGTGAACCAATCACCACCTCAGAACCACTCAGAGTCAATTTTGACTCCAGAAGAAGACGTAGAGGAACAGCCTGCAATACCTTACAATCTACGCTCTCGTAAGGGTTGCCAGAAGCAGACGACGACCTAAAGCAAGGCCCAAAAAGAAGCAGTAGTGAGCCTAGCGCCTCTTGCCTGGTGGACATAAAACCGTGACTGCGGTTCCCTCAGTTGAGGTTGTCAGAACCAGAAGGGCCTTGCCTCCAACATGCGCCTCTGGTGATGCCTGTTCCTCGGCTGCTGGTGTCTTAAGGTCTGGGGAGTCCACGATGACAATTCTTTTATCCAGCAGCAAGTGTGGATAGCTCAGACCCTTAATATTTCTAATTGCTGGGTCTGCAGCCACATCCCAGCCCACTCTCAAATTGGTGTTCCTGTCCTGGCAATCCCACTCAATTCCCCAGACCTCACTGGAGGACCTCGTCCATTTAACAAAACATGGAACAGCAATGACACTTGGGAAGCAGTGGGAATAAATGTATCTAAATGGCTACATGTGGTGGAGGGAAAAGGTCATTGGTGTTGGGTGTATAATGGGACAGGGCTGGATCTGGGAAAAAGCCGTTGCCTTCAGCATATTGTGACCAATGGTGAATGGGATTATTCGAACAAAACTAAAGAGCGGTGGGCCGGGTATGGGGATATGAATTTTTTCTTGACCTGGGATCAAACAGAAAAATCAATCTCATGTTCCCCCTACAGTAATCTTAGTGAAAACAATACAATCTTTCAATGCCATGCAAATAACACCACTCCTCATAAGGAGAATTACCCTGTACCTTTTGGAGGATATTACTCCTCCTTTGCAGGCACCTATGTGACAAATGGGTGCAACTGACCCTTCCCGGCCTTAATAGGCCATCATTGGGTTTGTGGGACCAAATCTTATACTGCGTTACCAGCTAACTGGTCAGGTATCTGTTATCCCGCCCGACTCTTCCCACAATTCCAAGTGCTAGGGTCCTTCCCACGAGAACGCCTCTGTAATTTCAGGCGAAGAAGAAGGGACTTACCAGATTCCCAATGGTATGTAAATAACATAAGCCCCTTAACCTGGGAAGAGGCCATTGGTGGTTCCCTTATCCCACTTGGGGGAGTAATACACCATGCAAAAAGGCTCTTGAGGTTACAAGCAGTAGTTGAAATAATGGCAAATGAAACCGGAGAGAGTTTAAAAGCCCTGGCCAAAGAAACAGGGACGATCTGACAGATGGCCCTCCAAAACCATCAGGCGTTGGACATAGTGCTGGCGGCCAAAGGAGGGACCAGTGCTCTCATTGGAAAAGAATGTTGTGTGTTTATACCTGATGACACCAGTGAGGTAATAGATCACGCTAGCCACTTAGAACAAATTGCATATCATCCCCATGAAGAGCCGAGTTCTTTATGGAAGTGGCTAAGTAACCTGTTCAATTTCTCTGGCATAGGAAACTGGTTGTTTCAGGGAGCCCTGGCTATCCTGTTTGGAATCCTAATGATTTTTGTATGTTTTCAGTTAATCTCCTGTTGTCTCCAGAATTGTGTAAGGTATGCCACCCAGGTGACTGCCCCAAAACAGAGTGCTAATATGATGATTTTGAGTATTGCTGATAAACAAAGAGATAAAGAACGGTTAATATGTGGAACCCAGTAATTGTTGGTCATAGTGTAGCTTGACCAAAAGGAGGGATTGTGAAAGTAGAATGAATTATATTGTAAAAAATAGAATGGATTAAAGAAATGCTGTATGTACCTTTAAGCAGAAATAAGGAATGCTGAAATACAGGTGTCAGGAAAAGGAACATTAAGGCATAAACAATGAGTCCACTTAAGCTAATGGTGGAACATCAGCCGGAGATCTGTAAAAGTTAGTAAGAAAATTGAATATGTATGTCTAGTCTCGGGTAAACTTGTCAGTCTTCTTTAGACTACAGAAACCACCCCAGTATACGCACCCTACAAAGCACTAGACCACCTTACAGAGATGACCCATACCTGCCAATAGTGGGGAGGCAGAGTGAGGGCAATTGCTTCAGCAGATGTTACTGAGCATACTCAGACTCTGTGAGCAGGCTCAGTCAGTGCCACTGGAACAATTTTTAGAGTGGGGGTGCTGAGCTGCGCTCCCCTTACCATCGGGAGCAGGGCTGTGGCTCTTGGGGGGGACGCAAACGGGGTAAGGGGGCCCAGACTGGGGGCAGGGCCACAGCTGGGGGTGGGTGCAGAGCCAGGACCCAGGGTGCAGGGCTGGTATCCAGGACTGGGGCAGGGTGTGAAGCCCCAGGCTGGCAGCCAGGATCCTGGTGTGTGGGGCTGGCAGCTGGGGCCGGAGGCTGAGCCCCCAGGACCAGAGCTGGCAGCCGGGACCCTGCGTGTGGGGCCAGCAGCCAGGACCCCACCTGTTGGGACCGGGAGCAGAGTCCCACAAAAAACCTGGTGGTGCTGCAGCACACCCCCACACCCCGCCCCCCAGCATCCCTAGTTCCCTCAGCTATGGGTTCAGTACAAATACAAGCAACTCTGGGGGGCTTGTGACCCTGCATGCACCCCCATCCCCATGCATCGCCTCTGCCACCTTGTCACATACAGTCTTAACAATTATTGAAGGATAGCACCATTTTTTTTCACAGGAGCCAATTAGTGCTAAGCTTGGTGCTCTAGGAAGGCGACTGACACACACTGTGTTTACATCATCCCCTTCCAGCACAGTTGGTAGAGAGTCACACATTAAACGATGTCAGCAGGGAATGCCATGCTTTCTTATTAAAAGCCATTTTTGAGATTAAGGATTATTCCCCGCTTACAGCTTCCATGTCTGCAAATCTGCTTTACTGCCACCTCTATAACTCTGCCTATGTACTTCCCTGGCTAGACTTCCCCTCTGTTGCTGCTCTTATCTTGATTGTTTCAGCTGCCTTCTCTATGGTCTCCCCAAATTCCAGATTGGACCGATTTCTGCTGTTTGCATTCTCATATGCACCCTAAAATGCATACACATCACTCCCCCTGCCTCAGACAGCTCCCCCAACTCCCTGTACATTTCAGGATCAACTTGAAATCTCTCCTTGTTTCTAAAACCCTGTCTGGTCTAGCTCCAGCTTACCTTTGGATCTTATTTTCCTCTCTCCCTTTCCTTGCTGTCGCCACATATCTAGCTCTTGCTCCTTCTTTCCATCCCCCCACAGCCTCACCACTGTTGGTCCAAAAGCCATCTCTGCTGCTTGCAGCATCTCTCCTGTACTTCTCTGCCTTATTGCTTACCCAGCTCATACTGAATTCTATTTTGAGTATCTCTAGCCTCTTCTTTGTGTCTCTTTAGTGCTCTCCCCTTTGGTTGAACGTCTGGAGGCTGAATCATAGGCATCAACTCTAGGGTGACCAGATGTCCTGATTTTATAGGGACAGTCCTGATTTTGGGGTCTTTTTCTTATACTGACTCCTATTACCATCCCACCCTCTGTCCTAATTTTTCACACTTGCTGTCTGGTCGCCCTAGTCGACTCCGAGGGTGCTCCGGGGCTCAAGAACCCTCCGGAAAAAAAAATAGGGAGTTCTCAGTGTCCACAAGCCACCAGTAGGTGGCAGGAGCACATACATGGCACATAGTGAAACCAGAAGGTGGAAAGCACCCACCGGCAAAAAACAAAAAACAGCGCCCGTGGGCTGAATGCTTTCATATTTCACCATATAATGTACAAAACTCTGCTATAATTAAACTGAGGTGAGATCACTGCCCCATCACAGTTAATGTTGTGATGTACTTTTTATACGAAGGACACTAGATAAAATGGAGTTGTATTACAGTGTCTACGTTAGGGTCCTGATCTTGTCAAAGCACAGAGAGCCTTAACTGGAGTGAAGAGGATGCTAAACAGCTTAAACATCCTGTTCTTCAGTGGAGTTCAGGGTCAGTGCTCTCCTCTCATTTCAGTAATCTAGAGGTTTCTAAGAGACAGACACATACAGCTTTTTATTGCATTTGACTCACTACATCACAAAAGATTTTACTGTTTTCTCCCACTTTTTTATATCCCTTCGATTTATTTATCACACAGCCATTTTAGCCCCCAATTTGCCAAACAGTACTATGAACAAGGTTGGGGCTGCCTCTCTCTTTCCTACATTCATGGAAGTTTGGCCTAATGTCATACCTGGGAAAGTTTATCCAGTGATGATCTCTATGGGTTCACCCAAACCTCTCTATGATCTCAATTTCCATTAAGCTATAAAGTCGTATAGTATAGGGTAATATTAAAAACATTCAGGTGCTTTTGAAACTTTACCCATAGAGCTTTTAAAAATTCCTCATTTTACAAAGCAAAGTTCTTCAATAAAAAGAAAAGGAATTAAGCCACAATTTCTTGGAAAATAGTATTGGCAGCTATTGTACTAACACTGATATCTTTTAGATGGCCATATGACAGCTGAGAGCCAATAAAAATATTTGAAACCAAAAACACTTCATTTTACAAGTAATTACTCAGTGCAATAAAAATATCTCACTGACAATAATCCAATTATTTCACATCTGCTCCTAACCATTGTGGGCAAGAATGTGAAATCAAGAGAGACTCTTCTTTATGTGAAAAATATTAAGAATGAGCTGATATTTTTGTAAAGGAATTTTATCAACTTGAAAATCACATTTCTGTGGGAAAATTTTATAGTTACAAGTAACGGGTAATATGACTAAATGAAAGAAGTTAGCAAAAAGAAAAGAGTTTCTCCATTTTTTTTCTGTGTGTGTTTGACAGCATTTTGTGTATGGACAGTTTTGATTGTTTCTCCTGTACACTCAATCAGTTAATCTGTTTCTCCTGTGCTTAAAAGACCCTTATAAATATCAACTAAGGAAGCAGAACAATCCTTATTCAAATATTATAGAATTTTTTAAAATTAAGAAATATGACTTAGCCAGTACTCTCTTTCAGAGACTGAGACTTTTTTGTTTAAAGGTAGTTAAAAAAATCATGTTGGCAGTGTCCCTTTGAGCTCTCAGAAATCGTAAAAGGCATTCTCCAAAAGAGTTATTTTTAAAGAAAGGAAAACTGAATATAAATTTGGAGAGTGCTTCAGCAGAAAGAACCTCATAATCTACGATGGTATGAGCCACCACCAGCAGTTACATAACTAGAACTATTTGGATCCTCCTACAGAGGCAACAGGCCATTTTGTGTTCAGCTCCATTTAGTGCAGTCTGTCACAAAGGGGGCACATACACTGGGCTCTTTTGTGGAGATTTTACCTTTGTTCTTTCTTATTTGTTCTTTCACTTAACCTAAAATAAAAGCCATTCAGATTGAAAGTATATGTTTGCTCTTTGTTTATGGAAATACATAACAGACATGTAATATGGACACAGTGATAAACCCCATGGTGAAAGATGCACAAGATTTAAAAATAAAAGTCAAAAACCTTGAAAACTGGTTTTCACCTTTCATTTCAGATTTTGGAAAATAGCCACATTTGTTTAAAAAACATGACATTTTGTAGATTTGTCATTCAAAATGGGCTTATTGTTAAGCAAGAACATTTTCAAAATTTCAAATTCTTACAGTTGAAAAACAGTTGCCTTGAAAATAGGCAAAATATTGAATGTAATGTTTTTGCTGTGAAAATGGAAAGTCATGGAAATTCTATTTTAAAAGTCCTAGAATAGAATGCTGAATATTTCTGTGCACATTTTTATGGAAAAATAGTCATTACTTTAACACACTTCTAGGTGGGAAAACACCATATATGTACACACTAGTGTACTTTCTTTAGGCATCCAGTTCTCTCTCTCCTTTAAGAATCCTGTCTCATTCCCCTCAATCTGTTTGTTCCCACTGCCCCATCCCTGTTCCTTCTGTTAGCCCCCTCATGTCCAGCCTTTGACCCACCCCTTTCTCTTCCAGAATCTCCTAGCCCTCTGTGCTGCCTCCGTTCTTCTCCTTCAGATATGGTCCTTTTCATTTTAAAGACTTAGGTAAACATACAACTAGTCTCAATTTTCCCCTGTGCCAAGAATGGAGCTGTTGTCTTCTAGACTTCCATACTGCCGTTATCACTCTTCCCTGAAGTTACTTCTTAGTGCTCTCAGGTTACAATGATGATATTTTTGGTACCATGATCCTGGCACAACCATGTTACCTTGCAAAGACGGCATCTTCAACTTGTCTTTAACTGAGCCCCATGTCCATAAATCTAGGCACCTTTTCAAATATAACCCCCAAGGAACTTACCTTGGTTCCTGGGTTTCTGTGTGCTAGTAGCTCAGGGAGACACATGCCGTCCCTGGGAGGAAGGGGGAGCCAAGGGCAGATTCAGAATCTGCTAGGCAACCCAGAGGGAGAGACAAGAGACGCTATTTTGTGCAATATGGATTCCTGTCAGCTCAGGGGAGGATAGCTGGTTAGACAGGAGCAATCTCTGAGAGAAAGGAGGGGGTTAGAATCAAATGATTGATAAGTAAAAGTCTGGGAAGAAGAGCTAGCCTGACCAATAGGAAGGTCCTCGGTGAGATGCCCACCTGTGACAGGGGAGAAGCCATTTTGGAGGAGTCTGGAGCCAGTCACTGAAGGGGAAGGACTTGCCGTGTGGTAAGCTTGTGAATCCCAGGGTGCATGCAGGCTTCCCCCTGAGAAGTGGTCTCTGAGTACTTGGGAGCAATACCCCTAAACTTGGTCCTTTCCCTGTTCAAGGTAACTCCCAGTGTATAGAGTTTTGTTGGGAAAACTCCCTACTCACTCAGGCTGAGTTAGTCTTTCAGCTCCTAGATAAATTCAGTTATCAAGTGGCAAGTATTGCTCTTGCTGCTAGTTCAGGGCTGTCTGCCTCTTGTGGATGTATCTGAGCTCTAGGAGAAATCAGCAGTTAGGAGGTTTTTGTATCATTATTATAATCTGCACCTGATCCCTGTGTCCCTTTATGGTGAGGGGAAATCTTGGGAACAGAAACAGCCTGGTTCTTGTATGAAGAGGATGTTTCCCAACTGAGATTGTCAGCCACTCTGTAGTTGCTAAGGAGTCCAGATTAATCTCTGAACCTGAGGAACATTGGCAGAGCCGGCTCTAGGCATCAGCGTCCCAAGCATGTGCTTGGGGTGGCACTTCTCAAGGGGCGGCATTCCTCTGCTTCGGCGGCAGCACTCCAGCCTTTTTGTTAGTTTTTTTTTTGCTTCCGCGGCGGCACTGCGGCTTTTTGTGTGTGTGTGTGTGCTTGGGGCGGCAAAAAACCAAGAGCTGGTCCTGATCATTGGTGGAGTTGTGAGTGCACCATCTCGAAACAGCTAGTCAGGGAAACTGTTTCAGAGGCCCTCTATTCCGTGAACTGCATCCTCAAGCCAAGGGGTAAGGGTTTGGGAATTTTATTACCTACTGCCTGTCAAACCTGAGGAGGGACTTATCCCATGCGTGAGTCTTTTAGGCTGTACACTGAACCAAGTCAGCCATGTTGCTACTACAGAAGATACCGTCACAAAGTGTGTGTACCAATGGAACACTAAATTTTACTCTCTCTATATTAGGTCATGTGACTGGTGAAATTCCTGGGTATTATCAGCATGGGCACCGGACCCTGAGAATAGTATTTTACCCTGTTATATTTACTTCCTGTTTAATATAACTACTCTGTTGAATATATTGTGTGTGTTGGTGTTATTTCTTCTGAGTCTCCAGCTATCTTGTAAGTAAGTGGGGTTACCCTGTGGTTAGAATTTTCCTTCCAAGCTGTCCTAGTGACCCTAGTGCCAGGAAGGAGCGAGGGGGGTGGAGGCACCGGCGCCAAATAAATTCATATGGGAAGAAAATAAAGTACTTGCACCCTGCTGAGCTGGAGGCGGGATCCAGATGAACCCAGGCCTGTCCATCAAAACTCATAAGGAGACTGGCGCTACACAAAGTTGGAGGTTCACTTCAACATACACTTCAAGCCCACTTTCCATTGCATACCCAGTGCACTTTGGGGGCAAAATGTTCAAAGGCAGCTTCTAAAATTGCAGTTTTTCATGCACATATCGTATGCTCATGTGTCTGCATGTAAATAACCTGGCATTTGTACTTTTACATGGCATTAATATGTTTATTTATGTATATTTTTAATATATTTATTTAAATCATTGAGAACCATCAAACTGTACACTAGCTAGCCTCAGTAACCATGTGATTCTGTTACTGTTACCCTCGTCTACCTCACACACACACACACACACACACACACACACACTTTTCCCCTCTCTTTGTTTGTTGCACTCACTTGTTGGATTTTGCTTTAAATTATATAGTAAACTCTTTGAGATAAAGACTCTATATTCATGAGTGTTTGTACAGTGCCTTGCACAATGAGGCCCAGATCCTGACTGTGGCCTCTGAATGCTACAATAATACAGATAACACACAATAAATATAAATATTTATATAAATATAAATATTTTTTGTGCATTGATGTATATTAGATTTATTAGTGCAAATGGAACCTGTCCAGACAAACCCATGTTCTTGCGTGCGCTAAAATATACATGTGAAAAGCAGGCATACAGTAGAGCACTACTTGCAAGCCTGTGATCTCTATCAGGTTAAGGCACCTTCAAAATATTACATCAATCAGCCTATTCTAGGATATTCCTGAGGGAACAAAAATATACAAATCTAAATCTGAGTGACCACAGGTAACTATGTAAGTGGGATTGTTCTGGTATCCTGATCCTTCCAATACAACACAATTCACCACAATCCAAATGCTTTTCATGCATCGTGTCTCTCACAGAGCTTTACAAGCTGTCTGATAACAGTGCCACTTTCCCAAAAAGCCAAATCTCTTTTTCAGTTAGAAGAAGCTAGTGCCTGCTAGTCTACAACCTAGAATTCCAAATCTCTCTTCCCACTATATTAGAATCAAGTGAGCATACCCACAAGATCAATGTCTTGCAATTGCAGAAGTTTGGGGTGAGCATTTGTAGATGTAAGTCCCTCCAGTCTTCTTCTATGTTCTCCTGTACATTAACAATATATTGTTGGCATGGCCTCAGGCAGCCCTGTATTGCATGGAAAAGACCATTGCAAAACCATCAATGTTTTACAGTATAGTTTGTAGGTCAGGGTGACTTAACTTGCATGACCCCAAGCAAGTAAAATTCAAGCACAGTATGAAGGGTAGGGTGTGATTGAAGTTCACTCTCTCCTGTTGATATTATTTGAGAGATAGGTTACTCATTCAAGATACACTCTTCATCGACTCTAGCAGTCCATGCCTTCTCCAGGCAGAGTGATGATGGATAATAGTGTTTTTCACTTTTTAGGGACAAGACAGATTACTCTGCATTGACCCAGGGATTCCAAGAAGGGTTGCCTAAGAATTGATAGCTACTTCTGTGAAATAATCCATGAAAATTGTTTACTAAAGAAACAGCCTGTGATAAATATAGCATGATGTAAATCAACAGGAATGGGAAAAAAAAAAGTCTGGCAACAAATAGTTGTTCCTCAGATAAACTCTGCCCCAAAGATGAATGCCTAGAAGTTTACTCTCATAAAAATATGATCCAAAATTATCAGCACGAGCCAAAACACTTGCCCTTTTGCCAACAAAATATACGTGTGTGTGCTTGTCTTAGTCAGGAGAATACTGTACATGGATGCAGATTTTAGCAAAGTGCCAGTTACAGTGGGATAGTCAAGAACTTGGATAAGCTAGTATGGGCTTGTGCAAACCCTTATATAACAGGGCTGCCTTTGAGTCGCATGATGAAGAATCTTTGCTTTTTGTATTTCTTAAAAGGTAAATCTCTTGTCCACTTCCTTGTGAGGAGTCTTGAAAATAATAAAGTGAAGCAAATCAGGCTCTAGGACAGAATTAACAAACTGCTGAGCAACACTCCTGTAATGCGAGGCTGAGTGAGGGGCCCCAAGCGCACACATGCTTTTAGTGAGTGTGTCAAGTGTGGTATATGTCCCAAAGAATTATCCCCATGTCCCCCTGGCCACCTCACAAACTCCTCCAGCTGTGCCTGTGCATAGAGGTGATCATGGTGGACAAGAGGAGCTCCCTCTGTGGAGAGAGAATGGCATCCAAATAAAAATTTTCAGGCCTGCTCCAGAATGCTACAGCTGTCTGTACATATGAAAATGTTCAGCTCTCTTTGCCGTACTGCAGACACAGCTGTCTTGGGCATAGACATTGCATCTGGTGCAAAGGAATCTCCCCTCTATGTTGCCCACAACACATCCGTGAGGAGTGCCCGGAGAGCAGAGCTTGTAGTCCTCACACAATCTCACCCCACCAACAGCTACAGCAGAAAGAGGAGTAGAGGAGGCTGCTGCTGCACTGATCAAGAGTCCTGGAGCTGCAGTGCCCACCTCACTTTTCACCAGTACCTGTCTGCTCATCCCTATTGGGAATTTGAAGAACTGGTTCTGGGAGGGATCCTGTTCACACCTATTCCACACCCCAGCCAAAGGAGTAAGGGAAGGTCTGCTTACCTCCTCAACCTAGGGAGATCCTGTGCCCAAGTCACCATTCAGCTAGCCCCCAGAGAAGCCATGTATCACTAGCTCTGAGGGAATGTCTGACTACTATTTTGGAAGCGCATCACTGGTTAAGAACTGTGGAAGCATCCATGAGCTGAACAGATAACTGGTAAAATGAAGAGATGCCATTTTATGGCTGTCTCCCTTCCGGTTTATACTCATCAGAGTCTTTGAAGTAAAAGTGTGAGTCCTTTGCATTAGTATACGAGCCCTAAAGTTCTGATTCTCATTAGCATCTTGATAATGAGGTATGCTTAAGTTCTGCAGTTTTGTCACAATCTCAGTCTCACTGGCACAATAACCACTGTATGTACCCATTTTATCCCACTTTGAATGAAACTCTGTTTCCTGTCTCTGGAGCCTTAGAATATATTATTTCAAAAGTACCTCTGCAATTGGTTAGATTATTTTGTATATTAGTAACCCCATCTCTTATCTATCTGTATGTCCGTCTTCCTATCTGCCTAGGTATTTATACTGCACAAATCATTGAGGTATCTGACACTTTTGGTTGCGTTGGTGTGTAATTGAAAATAAGCAACTCTCTTTTCAGTCCCAGTCTTAATTGGGAAGTGACTATAGTTCTCCATAATTCTCTCCTTCTCAAATGTCAATCTAAGTCAAATGTGATTTCTTGCCAAATAGTGGTACACACACCTAGTGATAAAATGCTGTGCTGTCTTCACACTTCCTGTAATAAAACTCAGACATACTAGAGCCTGCAATCTGTGCAATAGGTGTGAGTGAATGCGACTCTTTAGTAACGTGGAAAAATAAATATCGAATCATGTCTTCTTCATTTCTCATATGTGTTGAAATATGTGCACAAATCAGACTACTTATTGTACCCGATACTGGTGTTTATTATAGGAAGAGCTGGTAGACCCTGTATGCAGTTGTGTATAAGTTTGCCAAACTTTAGATGTTTGTGCTGAAATTTCCCATGCTGGAGTACTGCCTTAACTTGATTTTTTTTTTTTGAAAGTTTCAGCAAAAATGGTTCAACCATTTCCAAGAATGAGATATGGGGAAAATACATTTCTTGGCCCATATGAAACAAATTCTTATGGTCATTCCATTGAGAAGATCTAGTGCCTCTATGATCTGGAGCAAAGGCTTAAAATGTGGCATAGCGGTCACCCTGCGGTCAAGGATGTGCCTCAGGACAGTCTCCCCAATATTAGTGATGTGCCTTTTGCTTTTCCTGTAAAAATAAAAAAATAAAAAAAGCCCAAATTTGGCGATGTTATAAGCCTATGAAAAAAATCACAGTTTGCTCATGTTTAGTAGAGACCTGTTAGTGTTTGGCATCTACATTCTCTGAAGATTCCATCTGAACCATGGGGTCTCAACAGGACTTTCCCTGCAATTGCTGCTCCCGGCTGCTACAGCTACCACCCCAGAACTGAGAGCAGACATTCTCTCCTGTGCTCTCAATGCTCCCCCTGCTGGATCCAACCAGCAGGAGGAGGAAGCCGCCTGACTCAGAAGGGACTAGAGTCAAAATGGGGATGGGGAAGGAAGTAGATTGGAGCAAGGAGACTGCAGAGTGGGAGGGGACTGGGAGCTGGAGCTGCCATCGTGAGCTACCATTAATCTTGATGAATTTGTCTTGTTTGGTATATAGTTTCTCCATGGTGAAATGTGTTCCTCTTCAGGAATGTTTCAGTTGCAAATCAATATAAATGAAAGCCTGTGCTTTAATCAGTGTAAATGTAACATTTACAGAAAGGCTATAAATTACAAAACTATCACAATATGAGTGTCTGTGTGACCCTTGATAGAGCCAGGAAAATTAATGGTTTCATGTGTCTCTCATTTTTCTAGCATTTCACCAGAGATAGATGAGCTAAAAGTGTTTTAGAGATGCAGGCATTCTGTTATCCTAAATTGCAAAACAAACATTCCAGAGGAGCAGTAACACGCTGCAATTGCCAGGAGCCAGTTTAAAATCGCCAGTTTCTCAAAATGATTCGTTTTTCGAAGAATGCCAAAGATAGTCAAATGAAAGATGCCCTCAACATTCATACTGCGCATCTGATGAACTTGTACATTTTGTAGGATGGATCCATCAGTCATTCATTTTCAATATGACTAATGTTCAGTGTATAAATAATTATGAGACTATGAGCCATGTCATTGTATCATAGGAGCTGGAGATGGCTCCAGTCCATTTCTTGCAGGTCAGTGGAGGACTGCTGCCTACAAATCGTATTCTAATGCTTTGTCCAGCCTACTGGCAAGTGGCAAGTTGACAGCTTCCTTTTGGAGACTCTACCAGAGCCTAATCAGAGGTACAAAAGGATCTCTCAAAACTGGGTGACTGGGCAACAAAATGGCAGATGAAATTCAATGTTGATAAATGCAAAGTAATGCACATTGGAAAACATAATCCCAACCATACATATAAAATGATGGGGTCTAAATTAGCTGTTATCATTCAAGAAAGAGATCTTGGAGTCACTGTGGATAGTTCTCTGAAAACATCCACTCAGTATGTAGTGGCAGTCAAAAAAGTGAACAGAACATTGGGAATCATTAAGAAAGGGATAGACAATAAGACAGAAAATATAATATTGCCTCTATATAAATCCATGGTATGCCCACACCTTGAATACTGAGTGCAGATGTGGTCGCCCCATCTCAAAAAAGATATATTGGAATTGGAAAAGGTTCAGAAAAGGGCAACAAAAATGATTAGGGGTATAGAACGGCTTCCGTATGAGAAGAGAATAATAAGACTGGGACTTTTCAGCTTGGAAAAGAGATGACTAAGGGGGGATATGATAGAGGTCTATAAAATCATGAGTGGTATAGAGAAAGTAAATAAGGAAGTGTTATTTACTCCTTTTCATAACATAAGAACCAGGGGTCACCAACTGAAATTAATAGGTTGCAGGTTTAAAAGAAACAAAAGGAAGTATTTTTTCACCCAACGCACAGTCAATCTGTGGAACTCCTTGCCAGAGGATGTTGTGAAGGCCAAGACTATAACTGGGTTCAAAAAAGAACTAGATAAGTTCATGAAGGATAGGTCCATCGGTGGCTATTAACCAGGATGGACAGGGATGGTGTCCCTAGCCTCTGTTTGCCAGAAGCTTGGAATGGGTGACAGGGGATGGATCACTTGATGATTATCTGTTCTGTTCATTTCCTCTGGGGCACCTGGCATTGGCCACTGTCGGAAGACAGGATACTGGGCTAGATGGACCTTTGGTCTGACCCAGTATGGCCATTCTTATGTTAATCAACCTCACTGTCAAGCTGATATTCCTAATGTTCAGGCAGAATTTTATATACTTGGCAAAACTGAATTATATTGGTTCTAGAAGAGGAAAAATATCAATTATAAAGCATCATGGAGAGTTCAAATTAGTCAAATATTCCAAGCCCTTGAATATTCCAAGCCCTTTTTGGTTTGGAAGTAATGTAGCATTGTAGAAAAGAACACTGCCTGTCAGCATAGATTAATCCATTAAAATCAATGGGAATGTTTAGTCTTGAGAAAAGAAGCCTGGGGAGAGGGCCTGGTAAGTCTTCAAATATGCTAAGGACTGTTATAAAGTAGAGGGTGATTAATTGTGCTCCGCTTCCATTGAAAGTTGGACAAGAAGTAATGGGCTTAATTTTCAGCAAGGGAGATTTAGGTTAGATGTTAGGAACAACTTTCTAACTTTAAGGATTGTTAAGCTCTGGAATAGGCTCCCAAGGGAGGTTGTGGAATCCCCATCACTGGAGGTTTGTAAGAACAGGCAAAACAAATACTTGTCAGGGATGATCTAGGTATACTTGGTCCTGCGTCAGCGCAGGGGGCTAGGCTGGATCACTCCTGAGCAGCCATCCAACTTGACATTTCGGCGACTCTAAGTTGTATGGAAGGAGGGAATGGAAGATTGCTGCTTATTAATAATTAGTTATATTTTTAGTTAATCTTTCTAGGAATATGTCATCAGAGGGTCAGAGACTGACCACGGTTGGAATTAGAGGGCATCTCATCATGATCCACATTTGTTGGAATCTCCCAACTTCTAATCAAAGTACTTTAGGACAGTAGGACTTGTGGGGCAGTTCTTAGAAGAAATAGTAATGTATTTTTTACCTATTTGTCATTACACACATCTTGTTATTTCCTTTTTATTATTATTATTATTATTATTGTAAGTTAATACAGCTTGATCTAAGGCAGGGGCGAGCAAACTTTTTGGCCTGAGGGCTGCATCTGAAATTGTATGGAGGGCTGGTTAGGGGAGGCTGTGCCTCCCCAAACAGCCAGGCGTGGCCCAGTCCTTGACCCCTATCCGACCCCTCCTGTTTCTTGCCCCCTGATGGCCTCCCCTCCCCCCCGGGACTCCTGCCCCATCCAACCCCCTGTTCCCTGTCCCATGACAGCCCCCGGAATCCCCACCCCTGACTGCCCCCTGCCGCCCCATCCAACCCCTCCTCTCATTCCTGACTGCCCCCTGGAACTCCTGCCCCCACTTAACCCCCCTGTTCCCTACCCTCTGACCACCCTGACCCCTATCCACACCCCCGCCCCCTGACCATCACCGCGAACTCCCCTGCCCTCTATCCAACCCCACCTGCTCCCTGCCCCCTTACCACGCTCCCTGGAGCACCGGGGGCTGGCAGCGTGGCACACCAGGACAGGCAGCCACGCCACCTGGCTGGAGCTAGCCATGCCACCGCGCAGCACAGAGGACCGGGTCAGGCCCGGGCTCTCCAGCTGTGCTGCCTGGCAAGAGCTCGCAGCCCTGCTGCCCAGAGCATTGCATCGGCTCCGGCGTGAGCTGAGGTTGCAGGGGAGGGGAACAGCAGGGGAGGGGCCGGGGGCTAGCCTCCTGGGGCAGGAGCTCAGGGGCCGGGCAGGAGGGTCCCATGAGCTGGATGTGGCCTGCGGGCCGTAGTTTGGCCACCTCTGATCTAAGGTAACAAAGTCAGTCAAGAGGGCAGGGGTGGGTCGCACAGGAGTGGAGGTCAGCATTGGAAGGGTGACTAGAATGAGTGTGTCTTCAGGAGGAATTGGAAGAAGACTGAGAGATGAGAAGTAGTGGCAGAGCTGAGGAGTACCTGGCAGGTGAGGCTGAGGAGTCTGAATTTGTAGGGAAGATCACAAGCTAGTGCAGACACTGAAGTACATGATAGGAGTGGTGAGCGAGGAGCAGGATTTTAGTGGCTGTATGTTGGATAGGCAGTAGTGGGCCAATGTGATAATTGTGGAAGCCACCGAGAACCAAATTACATCATGAACTACCACAGTATCTGACAGAACTCAGCACAGTCATCAGCCATTGGCTCAGGACTGAAATAACAGTAGGATCTGCAGGCCTGGAAATGGACTAGGAGGTGGTGTTAACAGGATAGAGCAGCATTGCCAGCGCTGGGGGTGGTGTCAAAGACTGAAATCACAGTGGGGCTGTAGACTGGGATTGAAATGCTTTGGCAGAGCTTTTTGGAGGCCTAGGACCGGAAGAGTTGGGTGGAGGTGAGAATTACAAGTCAGGACTGAGGTGAATGGACAGCATTTTGTGGGGATGACAGACTAATAAACGAGGGCTGCAGGTCAGAACTGAGTGATGTAGGGCAAGTAGGAGAGGTGAGGTTAAAGGGCACAAGCCTGGATGTGCAGTAGCAGGCCTAGGTGAAGAAAGCTCACAAAGAGCCTGCATGCCCTGTTTTATTAATCCCTCTGTTTCATCAGTGTCAAGCTGTCTTGCAATGGCTAAAGAGCGTAGGTACCAACCTCAGGGTAGATTGTTAGGAATCCGGGCACACACCCCAAATTGGTTGTAAGCTCTATACCAGGGGTCGGCAACCTTTCAGAAGTGGTGTGCCGAGTCTTCATTTATTCAATCTGATTTAAGGTTTCGCGTGCCAGTAATACATTTTAATGTTTTTAGAAGGTCTCTTTCTATAAGTCTATAATATATAACTAAACTATTGTTGTATGTAAAGTAAATAAGGTTTTTAAAATGTTTAAGAAACTTCATTTAAAATTAAATTAAAATGCAGAGCCCCCCGGACCGGTGGCCAGGACCCGGGCAGTGTGAGTGCCACTGAAAATCGGCTCGCGTGCCCCCTTCGGCACAATTGCCATAGGTTGCCTACCCCTGCTCTATACTTGATGTATACATCAAGTGTAAACACCTCAAGCACTTTAACAGCCTTAACATGGAGTAACAGATAGTCACCTTGGGTACTCCAATCTGTCTTGCCACCCAGGCAAGCTTGCCTTTGTGGTAGATGGTTCCTTACACCAAAAATCACAAAAGTATTCAGTTTAGTCCCATTCCCAAAGGACCAGTCATTTACCCCAGGTCCACTGCACCTTAGATCTTATACCAACGACAATGTTTGTAGCCAGTCCTGTAATAAACTATCTAGAAATTTATTATTTAGGAAAAGAAAATAAGAGAATTATTTACAAGGTTCAAGCAGGTAAACACACACACACACAGACACGAGTTGCAGTTTTAAGTTTCAAAAGGTATTAGAAGTTTCTCTGAAAGCAAGCTCTATATGTCCTTTAGGGCTACTCCAGACTAAGCTCTAGGG
This sequence comes from Chrysemys picta bellii, assembly GCF_011386835.1. Taxonomy (NCBI): domain Eukaryota; kingdom Metazoa; phylum Chordata; order Testudines; family Emydidae; genus Chrysemys; species Chrysemys picta. The sequence continues at coordinate 81,049,294 of NC_088799.1, read as the reverse complement.
ATCTATTGCTTATGCTTAGTAATCCTTGCTCTTCAGAGTCCAAGCAGTATAAAGAGATACAGTTCCTCCATGTTAGGACTTTTTATTCTTTACCCCTTTCTCCTTCAAGTTGCAGACTTAGGCCTTGGCTACACTCGGGACTTCACAGCGCTGCTGCGGCAGCACTGTGAAGTGCGAGTGTAGTCGCGCCGCCAGCGCTGTGAGAGAGCTCTCGCAGCGCTTTATGTACTCCACCTCTCTGAGGAGAATAGCTTGCAGCGCTGCGAGCGAGCGTGCAGCGCTGCAGGCTCTGATTACACTGGCGCTTTACAGCGCTGCACTCGCTGCGCTCGTGGGGGGGGGGCGTTTTCACACCCCTGAGCGCAGCAAGTTGCAGCGCTGTACAGCGCCAGTGTAGCCAAGACCTTAGCTGATGGGAGGAATTCACTTGCACCTCTCTTCTGCCTGGGGTGTGGAGGGAAGCAATCAGCAAAGTCTTGTGTCTTATGATGTGCCACAAAGGCTTGTCTGGTGTTGATGGGCTTTCTTTGTTGGGCAGGACATAACACCTGTTGGAGACTAGTATTTCACACCAGTTAATGCATTTCTCTTGTCGGGTGATTTACATAGTTAGAGGCTTACAATGCAAATGCTCAAATATTACCTTACAATATGGGATACAGATACGTGAGATTAATGCACGCAGCAATTTACAAGCATTCAATGAAGCCTAAACACTGAGCACATTTTTACAATGAATACCTATTTTATCAATGTTAACACAGAGATGAACCAGATTGACTCTAGCTATGTGTTTGTCAGTTTCCAAGAGAGGCCTGGGGACCTTGGGATAAGCTGGCACTTGGTTTGCCAGCATCACAATCAGTACTAAGTACACATTAAAAAAATATGAAGTGAGAGTTACTTTTAGCTATTTCCACATGCAGCAATCAGGCCTGCATGTGTCTTTGGGTTTCTTTTGCTTTCTAGAAACAACCAGGAGGATCCATTCAAGCCAAAATCTTTAAATCAGCCAATGAAACTATATTAAGAATCCTGGTGTCCATTAAGGAAGAGAGATCTCGGAACTCAATTCTTAAGACTCCAAAATAAAAAGATGCTGCAACGTCCTGGCCTAGAAAAGACATGTGCTATTGAGAAAAGTTCAGAGGCTTCCAAAGAGCATATTTTTTCTCCAGAGGAGCAAGTATCCATGGCCTATTCTGAACTTGACAGATTGGTAAGTGTGTGGGTGGATTCTGAGATGTGGGCTCCTGTCCATCTAGGATGTGAACTCAAAGAACCAACACCTAGGCCCTCTTCTAATAGACTCATCTCATGCCATTCAGACAATGGCCTATTCACACTCTGCTTTTTTCATTTCTATTTTATAGGCAAAACAAGCTCCATATACATTTGCCCAAGGCCATGATGTTGACCTCCATCAAAATGGGATCCTAGCAATATTAGAGTACAATCAAGGCAATGGATAAAACTACAGTACAATGCCTTGAAGTTAAGCAGTGACAGCTTAATAGACTTACAATAAATGAACTACAAGATAAAAACAATATGCTGTGGGAACCATAAATAAATGATTACGAAATAACAAACCAGGATTCCCTAAGTGCCAGCAGCCTCCTAGCATTCCATTTAAAAACTATAAATCTGCCATTGCCCAAGTTAAGTAAATTCCCTTCAGCGTATTAAAAACTTTTAGTTTACAGTGAGGATAATTGAATTACGCCAACTCTTTAGTGCAAATAGAGATGCCCATTCTGTCTCCAGAGCATGCAAAGTTAAACAAGGACATTTCATTCTAACCCCAAAAGCCATCTTTTGACATTACGAGAAAACACCCATCCACTCAGGCATGAAAATCTGTGCCCGACATTGCTAGCCTACAAGGTTTTCCTTGATGAGTCTGATGCAGGAAATCCCAGTGGCAGTTAATTCTCCAGTGGTGTGAATGAAGGCATGAGAGGAGTGCAGTGTGTGCGTGTTGAATAGGCGGGTTTTTCTGAGACAGGACCAGAGCACTGGAATAGGAATGAATGGTGCCAGAGCTCTAATACTAATTCTGACACTGACTGCCTCTTAAGAGAGGCCTGTAAATCTTAACTTCCCTTTCCCATGTGTAGATTGGGGGTAATACAACTGACTTGCCTCACAGAGATGTTGTGAAGGTTACTTAATATTTGCAAAGCACTTAGTAGGTGAAAGGTGCTGTGGGATATACTTGATTAGGAAATGCTGTCAATTAATCAGAGCTAAGAAGGTATCAGAAGATTTGATGCAACTCAGATTAGACAGGGATGAATAGGGCCAATTCTTCTTCTTAGCATATGGGCAACATGCCTCAGGTGGCACGCGACCAGGATTCATCAACTTATTTGGCCTGCTGGTTGGATCATTAGCTTCCACGGCTTGGGCCGGGTGCTGAGGGGAAGTGTGATGTGAACGCTGATGCATGCCCCCCAGGGCCAGTTTACAGCAGAGAAAAAAATTTGGATGAACATCAATGCAATGGACATAGAAAGGAGACTTCACGAGACACTCTTCGGTTGGTCAACGCTATTCCTAAATTGGTCAGAGCAGCTGCCAATGCGTATTAATGTGTGCAGTGTTGACGTAGCATGTCGGTCCAAGGATATTAGAGAGACAAGGTGGGGGAGGTAATATCTTTTATTGGACCAACTTCCGTTGGTGAGAGAGAGACAAGCTTACCCAGAGCTCTGGGTAAGCTCAAAAGCTTGTCTCTCTCACCATCAGACTCTGATCCAATAAAAGATATTACCTCCTCCACCTTGTCTCTCTTCTGTGTGTCTGTAGCAGCAATTCTTTTGTCTTTTTCATGATAGCACCTAGAGAGGTACCTAATGGATTCCAAGTGATATTTCATGACCATGAGCTAAAGCATGATTTCTAAAGTCTTGAATTAAAACTGGGTAATGGCGACAGTTTGTTTACTCCTGTGGAGGAAAAAAGATTTTAATAGGATTGGAAATGCAATCTATTCTTTGGATATAAACAGCTGAGTGAGGTTCAGGTGAACAAGGAAGGCAATTAGACAACAAAAATTGCTTTATTTGTATTGCCACCGGGGAAGATTTGCCTCCAGGTCTGTGTAACTGGAATGGCGAGGAGAGAGAGAGAGAGAGTGTGTGTGTTAGGCAGAGGAGGGATTATGGCTGCACAATTTGACACAGGTGAATTACAACAGTGTTAGTTGATGGTGGATGATTGAGGTTTTGTCTACATGTGGATTTCCCCCTCTAAAATTTCCAACTGTTGCTACCACTGATTCTGCTTGAGTGGTGCTAACAACAGAGGGAGGGAGCCAGGGTAGATGGGGCTCTGATCAGCCATCATCTAGATGACATGGTGTCTAAATGGCTGGCAGTTGCCAGCACCTTGTCTCCACTACTGATCTACCTTTTGTTACCACAATGGAGCTAAACTTCTGGTAGCTACAAAGGGAAATTTTAAGCCAAACTCCTAATGTAGACGAAGCTATAAAGACTTCACTAAAACTCCACTGCTTTCCCAGGTTCCATGCTTCTCACCTACAATGGTCACAGGGAAGATCCTGCACCCCTGCTCATTCCTGTTGTCCACCTATTTTTCACTTGGGTAATATGACACATGCTGTCTGCAATCAGTGGGATTTCTTTTCATCATCCTAATCTGCATCTGTTCTGGGGATGGCTAGGTGCAAGGGGAATTCCTCACTCATGCTGTGCAACCACGGAGGGGTGAGCAGAGAAAAGTTGTCTGCTGTGGCTTTGAGGTCTCAAATGTTACAGGAAACATAGGGCGGAAACATCATAAGGCATGAATCATCTCAGTACTGAGAGTAAAGAGCCCTTCAATACACGTGTCCTCAACCCTAACTTTCCCCTCACTCTCACTATCAGTGCCTGTCCAGACCCAGAAACCCTTGGGAGTTTGCCTCTACTCTCTATCAGACGACTGCCTCCAGCCTTATTAACCCAGAACCTTATCCAGAACTAAATTCCAAGAAAAAAAGGCTGGTAAAGCTAAGACTAGGGTAGACATCTATTTCTTAGAGACAGTTTGAGGACAATGAAATCAGTTTTGCCCCAGAGCTGGTGGGGATGTTGCCCTGAGACGCCCTTCTAACCTACATGAAGATCTCATTTATATTTGATACCTTACTACATAAAAAAAAATGTATGTAGTTAAGATGAATACCTGGGTCTAATCCAGTGGCACCATGGACAATGCTTTATACACAAGAAATTCTGGGTCAGTTTTTCAGTTCTGGTCCCTTCTTCCTCACTGGGCATTTGAGAGTCATGCAAAGACAGTATGCTCAGTCCCTGGAGGTAGTAGCAGAAGTAAAGTCCTGTATGCTCAATAGTGAACCCTCTTGTCAGTTTAGGAGCAGCATAGGTTCTGAAAGGAGTCCCAGATCCAGTTCTCCTCAGCTAGTCCATGAAAAATGATGGATTTACCAGAAGGGGTGGGATATTTCCCCAGCCACAGTGAAAAAAATAGACAACATTTTCTCTTTTGTCCTGTACCACTCCTAGTGCACTGGGGTTCTGGTCCATAACTGGAGCTCCTAGGCACTATGATAATACAAATAAATATTATTATTTACTAATAACTGGGGTGAGGGGCAAAGAGATCACTTGTCCAAATATTAATACTTTTTGGCCGGAAGTTTCAGAAGAGCTAGTTGGTTTTCACAGAAGTCCAGTACTCCCTGCTTGGAGCTGGGTCAAAAATACTGTGGAAATAGCTTAGCTGAGAGAAACACTAGCCACAGAGATATTTACAGGCAGAACAAAAGAGAATCTGGAAAAGGGATCTTACTGACATGTTCGCACGTGAAGGGATTCCCAACCACAGAGACTGAGAATACAGAACACACAAAAACAAGCAGCAGGCAATGCCTCCTTGAACTGGGGAGCTGCCTCCTTCAGCTAAAGATGGGCTGTTACCATTAAAAGACGTTTGTGCCTAGAAGAAGCCATGTAAATATGATAATGAAAATATTAATGGTGATGCTGAAAGTGACAAACATTCAGGGAACATATTCCTGGTGATGCTGAAAGGGAAATCTTGAATCTTAAACAGGAGTAAATAAGGGACATGATTTGTATCTTCACAATAGCTTTAGGAAGTCTCCAACTGAATTAAGGCACAGAGCAGTGAGGAAAGCCCTGCTTGCTCAGAAGGGTTGAGACCCAGGAGGCAAGATCATATGCTATCTGCCAGCCAGAAAAGATTTGGGTTGACTAGGTAAACATCCAAATATCCAAGCTAATCTGGCTCTCTTGATCCAGAAGTCAGGTTTAATATCTTCCCAAAACAGGTTCAGTTATGATATTGCTCTCACTCTCTGCTTCTGGCTAATGTCAGATAATGCCAAAACCGGGTACTGCTAAAGGTATTTAAGATACTGGAGCCTTCTGCACTGTCCTAACAAATATCTAAGGAAAGTCACCAGAGATGTTTCTACAGAGTGTAGTGAAATTAAGTGGAGGTTATGGTGGCCAGGTAATCTAATTTATCAGCTGTCAGCAATAGATACTAAGGAAAAGGCCTCCCAGCCCAAAATGCCTGCTTCTGTGATAGGCAATGAATCAGTCCCCTATGATGTACTTTATGGACATCTGCTGTTGGTCAAACAACAAACTCTACTGCCTAGGGTAGTGTCCATCTAAGGAATGCTTGCTTTAAATGGTACAATCCACTTCACTGTGGGGGTGGGGGGGGGGCGGGGGAGTGTTCTGTTGAAGGCATCTGACTCAACCTACTGGGTAAGGTCACCCTCTTGAGTCAGCCTGCATAGTTCAGGCAGCCCCATGCAGGCTTTTACTTACTCCTGCTTGCTCTCATCTCTGAAGGCATTCCTGAAGCTCAGCCCCACCTCCAGCTAGCAGTTACCCCTGTCCCTTGCCCCTATCAAGGCCCACACTCAACAGCTCTCCTGCACAGTAGCGCTCTAAAGCATTCTCTGTCTCACTGACCTGCCCTGAGGTTCTGCATCCTCCAGCAGCCGCTGAACCACAACCACTGCTCAAGTGTCTATTACTCTTTGGGCAAAATAACTGATCCTGGATCTTCTGATCTGTCCTTCAGAGGATTGCAGAGACTACCTCCCAACCCAGCTTGGGTAACACTCCTCCTGATTTTGAGGGGCAGGGCCAGCTTCAGGTTTTTTGCCACCCCAAGTAAAAAAAAAAGGTGAAATGTGCCACCCCCAAAGGGCTGGAGTGCCGCCCCTTGAAAGGGGCTTGGAAGGCTGGTGTCTAGAGCCGGCCCTGTTGAGGGGCAATGTTTTACTTCACTGAAGATGGACATTCTTCAGAATCCCATTTGTCTTTTACAAAGACTAGAGCAGGGGTCAGCAACGTTTGGCACATGGCTCGCGAGGGTAAGCACCCTAGTGGGCCGGGCCAGTTTATTTACCTGCTGACGCGGCAGGTTCAGCTGATCGCAGCCCCCACTGGCCGTTCCGGACCAATGGGGGTGTCGGGAAGCCGCGGCCAGCACTTCCCTCGCCTGCGCCGCTTCCCGCCGCCCCCATTGGCCCGGGATGGCAAACCACGGCCAGTGGGGGCCGCGATCGGCCGAACCTGCCGCGTCAGCAGGTAAATAAACTGGCCCAGCCCGCTAGGGTGCTTACCTTGGCGAGCCACGTGCCAAATGTTGCCAACCCCTGGACTAGAGCAACCTAGTTTTGAAAAAGCAAGAGCAAAAAGGACTCAGGTTTCCAATGCACTGAAAGCAAAAATAGTTTTGAAACAGAATATGCAACGAGTTTCATTTTCTGGCCAAGAAGGAATGTTACTCATATGAAATATTTTGCTTTGTTCTCTTTCACTCTGAACTCAAACAGCTTTAAAGGCACAGAGAGAAAAGTGTTTGTGGAAGTTATGGAGATATAAGTCTTCTTCAGAGCCAGCTTCTTTACAGAGCCTCTGTAAAAATAAGGCCAATTCCAGAGATAAATGCAGAAATAAATTAAAGATGCTCTTTGTGGATCATATCAATTAGTCTTTTCACCAAACCAGACTGAATGTGTATGCTGAGCCATTTGGGGGATGTTTAAAGGTTTAATACTGAACCATGTGGGCTTGCCAGGGTCAGGGGCATCAAACAAACTAAAAAACTGAATAACAAAATATCAAATGACATTTCTGTTAAATCCAGCTCCCAGCAGAAGTATCCCAGATACCAAAAAAATAAGAGATCCATTTATAGAATAGGAGTGAAAATATAGTTCAGTGAGAGCATACAACTGGTGCCACATAAACTTGAGGACAGAAAATGGGGGACAGAGGGTGGAGGCTGCAGGTCACCTGACTTTCAGGGTAATCACCAACAGAAGCCATTGCTTGCTACAAAGGAAATTGCTCAAGTGAAAGTCAGAGGAGCAGGGCCAATCAGAGGGGGGGCCAGGAGGGCCATTTGGCCTGGGCCTCAAGCTCAAAAGGGGCCTCACATTTAGACACTTGTTAATTTTTTGGCATTTGATAAGTTTCACAATTTGTTTTTATGCACATCCCTATCGGACCAAAATGTGACACACACTCTCAGCTTAGAGCTGCAAATTTAAGCAAATAAGGGATGTGATTTGGTAAAAGACATAATTTTTTGTTAACTGGTATAGATTTTGTCGTATTAAAGAGTTAATGTTTATAAATATTAATAAAAATATATCAGTTCTGATGGCACAAGATTAGACCGTGATGAATGTGTCCTCTCAAATTAGCTGATTATATAAACAAACCACTACGCAAGAGGATAAATGGACACAAGTCAGATATCAGGAATGGCAATATACAAAAACCTGTAGGAGAACACTTCAACCTCCCTGGCCACACAATAGCAGATGTAAAGATAGCCATCTTACAGCAAAAAAACTTCAGGACCAGACTCCAAAAAGAAACCGCTGAGCTCCAGTTCATTTGCAAATTTGACACCATCAGATCAGGATTAAACAAAGACCGTGAATGGCTATCCAGCTACAGAAGCAGTTTCTCCTCCCTTGGTGTTCACAACTCTACTGCTAGCAGAGCACCTCACCCTCCCTGACTGAACTAACCTCGTTATCTCCATACTGATTTATACCTGCCCCTGGAAATTTCCATTACTTGCATCTGAAGAAGTGAGGTTCTTACCCATGAAAGTTTATGCTCCCAATACTTCTGTTAGTCTTAAAGGTGCCACAGGACCCTCTGTTGCTTTTTACAGATTCAGACTAACACGGCTACCCCTCTGATACTTGAAACCACTACTAGTGGCTGATGCTGTATCAAGTGCATGTTGAAAAGCAGAGAATTGTTACATTTTAGTGTCTTTATAGTTTTACGTCTAGTTGACTAAGGAATTATTTATGTGTGAGAATTCCTCATTATTATCTTCATATGGTAGCTAAAAGAAGTGACTGGTTGGTTGGTTGGTTGGTTGAGCCCTAGCTTGGTAGCTTGGCCATCATCGTAGGCTTTTATAGTCTATATGACCAGATTCAAGGTGAAAATTTGTGAGGACAATCTTATACAGTGAGTTTCGTGAGGACACACATTTGGAATTTTTGGACATTTCCCCTGTCTGTATCCGTGTCTGTGTTTACTATTATTATTATTTATTATTATTATTTATATTATTACTATATATATGTCATCCCTTTGTCTTCAGCTCAGCCTGTTATATTATACCTTGTGTGCTTGAGTTTTGATTCAGTGTCTGACTGTTTCATTTTGTGTTCTTAATTAATATTCCTTCGTTTTAAGTCTTTTCAGCATTTGTGTACCATTCAGCATTTGTGTACATGTTTACAGCAGAAGATTTCAAGTGTAGATGGGCTACATATTGACCAGATAGATCACTATGAAAAGGAGATTTGAAAGTGCTGCAAGCAAGAGACAGCAAAAACAACTGAGTGAAGCAGCAGCTAGGAGCTCAAAGCCAATAACTTCATTTTTCAAACGACTGGAAAACACACCTTACCCAACAAACAATGCTAAGGATAACGAAAACTCCACAACTGCAACGGGTGATATTTCAATGCCAATACCTGAACATGAGGACAGTAGTCAAGAAGGAGATGTGCCAACAGTAACAGATGCAGCAGAAGATCCTGTGTATGATCAAGAAACTCAACAGCAACAGAAAGATGTAGATCTTAGCAAGAGCAATTCATGAGTACTACAGGTTTGACTGTGACTGACACTGGAATTATTGACAAGAGCAATGCTGCCCAAATGCAATCTTTTCTTCAAATTAGTTGTTTTGACATTCCAAATAACATACCACAAGATGCTGATAATCATGCTTTCCCTACTCATCTGCTGACAAAAACTCTTCCAAATGGTGAGACCTGCACAAGAGGCTGGTTATGCTGGAGGATGGAAAAACAATCTCTGTGCTGTGCACCCTGCTTCATTTTGAACAAAAGTGCTGCAAATTTGTCAGTTCTCTCTGATTAATCAGATGGAGGATCAACAGAGGTTGGAGGAAGTTGAAAGACCAAATACCATCACATGAGAGTTCAAAGTTATACAAAGAAAACAATGTTGCATGGAAATCAGCTAGTAGGGCAGCATCAGATGAAAGTTTAGTTGAGCATTTACTCTTGACTGAACTCTCTACGGAAACTAATAACTGGAAAAAACTTCTTGAGCGCATCCTGAATGTCATGGTTTTTCTTTCTGAGCAGGGATTGGCTTTCTTTGGTTCCAGTCAATGTATTGGGGATTGTGCAAATGGAAACTTTGTAGGCATAGTTGAACTCCTCAGCAAATATGACCCACTTTTATCAGAGCATGTTAAACGTGTTGAGAATCACAAGAGAGTCAAAAACACATGCAAGTGCATTATATCTCCACACGCATACAAAATGAGTTTATTGAGCTATGTGGGTCATTCGTACAAACAACAATTCTTGATGATATTCAGAATGCCAAGTATTTTTCAATCGTTGTTGCCACTCCAGATTGTTCTCACAAGGAACAGACTGCTATGGTTATTCAATATGTTAAGATTGTAGACAGCTCAAAATTTTCAGTTGAAGAAAGTTTTCTTTTGTTTGATAATTTCACGAGAAAAACTGGAAAAGAAATTGCTGCTTGAGTACTAGCAATTCTAGAAGGTTTTAAGTTAGATTTTCAAGTCTGCATTGGTCAAACCTATGACAATGGATCTAATATGGCTGGGAAGTACAAAGGTGTACAAACAGTTCTGCTTGAGCATAATTCAAACTGTATTTTCTTCAGTTGCGGAAACCACACACTAAACTTTGTAGGTGTTGACTGTGCTGAATCATGCAAGGAGGCAATTACTTACTTTGGAACAGCAAATGTACAATCTCTTCAGTAGCAGTCCACAAAGCTGGGAAATTCTAAAGCAATATCTTCCTGTTTCACTTCATGGGATGTCCAAAACTAGATGGTCTGCATGGATTGATAGTGTTCAACCAGTTGCGCAGCATTTGAATTCAGTGAGACAGGCTTTAAATGAGCTTGAATCTCTCAATCTCACTGCACAGGCTCAAACTGAACTTCAGTCTATTCAGAAGCACATGTCCAAATTTGAATGCATTCTGATGTCATCTTTGTGGATGAAGGTATTTACAATGATCCACCAATTAATCTGGTAATTGAAGCATGCAATGCCCTCAAACAAATATATTCCACAAACTTTAAATTGGATTGCAAGCCAAAGGAATTGCTTCAAGAAATACTCAAACTTGGTCTCTCTGGGGTGTTTCCTAATATCACAATTTTATTGTGTATTTTTGTCAGTTTGCCTGCATCAGTGGCTTCAGGTGAACACATCTTCAACATGTTGAAGCATGTAAAGAACTATTGTTCAACATTGGGACAAGAGCATTTGAATGGCCTCGCTATGCTTAATATCAACTGTGACACTGCATAAAGCTAGATTTTTCTACAAAAATTAGTGCATTTGCAGAGAAAAAGGCTAGAAAAGCATTTGTTAAATAAAAAAAATATTCAGATTATGTCTCACTCTTTTTTTGGTGCCTTATTTTGTTTTCATGTGTCGTCATTTTTTATTTTTATTATGGCTAGGGGCTTCAAAAGCTGGAAGTGGCCCTGTCCTCTCTGGACCTCTGAGAGGGCCTGCAGGGGAGGAGGGGCATAGGCAAAGGGTAGAAATCTCTAATTTTACACTCAACTGTGCTAGGGAATTTAGAGAGGGAAACTTCCATGCCCAGTATTGCCCTCACCTTTGCTTAGAGGGGAAGGTTTGTTTTCAGATTAAGGCAGTGACCGGGTACTCTTGAGACCTGGGTACAATTCCTGGCTCTGTCACTTCATCTTCTGTGCCACTGGTACAAATAGGTGATATTAATATTTCCCTTTGTCTGTCTTGCCTATTCAATGTACGTTATTTGAGGCAGCAACCTTCTCTTAGCCCATATCTACACAATAGGCACTACAGTGGCACAGCTATGGCATTGCAGTTATGCTTCTGTAGTTCCAGAATGTAGATGCTTCCTACAGCTAGAGAAGGGGTTTTTCCCATCACTGTAGAAACTCCACTTCCCTAAGGGTATGTCTACACTACGAAATTAGGTCGAATTTATAGAAGCCAGTTTTATAGAAATCGGTTGTATACAGCCAATTGTGTGTCCCCACATAAAATGCTCTAAGTGCATTAAGTCGGCGGACCACATCCACAGTACCGAGGCTAGCATCGACTTCCGGAGCGTTGCACTATGGGTAGCTATCCCACAGTTCCCGCAGTCTCCGCCGCCCATTGGAATTCTAGGTTGAGATACCAATGCCTGAATGATGCAAAACAGTGTCGCGGGGGGTTCTGGGTACATGTCGTCAGGCCCCTCCCCGTCCATCAGAGCAACGGCAGACAATCGATTTGCACCTTTTTACCTGGGTTACCTGTGCAGACAACATACCACGCCAAGCATGGAGCCCGCTCAGCTCAGCTCAGCTCAGTGTCACCATATGTCATCTGGGTGCCAGCAGACGTGGTACTGCATTGCTACACAGCAGCAGCTAATTGCCTTTTGGCAGTAGACGGTGCAGTATGACTGGTAGCCTTCATCGGCGATCTGGGTGCTGGCAGATGTGGGGCTGGCAGACGTGGGGCTGCATTGCTACACAGCAGCAGCCCCTTGCCTTTTGGTAGAAGATGGCATATTATGACTGGTATCCGTCATCGTCGTACTGCCTTCCCAATGACGATGATGGCTATCAGTCGTAGTATGTTATTTTCTGCCAAGCACCCAGAAGATGCCGAGGGCTATCAGTCATGCTGCACTGTCATCTGCCAGCTTAAGATGTAAAAAATAGATTTGTTCTGTATTCATTTGCTTCCCCCCCCCCCTCCGTGAAATCAACGGCCTGCTAAACCCAGGGTTTTGAGTTCAATCTTTGGGGGGGCCATTCTGTGTGACAGTTGTTTGTTTCTCCCTGATGCACAGCCACCTTTGTTGATTTTAATTCCCTGTACCTGTACGCCATGTCGTCACTCGCCCTTCCCTCCCTCCCTCCCTCCGTCCATCAGATACTAGTTTCGCGCCTTTTTTCAGACCAGATGCCATAGCACTGGGATCATGGAGCCCGCTCAGATCTCCGCGGCAATTATGAGCACTATGAACACCATGCGCATTGTCCTGGAGTATATGCAGAGCCAGGACATGCCAAAGCAAAACCAGGACCAGCCAAGGAGGCGATTGCAGCGCGGCGACGAGAGTGATGAGGAAATTGACATGGACATAGACCTCTCACAAGGCACAGGCCCCAGCAGTGTGCAAATCATGGTGTTACTGGGGCAGGTTCATGCCGTGGAATGCCGATTCTGGGCCCGGGAAACAAGCACAGACTGGTGGGATCGCATCGTGCTGCAGGTGTGGGATGATTCCCAGTGGCTGCAAAACTTTCGCATGCGTAAGGGCACTTTCGTGGAACTTTGTGACTTGCTTTCCCCTGCCCTGAAGCGCCAAAATACCAGGATGAGAGCAGCCCTCACAGTTGAGAAGCGAGTGGCGATAGCCCAGTGGAAGCTTGCAACGCCTGACAGCTACCGGTCAGTCGGGAATCAATTTGGAGTGGGCAAATCTACTGTGGGGGCTGCTGTGATCCAAGTTGCCAGGGCAATCAAAGACCTGGTGATATCAAGGATAGTGACTCTGGGAAACATGCAGGCCATAGTGGATGGCTTTGCTGCAATGGGATTCCCAAACTGTGGTGGGGCGATAGACGGAACCCATATCCCTATCTTGTCAACGGAGCACCAAGCCACCAAGTACATAAACAGCAAGGGGTACTTTTCAATGTTGCTGCAAGCCCTGGTGGATCACAAGGGACGTTTCACCAACATCAACATGGGATGGCTGGGAAAGGTACATGATGCTCGTGTCTTCAGGCACTCTGGTCTGTTTCGAAAGCTGGAGGAAGGGACTTTCTTCCCGGACCAGAAAATAACCGTTGGGGATGTTGAAATGCCTATCATGATCCTTGGGGACCCAGCCTACCCCTTAATGCCATGGCTCATGAAGCCATACACAGGCAGCCTGGACAGTAGTCAGAACCTGTTCAACTACAGGCTGAGCAAGTGCCGAATGGTGGTGGAATGTGCATTTGGACGTTTAAAAGCGCGCTGGTGCAGCTTACTGACTCGCTCAGACCTCAGCGAAAAGAGTATCCCCATTGTTACTGCTGCTTGCTGTGCGCTCCACAATATCTGTGAGAGTAAGGGGGAGACATTTATGGCGGGGTGGGAGGTTGAGGCAAATCACCTGGCCGCTGATTACACGCAGCCAGACACCAGGGCGGTTAGAAGAGCACAGCAGGGCGCGGTGCGCATCAGAGAAGCTTTGAAAACGAGTTTTGTGACTGGCCAGGCTACGGTGTGAAACTTCTGTTTGTTTCTCCTTGATGAACCCTCCGCCCCCCCCACCCAGTTCACTCTACTTCCCTGTAAACCAATCACCCCACCCTCCCCTTCCCACCTCAAGCACCGCTTGCAGAGGCAATAAAGTCATTGTTACTTCACATTCATGCATTCTTTATTAATTCATCACACAACTAGGGGGATAATTGCCAAGGTAGCCCGGGATGGGTGGGGGAGGAGGGAAGGAAAAGGACACACTGCAGTTTAAAACTTTAACTCTTATTGAAGGCCAGCCTTCTGATGTTCGGGCAATCATCTGGGGTGGAGTGACTGGGTGGCCGGAGGCCCCCCCACCGTGTTCTTGGGCGTCTGGGTGAGGAGGCTATGGAACTTGGGGAGGAGGGCTGTTGGTTACACAGGGGCTGTAGCGGCGGTCTCTGCTCCTGCTGCCTTTCCTGCAGCTCAACCATACACTGGAGCATATCAGTTTGATGCTCCAGCAGGCACAAGAACAAATGGATATAAATTAGCCATCAGTAAGTATAGGCTTGAAGTGAGACAAAGGTTTCTAAATGATCAATGGAGTAAAGTTCTGGAACAGCCTTCCAAGGGGAATAGTGAGGGCAAAAAACCTAACTGGCTTCAAGACTGATCTTGGTAAGTTTATGGAGGAGATGATATAATGAGATTGCCTACAATGACATATGTTGCATCTGCAACTGCTATTAGCAAATATTGCCAATGGACAGAGATGGGGAGGGTTCTGAGTTACTACAGAGAATTATTTTCCAGGTGTCTGGCTGGTGTGTCTTTCCCATATGCTCATGGTCTAACTGATTGATATATGTGGGATTGGGAAGGGATTTCCCCCACAGGTCAGATTGGCAGAGACTCTGAGGGGTTTTTGCCTTCCTCTGCAGTGTGCAGCATGGTCACTTGCTGGTTTGAACTAGAGTAAATGGTGGATTCTCTGTATCCTGAAGTCTTTAAATGAAGATTTGAGGACTTCAGTTATGCAGCCAAAGGTTAGGGGTCTATTAGAGGAGTAGGTGTGTGAGTTCTGTGGCCTTCAATGCGCAAGAGGTCAGACTAGATGATCAGAATAGTCCCTTTTGGCCTTACAGCCTATGAGTCCCTAGAAAAATGCAAAAAAAATCAACTTTTTTTAAATTGTTCATTTTTCACAAAATGTTCACTACATTTTAATCAATATTTGTGATGAAAATGTTATTGAATGTAGGAATTTTTAGCTTACTAGAAACCTATGACCATAGTTAACAATTTTTATTTTAAAAATCATACAAATTTTCAAACCCTGTGGAATAGAAACAACTTCAAATATTTTCATGAATATCTTAAAAAATTTAAAAAGTTGTAACTATTTGTATTTATTATTTGTTCAGTACCAGCAGTACTCTGTACAATTCAGAGAAGACGACATGGTCCCTGCCTCCCACAGAGCTTACAAACTAAATAATGCCATGGTTGATGATTCCCCTCTAGGCTGTTCCTTGAGGTAGGCTGATCTCAAAAGAGATGTCTCTTGAGAGTTATGGGTTAAATGGATTTCTCAAGACATTAGCTGGCTGATGGGAAAAAATAAAGAGGTTAACTCTAAATATTGAAAGTTATTGAAATCTAACTTTACTCCATTGCTTTATGTAAGCAACTGGGCCAGCTAGCCTCTCTCACTGTTGACTGGAGTCAACATTAAGAAGATGGTAATCTTCCCGAGGGTTTTGGACTTTCTCCAGGTGTTGCCTGTTCACTGGTGTAGGGAACATGTCAGAGGATTATGTAAACTCTCCCTGAAATTTACATGAAACAGGAAGAATGTCACGATCTTGTTTAGCGCAAAATATAATAGTGAGATGGGAGGGCAGGGACAAGTGGGAAAATGCCCTGTCTTCTCCCCTTCCTCTTGCCGAACAGACTATCTGCTATTCTTGATCTGTACAGTTTGACTACATTGGCTTGAAGGGTATTGGCCTGAATATACAAGTTTAAGAACATGCTTTGGATTGGTATTGAGCTATCCTTTGGCCAGAGTGTGTTGCTGGCTAATGTAATGTCAATGCCATCTAAAGAGAGGGATGGTCAACTTCCCAAGATCCTCACATCTAATGAATAATTCACTCATAGGGTGCAAACCCCTCCCCCCAAAAAATCACCAGAGGCTCAGAGACCAATACAGTTTACTTCGGAAAGTAGTCTGCCCAAATCTATTCATCAACCAGCTACATGATCACCCTCAATGAGCAGAATTGCTTTATACCTAGTTCTATAATCTGGATGGACACCAATGCTTCTCTT
The DNA here is from genome assembly GCF_011386835.1 of Chrysemys picta bellii. Taxonomy (NCBI): domain Eukaryota; kingdom Metazoa; phylum Chordata; order Testudines; family Emydidae; genus Chrysemys; species Chrysemys picta. Next base: position 81,033,145 of record NC_088799.1, on the reverse strand, counting down.
CTGCTGCTATGGAAAAAGCCTAGCTTCCCCCATGAGGTCTTTATGGGATTTCTTTTAATAAGACTTTTTAATGCTCCACCTTCAGCAGGTCCAAACTGACAGACACTTGGAGCATTTTTTCTATAGCAAAATCTGCATCCATTGATTCATTGTCGGTTTCTGCACCATGATACTTAATGTGTTCAGGAACTCCAAAATTGCTATAGACTCACACATTGGAAGGACAGCTGTGGGATGGACATTAGAACAGAACAGAATGCCACTTTGTACAGCCATACTAGCAGCAGAACAAAAGCGACATGCAATTGTAGGGGCCATTATAAACAAAAATAACAGTTTTAGACAGACCTGAAACCAAACATAATTTCTGGGTAGAAGATCTGACACAAGGGGAAGGATGGACTAAGATGAAGTATAATGTACTTGATATCAGTATTCCATTTTTCTTAGCAAATAATGACTCTGAGAAAACAACAGTGTAGACTCCTCAGGTTAGGCCAGTGTCAATTTTTTATCATGTTTGGAGCTAGACACAACATGACTTTAAATTGCCCAGACATAGTTCTGAATATAGAGTGCTAAAAGCCAGTATATTTACATATCAGCTTTGCCCACCCAAGTCCAGCTGCCACCATCATCTTAATGCATCTTCATATTGACCATACCAGCACTAGATACAAGAACCAACAGCAAATGCTGCAGATTTTCGTCTTAATCTTCTTATCAAGTTGCTCCACCACTTGATCTTTAGCTGCAATAAGCAAATATCAGCATTATGAGCAGTAATTCTCGCGGCACTCAACCTGAAACAATTTTTAATTGGGTTTTTTGTTTCATTTTCAGATGGTTTTTACCCTTCTAGCTAATTTTCAAACTGAATCATTTAAAAATTCAAATTCAAAACATTTCATTTCAAAAATGTTGAAACAAAACATTTAAACTTTTTTTTTAAATCCATCTTTTTCAGACAAAACTATTTGCCTAATTTGTCCCAAATGCACAAATAGTGTGTCAAACTACATTGGTTAGCAAATAAACTTTGTCTAAAAAATTTCACCCACCTCTCATGGAGATAAATGCAACAGCCAATCTGCTTTCAGGGGATTGCTCACACACAGCTCCAGGCATTAGTCTGTTTTACTGAGAAAGAGGCTGTTGGTCAGGACACAGTGATGTATCAGATATTCCCTTCTCTTCGAAAAAATGCCCTGATGTTTTCCAGCTAAACAATCACCAAAGTTCACTTTAATGTTTCAACAATGACAAGTCCCAAATATAGATACATGAGCAGACCCATTCAAAAGCACCATTGGGCTGTCAAAGAAAAAAGAAAATTCTAGGTATGTGGTTTTATAGGTTGATTCTTGAGTCACTATCAATTTATATTAAACCAACACATCAGGTCAAATGTACAATCCCAAACTGTAAAACAGAATGAACCATTCTCCTTCTTCCTGTCAGAGAAAGTGAGACAGATTATCTATCACCACAGCAATTGAGCTCCTAATCTGGGTTTACAGTTCCCTTCCCAGTTCTAGAAGAAGATCAAGTAAGGTAGTATGTTGACAAAAGTCTTGTTTCGCAGGGAGAAAGCAGTGAATCAGAAACCTCATGACAGCCCATCCGGTTCCCACATACTTTTAAGGCACACTGTGGGTTTTAACAGCCCTTGGGAAATTTGCTAGCGGTCTGAAGAATGTGAATAGCTGGTTTCATCCAGCTCAGAGTATTTTCAGAGCCCCTAAAGTCCACAGGCTTCATGCGGCTGTGGCAGACCTGTTAGCAATACTGCTCCCCCAGTTCCCCACCCTGCTTCCCCAATCATCTCCTATTTCTAATATTCCAAAATCCATACCCTGCTCCCCATCCCATGTTTATAGCCATTGCTAGTAGGTTCCCAGAGACCATGGGCCTGATGTGGACTTTAATCAAGTTCGATAGCACCTTAGATGGCTAAAAATGAAATAAACTGAGAAATCCCAATAATTAGGTGTCATGTGTGCTGTTGGTTTACTCTTTGCACATCATTGAGGTTGAACAGTCAAATTAGTCAGGTCAGTTGCTCTATTGTTTCTCATTTCTAATCAGCTTCTAAAAATGGTGGCTAGTTCTCACCAGCCACCCGGTGCTAGCTATGTTCAGGTTTCCAGTACTGTAGAGATTGTTTACACTCAAAACAATCCACACTTTGTCCTCATAGCTTTTCTGCTCATTTCTATTCATAATAGGACATGGTTTATTTTACAACCTACATTTTGGGCTTAAGGCGACAATAACAAATATGGGCACACACGTAGCAGGACCATTATACTTCGGCATATCCAGTGAGAAGAAAGCATCTGACGAATGTGAGCAGTGTGAAAAGTACAAGGACAGCAGCTGGACTGCATGCGCGCACCAGGATAACTATGTATAGATGTTTTGTCTAAAGCAAAGTACCATGCCCTGAAGGCACCAAGGCCATCAAAGGAGTACAGCTCTGATGCTGAACTGTAGGAAGATCAAAAAAGGAAGGAAAAGACTAGCCATGATAAAAAAAAAAGAAAGAGAGAGAACAATCTGATAGTTTATCTGCTTTTTCTCCAGCTGCCAAAAAAGCTGCACTGAAATCCCTGCTCTGCCATTTGCCTTTCCACTGTTCTTGTGGTACAAAGCCATGGAGATCAGTGGGCTAGAGATGACAAGAATCAAATTAGCTTTACTGGTTTACAGAGACCTTTGGAACTGTCCAAATTTTGCATTTCCAGGACAGCTATTTTCCTAGGCAGAAGGCTTTGTTTTTTGCCAATCCAAATCCTTTTAGATAAATCCATTGCCAAGGATCTAAATAGTCACTGTCAACTTCAAACATCTAAAGTATACCTATAAGGCTAGCTTCTAGCAATGAGACCAAGCTGAATGGGCTTGCCAGTTTTTTTTTTTTTATTTATATTTTTGTTATAGGCTGAACAAGGAACTTGTCTTCTAACAGGACAGACAATGAGCTGACCCCCATCTATCTGATGTGAGCAGTGGCTGCAAAATGAAGTGATCATTGAATAATTGGTCAGTATATTCTCTGAAAAAATGGTATAAATAAACAAATTGTGTGTCTACAAAGATGTTGTGCCTGGGGAAATCAGTTTTCCTTTTAGGCACTCCTATCTGCAACCTTCCACATGAACCGCTCCTGTTTGGCCTCCCTTCTTGCTACAGATTTAAAGAAACAGTACTCATCTCTTCATAAACCAGTCCTCCTAAATCCATGCAGTGTGCTTCACATTTGGAAATTACCTAAAAGTCTATTTTCAGTAAGAGTGATGAGCACTATGGAATATGGTTCAGGGCTCACAGAATGTAGTGGGATCTGGTTGTAAAGGATGCTATGCTGTATGTGGATGCACAAGAACATGCTATGTGCGTGCACTGTACTGTTGCAAGGAAAGCAGCACAACAGTTTTATGTTCTTAGTGACCTTGTGTCCGTTGCCTCATTTTAAGAAGACATGCTGTGACGGGGCGACAACTCACTGGCGCGGCGCCTCCTGCTGGTCATCCAGGGAATTAGCTCTTTCCAGCCCAGAGCACCCTCTGCAGGCCAGGGTCTCACCTGCTGCTGGCCCTGTGTCCCTCCAGACCCTGGTGCCCTTTGCCCTGGGAGTCTGCCCACCGCAGTACCCCCTCTCTCTGGGTCTCCCCTCCCAGGGGAACCCTCAACCCCCACCTTGCCTCAGTGGCTACTGCCAGTCTCCATTTAGCCCCTGCTCCCTGGGGCAGACGGCAGTCTGTAAACCACTCATCATTGGCAAGGGGGGTTGGACCAGCTGCCTCTGCCTGTTCCTGGGCTGCCCCTCTGCAGCTCTAGTATCCTTTTGTGGGCCCTTAACTCGGCCTGCAGCCTGGGGCTTTGCTAGGCTGGAGCTCCCCCGCTCCCTCTGCCCTTCCCCAGCACTGCTCCACCCTAGGTACCCTCCTCAGCTTCCCAGGCAGCCAGGTCCTTCCCTCTCTCTAGGTTGCTAGAGAGAGTGTGTTCCTCAGTCTCTGGCCCTCAGCCCTTTTATAGGGCCAGCTGTGGCCTGATTGGGGCGTGGCCCCACCTGTGGCTGCATCCACCAATCAGCCTAGCATTTCTCCACCGCAGCCCTCTCCAGGGCTGCTTTAATCTCCTCAGGGCAGGAGTGGGGTGACCACCCTGCTACACATGCTCTCAGAGCTAGTGCTACAGGATCTCTGTCTGCAACCTGGGATACAGCACTGCATACGTTTACATTTGGAAGGTCATAACTGCAGCCATAAGGAATAGGAAATAGAAACTTCATTTCTATCATTTGTTCATTATTCATTCTTTTTAAGCAAAGCTTAAATTTTGCAAAAACTGATGGAACCACTCGGCAAGGGCTCATCCAGCATACCGTCCAATACTGGCTCCAGGCAATTGTGGCACAGGCTTCAGGATCTGGAGTGGAAAGGGAAAAGGAAGGAAGAAGAGGGAGAAGTAGAGATGGATACCTTCAATTAATTCTGTTCGGTTGGTTTCCAAATACAAGAGATTGAAAAGCAATGATAACCAGGTCCCCTGCTATGCCTGAAAAGCTCAGCAGCTTGCTGCATCTACAGGGAAGAAGGATTTCAAACCCACAGCAGTCTGGCCACAGAGATGGAAACCACAGTATAATACTGGCTCAGGAGCAAGCTCATGGGGGAGAAATGTAGACTTGGCAAGTTCAGCCTTATGGTTGAGAAAGTTCTCTCACAATCTGAATATAGATAGGGATCCAGCTAACATTTGGAAATGTGATGGGAAACAGGACACATTTCCAGTTGCTGCATTGGAAATGGAATTCAGATTTCAAAATACCAGTTTCCTCTGGGGAAATCTGAAAAACCAAGAAACAAAAATGCAAATGCATATGATTTTTTGTTATTTGATGCAATGCAATAATTGGTGCAGAGGAAAATGAGAACTGGTATTTTTGAACTGGCAAATTTGCCAGTCTCGTGATGTTTCAGAAGAACAAGACATCTCCCTGCAATTTACAAACACAACAGGATTCCTCCTATGCACTCACTATAACAGCTTGTGCAAGGACCTGTAGCCTCAAGTCAATTTACTGACACCAATGTGAAACCAATATAAAAGAAGAATCAAGCCCAGAGCGTAACCACTAGGGTTGCCAACTCTCAGGATTGTCCTGAAGTCTCCAGGAATTAAAAATTAATCTTTAATTAAAGATTATGTCATGTGATGAAACCTCCAGGAATACGTTCAACCAAAATTGGCAACCCTAGAACCACCAAGTCAGGGAAAGAATTGTTCAGGGTGCTCTAAGTGGCTGTAACTTTGATTAATGGGGTGAAAATAAAACTAAATATCAGGGAAAAACTTCCTAATTGTGAGACCTTTCCATGTGTGGAAGAGTTTACCAAGAGAAGTGGTCAAAGCCTTGTCATTTGAATCGTCTAGGCCTTGATTCAGAAAAACAGCCTTCTTTAGAAAGGGGTCTTAGGTGCTTTAAAGTAAATCAGAATTTTAAGTCCCCCAATGGGGCGGGGGGCACATGATTAAAGTTAAGCACAAACGTAAATGTTTTTCATGAATCAGGGTCTTAAAACTGAACTGGACAAAACAATGAAAAAATGTGCTTTAGGGAACAGTCTTACATTGGCCAGGGGAGGGGAAGGGAATGGATTAGGAGATCTAATTAGTCTTTTCCATCTTTAATTTCTCTAATTCTTTTTACACAATACAGCTTGTACAATTTTCCCTGCAGCCCTTTGTAAAAACTGTTGTAGAATAAGACAGCCATCACACGGTCAATTAAACTGTTCAGAAAAGATTTCCCTCTTTGCTTTTTGCATTTACACACTTCATGTGCTTCCTTCATTTGAATCTGGGGATAATATACCTTAGGTGTAAGATCAACATTTCCCACTAGGACGTTGGTTCCAGTCTAGGCCAGTAAAGACTGATGACTCTTGCATGACTTTTTAAAAACAGAACTTCCCTACACATCTGTGTGCCTCTGCCCATTTTATGATTTATAACCTTCATTCCCACCTCTCATCCCAGGGAGGTTTTGACTTTTAAAGACTTTTCATCTCTCTTTCCCCCTAGCAATGCAGTGGTTTGGTTTTCCTCGCATGTGTTTCTTCATTGCTCCAGGCTGGGTTGTTCCTCAGAACAAGTATACAAGCAGTGCACACACAGACACATTCGGATCAGAAGGAAACACAGCTGGGGTAGCGGGGAAATAGGCAGATGGGGTTGAGTTTGCTTCTTTTTCTCTATAATTTCTGAGTGGCTTTCTGTAAAGGATTACATCATTTTCTATATGAAAGCCATTATGTATGGTTTGGGAGTCAGGGCATGCACATAGGTAATAAGGGTAATTGGGGTGTTACAGATAGAATTCATGCTTCAAGAACATCGGTGTAAAATAGGTAGAAGACTGGTTTGGAGATTATGCATATTTGGTTGACTTTGATACTGAATATATGGGTGCAAAAACTGAATGGGAAAGTTATTTCTAACGAATAAAATACTGAATTTGACTCTGGATTATATGGCCTATTGATTTTTGGATTGCAGATTGTTTGGGCAGGATTTTTTCTTTTGATGGGCACTTCAGAGATATAACTGAAATAAATTATTATAGTATTTGGTAGGTTTCCCAGGCATACATTGGGCCTGCTGTTGCTTAATGATAAACTTTGTAGTATAGAGAAGTATATATATATTCACCCCCTTCAAAGCCCTTCCAGGATTCTGCAGTAATGACCTAGCGCTTTGATGAACAGCATGTTGCTGCCAGTATTCCAGCGCATTGGCCTTATTACCTCAGATTTTTGTGACTGGTAAATCCATTAGGACAGAATAACATTTTTGTCCCCATATTACGTTTTAGTAAAGAAGAAGAATTTACAGCTTCAATGGTACTCTGTGTTTGATTTCTGATAGAAAGGACTTTTTATATCCAGCTAGTCTGAAGACACATTTACAAAGTAAACTGAGTCGAGCCTTTCACCTCTAATTCACTGGTATGATTCCTGCGTAGGTTGGCAGTCACCGGGAATCACAACTATCTGATGCCTGGTTAGTGGCTGATGTGATATGAGTTTGGTGGGTCTGTCACATTCCAGGTTGCAGTCCAGAGCGGTGAGAAGTTGTGTCACCACCTGCCCCACAACTTTGAGGTACCTCACAATGCTTTGCTGTTGTAGCTCCCAACTTGGGTAACTCACAAACAGCCTGCCAGCATGCAGATCATGCCCTCAGTGTCTGGGTCTAGCCACAGCCCTGGTCCAGCAGTTCTAACCCTAGCAGCCTGTCAGCAACACACCAATCAAACTCTGGCTTCCATCAGCCTTGGTTACTACTTGCAGGGTGACCCCAAAACACCCCCTGTCCTGGATTTTCCTACAATCATGTGTTCTACACTGTCCAGCCCTCTCCTGGGCAGAGATTAAAGGTCTGTTGCCCCTGAAAAGGGTCAATATTCAACTGTTTGCTACTTTAACTGGAGTTACCAACCAGTTTAGTTTAAACACAGCACTGGATTGGTTCAGATTAAAAATACAAGAAGTTTATTAACAGCAGAAGATAGGACTTTAGTTGAATTCAAATATCAGGTATTAAAGTCAGAAATGGGTACAAGATAAATAAAGATAGAACACTTTCTAGTAGTTACAACTTAACAAGCTAGACGTGGTACAAGGTAAAATCCTTACCACATGTTCCCAGCAACATGGCTGACCAAATTCTCAGGTTCCTTTGTCTTCTTAGATGTGTGTGTGTGTATGAGAGAGAGATTCCCTGTGGTTTTCTGCCCCTTTCTTTTATAGTCCAGTTAACCTTTGAAGTGGATTCTTCTGAGGGTTACCCCTCAAAGCAAAGTTTATTCAAACAGTAAAGAAGATGACATGAAGTTGGGTGGTGAAGGAGGCTCCAGGTTCTTTCTTCTCACCTATGTCTGCTGAGATGTAAATTTGCTTTGTCTCCTGCCATCTCCTCTCCCTGCCTTTTTAGGATCCTGCTTACTACTTATATGTACATTGAGGTAAACACACATTTCTTTGTTCAGGATACTTCTGACTGGGCAGGGCTGTTTTGATTTTGAACATGTGCTAAGATCATTCTATGGTGGGATTTCATAACTTTACACATACTGTTACTACACACATTTCACAATGATATTATTGACCAGCAAGTTATTAGTTTTCAAATGATACCACACAAGGCTTATTTTGTACAAAGATTATTACAATAGTGTGTCAGGTGTGAATGCAGGGGTGCTTTCAGTCACAGGGGCTCAGTGCAATTCCAAGTAGGAAAGCCTCTTATGACAAAAGCTCTCATTACAACTGGCACTAGCTGACTCCCTTGTGGGCAGCCTCAGCTGAGCAGACAAAGATTGAATGGCCAATGGAGAATGAACTAATCTCACCTGTAGAGCTGGTTGATCCAGGTCCAAATTGAAGCACACTGGCAGGATGGTGTAACAGAAGCGTGTCCTGGCATTACCTATTGTGTACCTGTTCTGTGGATAAATAAAAAACTGCATTCTGTGCATCTGACAAGCCTGTACCTTTCATCCAGAATTTCCCTTTATAAAATGTTGAAACATCTCCAAACAGTTGCGGAACCAAGATTTTAATCTGTCCTCTGAGGCATATTGAAGGAGAGCGAAACCAACCAAAATGAGGCTAGTGCTGTCAACATCAATAAAGACAATTTAAAGGAAGTTCTGCTGCTCCTTTGAGTGAATATCAAGAAGCAGTAGCCATACAAACTTCCTCACAGCAATTCTTTCTCCTCCCCTCTGATGTGCTTCACCCCAGACCTAAGTGGGTCCCCATGTGACACAATCCTTCAGGTTGAAATCCTGTCCCCACTGAAGCAATAGCAAAGTTTCCATTGACTTCAGGGGAGCTGGTATTTCATCCTCCGTCTTTGGTTCCTCTGCTGAGACTGCTCCCCATGAGGCCAGCTACTGCCAACAGTTATTATATGGACAACTGTGCTGTCCAGAAACTGAAATAATATAAACCCTATTTTACACAGGTCACAGAAGAGCTATCAGATGGTAAAAAGTATCTGACATTATTACTGGCTTGGACCAGATTTAAACTGATGACTTAAAAGTGACAGTTTCCATATTCCACTTCTCCAGCACGCAAATAATTCAACACTCCACTGAAAATGTGACTGCGGCAAGCACAGTAAATGACAGAAACGTGGGTTTCATTAAGAGTGAAGGGCCAGTTTGTCTAAAGTGCTCAGCCTCCAACAGCCCCCACTGATAATGAAGTGGCCAAGTTTTCAAAAGTGCTCATCTCATTTTAGATGCCTAAACTGAGCTCTTTTGGAAATCTGGCCTTAAATTGTACAGGAAATAAAATACTTTGACAGCTCTGTGGAGATGACAAAATTAAATTTAAAGGGGAAGAAAAAGAAGACAATGAGAACTTCAAGCTGTTGTAACTATTCCAGGAAAATTTACCAAACACAGCTGCTACATTTAGTGTTTGGCTAAAGGATGAATATTTGTTTCAAAATGTGCTAATAAAGGAGTTTAAAAGACACAATAATGTTCTGCCTTCCCCTACCACCACCTCGGCTGAAAGCCTGCACTTGATTGCTAGGCAACCAGGTAGTTGCCCTGTCTGTGGGTGGTGGGCAAAGGCCCTGTGGCCAATGGCTCTCCCCTCACTTCTGGTGTGGGGCAAACTAATCACTGTCAAAGTGCTCTGCCAATGTCAGGCATAGTGAGAGGACCCTGAATCAATTCCCTCTGCTTGTGCGGAAAAAAGTTCTTGTGGGTCATTGAGGAATAAGGCCGAACCGTTCCAGCACCCTACTCCATGGATTTGATCAATGCTCATTGAAGTCAATGGCAGGACTCCCATTGACGACAATGTGTGTTGGATCAGGCTATAAGTGGGGAGCTGGGCAAGAAGTGATTGTGTAGCCTCTTCACTTGGCCTGTGAGGAGCTGATGAAAGAACCCTCAGCCACACAGTGTGGAATAGTGATCAAGAACCTATTGGCATAGTCTGCCCGATGCTTCAGATGTGACAGGGCTGCAGACAAATAACTAGGCTGGCCTCCTAAGGCTGTGTCTTCTACACAAGGAAATTTTTAACAAAACATTTGCACTAGTGCTACCACCACTTTAGCTGAATTGTTAGCTGCATTGGTGGAAGCCTTAATGTAGACCAGTGGTTCTCAAACTAGGGCTGCCGCTTGTTCAGGGAAAGCCCCTGTGGGCCGGGCTGATTTGTTTACCTGCCGCATCCTCAGGTTTGGCTGATCACGGCTGCGGTTTGCCGCTCCAGGCCAATGGGGGCTGCGGGAAGCGGCGTGGGCCGAGGGACATGCTGGCCGCCCTTCCCGCAGCCCCCATTGGCTTGGAGCTCCACTGGCTCCTGGCATTTTTATTATCTGGTCAATTAAACCTATTCAGGAACTTTCTCTTCTTCCATTGTTTACTCATTCAAACCTTAGACTCCATCTCCAGAGCTAGTATAATATATAGGGTAGTAAAAACGGTAGAAGCCTTGTCTACAGTGAATATGTCTACAGTAAGGCTAGAAGGTAGTAGACATACCTGCACTAGCTCTGATTGCTAGCATGCTAAAAAAAGAAATGTAGCCATGGTGGCACGTGTTATGGGAGGCTAGAGACCTGAGTATGTACCTAAAGTCTCAGATGGGATCATCCCCCTTGGTGCTACCACCAGGCAAGGGAAGGAGAGGGTATTTTTACTAAAATTCCCTAGTATACACAGACCTTAGCCTTTTAAGTTCCTACTACCTGCATAGACACAACATTGGGAGAGGGTAGGAGCATATTTGAGAGAGGGACAGCAAGGGGATGTGCAGGCGAATAGCAACTGAATGGAAGAGGAGAGAAAATAAAATAGCCTATAATCCTAAAACAGAAGAAAGCAACATACTGAGCAACAACAACAACATAAAAGAATAAAACATGAAAAAGTTGACTACCTTTAAAGAATTAAAATAGATAAAAATGAAAACATTTTACAACATCCATCTACAGAGGTAAGTTTTAAAAGCCACTTCACCCATAAATGGGTGGAACACACTCAGCTCTTACAAGGCAGGAGTGGTAAAAGTCCAAGTACCACTAGAAATAGTCCAACTTTTCAAAATCTAAGGGAATCATTAGTTCTGTATAGCACAAGGCAGCCTAGGAATAACTGACTCATTAAAACAAAGAAAAATGCCTGTGATTGGTTAAGCTGTATCTGCACCAGACGGTGTGAGATGTCTGTGCTCTAGATTCTGTTTAAAAACTGGGAATCATTTACATGCATCTAAGGAGGGATTCTTTATTGCACTGTAAAAGGCTTGTTAATCTGAACATTATGGAACATTGGAAAGGAAATTCTTCATCACTTCTGTAGCTGCATCACAAGCAGCTAAGCACTTCACCATTGGACACTGCACTGGGGAAGTAATACAACTAGAATAATATTATGATCAGCTGGTTGGTGTGATGTGTGTACCATGGGCCTCTCCTGGATGGAATCAGAATGGCTAAACTGTGCATCATGACCCCTATTCTAAGAGCAGTTAATGGAGATTCTTCAGCATGAGTGGCAGAGACCTGTTTTGGGAGCAGGCAGCTGGGGATTCTATCCCTGTGAAGTTCCACATAGAATCAGTCTGCAGCACAATGGTAAAAGTCAAGCTCCAAGTGGACTTCGACTTGTACTTTCACAGAGTACATGGTGCTGAATTTCTTTAAAAAAGTGAAGTAGCACCAGTTTATCGTCAGTTACTAGATGGATAATCCTAAATGAAATGTTAATGATCAACCTGAAAATCACCTACTCTAGTTACAAGTAACACTTAGGATGTCCTGAACTGAAAGAAGTTAACAGAGAAAAAAAGGCTATTTTTCTCTTTTTCCAGTTTCTTCACTAGTTGACATCAGTTTGAAAATAGTCATTTTGGCCCTGATCCAACCAAGCACTTAAGCATATTCTTAACTTTAAGCAGGTCTTTCCGCTTCATATGATCTGATTCTATAGCCACTGAAGTCAATGGCAAAATGCCCATTGATTTCAGTGATTCAGGATCAAAACAATAGACAGTTAGTTAGTTCTTCCTTGGGGCTTGGTCATGCTGAAGTCAATGGCAAAATTCCCAGAGACATCAGTGGAGCAGGATTGAGTCCTTGGATATAAACATCAATCAAGGATCCCAAAAGACCCTTCTTTTTTAAAGGATTTACATATGTGCAATCAGGAAACACTAATTAAACACTAACTACCAGAAACTGGGATTTAAAAAATATCACATTCAAGTTGCCAGCATCCTCTTAAGCTTCAAAACACTTCATGGGTTCAGTCATGAAAAGAGCACAGTAAAATTAGCTTTTTGGGTACAGTTCTCTGTGTATTTTGAGTCATATGTACTTAACTGAGAAACAAATATTTACCGCTTTCAGTGCAGCAGGAAGCAAGTACAGCTGTGGAAGAGCAAGCTGAATTCCCCTTTGCCTCATGTATTATGACACAATTCTCAGTAATGGTGGAGGATGGTGTATGAAGTTGAGGTAATGTGGTTTAATTTTCATCACCTCTCTGAACTGGCAATGCTATCAGTTAGAAAAATTCTGTTTTGTATATTGAGCAAGCTGGCTATGGAATTGACTGAGGACAAAGAAATATGAAATATCCTGACAACATTTTTGATATGCTCATTTTTCCAACCATTACCACTTTAACATAGCAGTAAATGGCAAAATCTTGTACTTACAGCACAAGACTGGAGTCAGGAGATGTAGGTTCTAATCCCATCTCTGCCAGTGCTTTGCTATGTGATCTTTAGTGAGTCACATTACCACTCTGTGCTTCAGTTTTCCCAGCTGAAAAATTGGAATAATAATACTTCCCTGCCTCACAGAGCTGTTGCAAGGTTTAATTAAATAATTTACTTAAAAATCTTTAAGATCTTTGCATGGAAGGTTGCTATAGAAAAGCAAAGAATATGTGTGTTTGACTGTATTTTAATTAATGAATTGAGATTGTTGGAAGATGAATTGCAAATCTGAAACATCCTTTAGTATGTCTTTCCATTTTTATAATGTCATTACTTTCTGCATTATCTCTAGAATGTGTACTTTATTCAAAATACTTGGCTTTTATGTAAGCAGAGTCAGGATGAGCTCTACCCTGACATCTGGTGGTGAATTATGGCGAGGGTGGAAAAGAACTTTGGGGGCTGATCTTGTTTGCATAGGCACACCCACCCGCCTAGCCTGGGACAATAGCAACTGAAAGTGGTTACTTTGGCTGGTGTGGGATCCCCAGTTTCTCTGTTATTGGGGCAGGAAGAATAAAGTGTTGTTACCCTGATTCTGTGAATCAAGGCCAGTGGAACTGTTGTATGACAGAGGGACTCACCATTAACTAAGTAGCACTCGCTAGACGAGGGGCATGGGTTACAAAACCCAGTAAATTGAGAAAGGTTGGGGATAGGCATGTGTACCTGATGGTATGAGCTGCCTATTGAGGACCTGAAACACCAATTGCACTACCCCCCCCCCCCCCCACTTCCACTGTTGAATAACAGAGCTAATTTTGCTTCATTAGGAGTCTAGCTAGAGATTGATGTGCTGAATTCACTTTGGGCCAATAGTGCACCAGCACTGGGGCTCCCCTACTACAAGCTGAAATCACTGAAAGAGCTAAAATTGCTGAGCTGAGATCACTGAGTGTGGTGTTAACTAGTGGGGGAGCCTGAAGATATATTGCTAAGCAGCTGGCAGCGTGGAGCAGTTTGTGGGATGGTTGGAGCAGCCTACGGAACAGTGAGCTGAGCAGTTTGCGGTGGCAGCTGGAGCAGTTCATGGGATGGCTGGTGGAGTGGGGCAGCTGGCAGAGCTGAGCAGTTTCTGGGATGGTTGGAGCGGACCACAGAACAGCAAGCAGAGCAGAGCAGTTTGCGGGGGCGGCTGATAGAGCGGAGCCATTCGTGGTGAAGGCTGCAGCAGAACTCCACGGAGAGGTGGGGCAGTCGGCCTTGGACCACGTAAGGTACCCTGTGTGCCCCCCCCATTTCCACCCAGGCTGGGGAGGGGGGGTAAAACTCTGGGGCGGCACTGACCAGGGGCAGAGACTTTTGGGTTGCTGGACTTTGGGGTGATTGGACTTCAGACCCTGAGGGGAAAAGGACACTGCCAAACTTACTTGGAGGTGGGTCTTTTGCTCATGGTTTGTGTTATGAATCCTGTTTGTGGTGTTTCCCCAACATAATGCCGCATTGTTTCCCTCCTTTATTAAAAGGCTTTTGCTACACTCAGACTCTGTGCTTGTGAGAGGGGAAGTATTGCCTCCTAGAGGCGCCCAGGGGGTGGTATGTAATTGTCCCAGGTCACTAGGTGGGGGCTTGAGCCGGTTTTGCATTGCGTTACTGAAATGGAACCCCTAGATACTGAACCTGGCCCTTGTTGCTGCCAACTCAGAGGGGCAGAAGGGTTACATTTAAAATGTTTGAGATATGCCTTCCTGGACTATTTAGAGACTATTTTAACATTTGATAATTTCTCTGCAATCCTGTTAATCAAACTGAATCTTTAATTGTATAAGAGGTAAGGAATCTGGGGTTTGATACTGTGTGTCTGGAAATCAACAGGAATATTTCTGTTGACTTCAATGGGCTTTGAAATAGGCCATTGATCAGTTAAGGGAAAATTGTAACGTTGCTAGAGGTCCCATGTATGGGGCACTGCATCCCAGGAGCGGACCAGGAAGCCAACTGAGACACAGGCCTGGTCTACACTACGACTTTAATTCGGATTTATCAGCTTTAATTCGAATTTACCCTGTAACCGTCCTCACAACGACGCTATTTATTTCGATGTAAAGGGCCCTTTAAATCGATTTCTGTACTCCACCCCGACGAGCGGAGTAGCGCCAAAATCTATTTTAACACTTCGAATTAGGGATAGTGTGGCCGCAATTCGATGGTATTGGCCTCCGGGAGCTATCCCACAGTGCATCATTGTGACCGCTCTGGACAGCAATCTAAACTCGGATGCACTGGCCAGGTAGACAGGAAAAGCCCCGCGAACATTTGAATTTCATTTCCTGTTTGCCCAGCGTGGAGAGCACAGGTAACCACAGATAGCTCATCAGCACAGGTAACCATGCAGGCTGATAATCGAAAAAGAGCACCAGCATGGACCGTGAGGGAGGTACTGGATCTGATCGCTGTATGGGGAGAGGATTCAGTGCTTGCAGAACTTCATTCTAAAAGACGAAATGCAAAAACTTTTGAAAAAATCTCCAAGGGCATGATGGAGAGAGGCCACAATAGGGACTCTGAGCAGTGCCGCGTGAAAGTCAAGGAGCTCAGACAAGCGTATCAAAAAACAAAGGAGGCAAACGGTCGCTCCGGGTAAGAGCCGCGGACATGCCGCTTCTACGCCGAGCTGCATGCAATTCTAGGGGGGGCTGCCACCACTACCCCACCTGTGATCGTGGATTCTGGGTCGGGGATAGTCTCATCAGCGACGCCTGAGGATTCTGCCGATGGGGGAGAGGAGGAGGAGGAGGATGAGGATGAGCTTGCAGAGAGCACACAGCACTCCGTTCTCCCCAACAGCCAGGATCTTTTTCTCACCCTGACTGAAGTACCCTCCCAAGCCTCCCAAGCCAGTACCCAAGACTCTGACCCCATGGAAGGGACCTCAGGTGAGTTTACCTTTTAAAATATAAAACTTGTTTTAAAAGCAAACGGTTTTTAATGATTACTTTGCCCTGAGGACTTGGGATGCATTCGCGGTCAGTTCAGCTACTGGAAAAGTCTGTTAATGTGTCTGGGGATGGAGCGGAAATCCTCCAGGGACATCTCCATGAAGCTCTCCTGGAGGTACTCCGAAAGCCTTGCCAGAAGGTTTCTGGGCAGTGCATCCTTATTCCCTCCTCCATGGTAGGACACTTGACCACGCCATGCTTGCAGCAAGTAATCTGGTATCATTGCCTGACAAAGCCTGGCAGCGTATGGTCCCGGTGTTTGCTGGCATTCAAGCAACATCCGTTCTTTATCTTGTTGTGTAATCCTCAGGAGAGTGATATCACTCCTGGTAACCTGGTTGAAATACGGGAACTTAATTAAGGGGACAGAGGTGGCCGTTCCTACTGGGCTGTTTGCCTGTGGCGGAAAATAAATCCTTCCCTGCTGTTAGCCAAGCACAGATGGGAAATTGGCCCTGAGTTTTTCGCGTTTGGCTAGCAGGGAACTTCCCTGTTACCAGCCACGCGGTGGGGGGAGGGGTACCGTGATCATCCCAGAGAATTCATGGCGGGAGGGGGGCGGCGGGGGGCGGCGGGGGGGGGGGGGGTGGTTAGTTTGGTGCCTGCAGGGATCTTCCCTGATACCAGCCACGCGGTGGGGGGGAGGGGTACAGCGATCATCCCAGAGAATTCATGGCGAGAGGGGGGGTGGTTAGTTTGTTTTCTGCTGCTGCTGCTGAATGTTAACAGAAAAACCGCAGCACTCTACAGGCTATGCTTGGTATGTGGGAAAGGAGGGCGCAGAAGCTGTAAAACAATGGCTTACCATGGCCGCATGCAAGCCGAATTCTGTTGCCCAGACCTGTGATCTCTAGCAGCAAAGCCACAGGCACTCAGCATTAAGAGGCAAAATGCGACCTTGCACAGAAATCACATGTGCTATGTAATGTCAATAGTGTTGGTCACCGTGAAAGAGTATAAGCATTGTTCTGCAAAATGTAGCTTTTTAAACAATTCTCTCTTTTTTCCCCTCCCTACAGCAGCTGCAAATTCCTCAAGCATCCCTCTCCATCCCGAAGGTTATCACAGATAAGGCGTCGTAAGAAGAGAACGCGAGACGAGATGTTTTCTGAAATTATGGAATCCAGCCGCAGTGACAGAGCTAATCTGAATGAGTGGAAGGAAACAGTTTCAAAGTATAGGAAAGAAGCCAGTGAACGTGAGGACAGGAGGGACCAACGTGAGGACATGAGGGACCAACGTGAGGACAGGAGGGACCAACGTGAGGAGAGGAGGGACCAACGTGAGGACAGGAGGGACGCTCGAGATGAGAGGTGGCGGCAGGAAGACCAGAGGAGCAAGGATGCAACGCTGGGGCTGCTGCGTGAGCAAACAGACATGCTCCGGCGTCTGGTGGAGCTTCAGGAACGGCTGCTGGAAAACAGACTGCCGCTTCAGCCCCTGTTCCACCCTCCCCCTCCCCATGTTCCGTATCCTCCTCACCCAGACGTGTAAGAACACGGGGGGGGGAGGCTCCGTACACCTTCCCATTCCACCCCAGTAGACAGCCCAAGCAAAAGGCTGTCATTTTTTTAACCTTTTCTTTGTGGCTTTTTCCTTCCCAGCAATCCTCCTCCCAAATACCACCCGGGTTCCCTCCCTCTTTTTCTAATCTATTAATAAAGAATAAATGATTTTTAAATGATAGTGACTTTATTTGGTTTGAAAGAAAGCTGGGGGAAGGGGGAGGGTGGGTTCCTTACAGAAAATGAGTCAATAAAGGGGGCGGGTTTTCATGAAGGAGAAACAAACAGATATTTCACACTGTAGCCTGGCCAGTCATGAAACTGGTTTTTAAAGCTTCTCTGATGCACAGCGCTTCCTGGTGTGCTCTTCTAATCGCCCTGGTGTCTGGCTGCGCGTAATCAGCAGCCAGGCGATTTGCCTCAGCCTCCCACCCCGCCATAAAGGTCTCCCCCTTACTTTCACAGAGATTGTGGAGCACACAGCAAGCAGAAATAACAATCGGGAGATTTCTTTGGCTGAGGTCAGAGCGAGTCAATAATGATCGCCAGCGACCTTTTAAATGGCCAAATGCACATTCTACCACCATTCTGCACTTGCTTAGCCTGTAGTTAAACAGCTCCTGACTCCTGTCCAGGCTGCCTGTGTACGGCTTCATGAGCCATGGCATTAAGGGGTAGGCGGGGTCCCCAAGAATAACTATTGGCATTTCAACATCCCCAACGGTTATTTTCTGGTCCGGAAAGTAAGTCCCTTGCTGCAGCCCTTTAAACAGAGTAGTGTTCCTGAAGACGCGAGCGTCATGAACCCTTCCCGCCCAGCCTGCGTTGATGTTAGTGAAACGTCCCTTGTGATCCACAAGTGCTTGCAGCACCATTGAAAAGTACCCCTTGCGGTTTATGTACTCGGTGGCTTGGTGCTCCGGTGCCAAGATAGGGATATGGGTTCCGTCTATCGCCCCACCACAGTTAGGGAATCCCATTGCAGCAAAACCATCCACTATAGCCTGCACATTTCCCAGAGTCACTAACTTTCGTAGCAGCACCTGAGTGATTGCTTTGGCTACTTGCATCACAGCAGCCCCCACAGTAGATTTGCCCACTCCAAATTGATTCCCGACTGACCGGTAGCTGTCTGGCGTTGCAAGCTTCCACAGGGCTATCGCCACGCGCTTCTCAACTGTGAGGGCTGCTCTCATCTTGGTATTCTGGCGTTTCAGGGCAGGGGACAGCAAGTCACAAAGTTCCATGAAAGTGCCCTTACGCATGCGAAAGTTCCGCAGCCACTGGGAATCGTCCCACACCTGCAACACTATGCGGTCCCACCAGTCTGTGCTTGTTTCCCTTGCCCAGAATCGGCGTTCCATGGATAGAATCTGCCCCATTAACAACATGATCTCCAAAGCACCGGGGCCCGTGGTTTCACAGAATTCTGTATCTGTGTCCGTGTCCATGTCCTCATCATGCTTGTCGCTGCGCTGCCGCCGCCGCTGCCTCCTCGCCTCGTTTTTCTGGTCCTGGCTGAGCATAAACTCCACGAGAACGCGCGAGGTGTTTACAATGTTCATGACTGCTGTCTTGAGCTCAGCGGGCTCCATGCTTGCCATGGTATGGAGTCTGCAGTGTTCACCCACCCAGGAAAAAAGGCGCGAAAATGGTTGTCTGCCGTCCGTTGCTTTCATGCAGGGAGGGAGGAGGGAGGGAGGAGGTGAGGCTGTACCCAGAACCACCTGCGACGATGTTTTTTGTCCCATCAGGCACTGGGACCTTAACCCACAATCCCAATGGGCGCGGGAGACTGCGGGAACTATGGGATAGCTATGGGATAGCTACCCACAGTGCAACGGTGCAGAAATCGACGCTAGCCCCGGTACTTGGACGCACACCACCGAATTAATGTGCTTAGTGTGGCCGCATACATTTCGACTTTATACAACCTGTTTTTCAAATCCGAATTATATAAATTCGGATTAATCCCGTAGTGTAGACATACCCACAGTCTGCCTCCTGCTTTCTGCCCCTGTGCTCTGTGGATGGATGTACCCTATGAGCCAATCAGATTGACAGTGTGATGGCTCCACCCACTTCCTGCCCCTGACTGCTAATTCTCTCTCTCTCTCTCTCTCACACACACACCCCTGCGCAGGAAGGGGAGTAGTGGTTCTGACAATCAGGTGGCCTTTATTGCAGAATGACAGAAAGAAGATGCAATATTGATGTAAAAAATCCATGAAAAGGAGACCAGAGTTGGTCAGCTTTATAAACCTGCGGATTCTTGTGAAATGAGCTTGAAGCTCCAGTCCAGTTCCTTCAGGTGACCACCATGGCAGCTAACACAGATGGAAATTCTTGATGGCAGTAGGGCTGGTTGGAAAAATCTCAAAACATTAAAAGTTTTGATGAAAAATTGCAAAAAAAAATTCACAAAATTTCAAACTATTCAAAAATCAGCTTTGATTTAAAAATAATGTCAGTACAATCTTTCTGAGAATTATTTTCCCACTTTTTGACTAGCTGGGCCATTCAGTCCTTGGCCTCTGTGCTAAGACAGCCAATGGTCCAGCAAGACTGAACTATCCTGCAATGTGTAGAAACTGTTCCCTATAGGACAGGGTTGAAATATATTGGTGAGAGCATAAAGGAAAGCTTGTGCTGTGCCTGCCAGAGCTAAACCTGCTCTCTGGATAAACACAGGACTTTGTTCTCCATAGCTATCAATACGATGCTTTATACCAGCTTTAAATCTCCACAGAAATATGAAAAACCAATAAACCAATCTTGATATTTTTAAGTTTCACCTTAAGAATTTCAGAAGCGTATTTTAAAAAAAAGGAATCTGGGGCCAAATTCTAATTGCTTTACTCAGACAAATGGCCCCATTCCTTTTAGTCGGACTACTGATTTCAGTTGGTAAATGTCAGTGAGTGTGTACACCTTGATTTCAGTATGTGAATACACTATTAAGGGGAGAATGCTTTAGCTCCCTTCCTGCAGGATTCAGTTTAAAACAAAAACAACAATCACTGGTTTACTTCTCATCCCACTTAGGGTATGTGTGCGTCTTAGTGTGGGTAGATACACGTGCTAGCTTTCCTCAAGTTAGCATGCTAAAAATAGCTGCACAGCTGTGGAGGCATGAGCCACGTCTCAAGCTAGCCACCTGAGCGCTGTCGTGCCCAACCACTTGGGTACATACTCAGGCTGCCAACCCATGCCACTGTGGCCATGCTGCTGTTTTTAGTGCACTAGCACTAGCTAGCACATGTCTATCTACCTGCGCTTAGACCCACATCAGTGCATGCCTCTCATGCTCTATTTGTCTTGTTTGTGCAGTGAGGGCCAGCCAGACTCAAAGCCTACTGAGATCAATGGGAGTCTTTCCACTGATTTCAGTGGGCTTTGCATCATATCCTAAGCCCCCAGCCCAGTAAAGCATATAAGCAATTGACTTCAATTCACCTGCTTAAAGTTAAGCACATGCATACATGATTTGCTGTTTCAGGTTCTAAGTGAGGGGAATATGGAAACTTTGATTTTGTTCTTTTTTATTTATTTACAGCTATCATCAGTTACTGGAATCCCCAGAATAAAATCTAAAATGTGAAAAGGCAGGGAGATTTTAAGGGCTAACCTCAGTGACAAAGCTTATAATATATACACAAGGTTTTTTTACGGGTGAGTGTAGCACTTTAATATGAAATAGGCAGGCAAAATCTGTCCAGAACAGTTGGATTTCAATGAAATATTGGAATGACATTGCAATTGTATGCAGTAATATTTACTGTCTGTGGTAAGACTGTCAAATGCAAGAAGTCTGATAATTTTCTAAGGCATTTGCATTCAAGAGCCAATAACCAACAGGACTGTATTGTCTATCATCCTTTAGCCCAGACAAAATAGGTTTTTTTTAATATCTATCTCCCTATGGTATTTATATATCACACATCACTGACAGCCAGATTTTAATACCCCTGCTCTCACTCAATCATGAGAGGTTTCCTTGGAAGAAATGGGATTGCTTGTGGAGTGAGGTACTACTCAGTGTGAGTAAGGGTATCAGAATCTAGCCCTGTAGTATTTAGGTGCTAAGATTCCTCTACTAAATCACACTCTACCAGGGACAAATCATATAAAAAAAGTTAAGCTAGGGGGGAAATGAATCTTATTTGATAGGACAAGAAAGGGTGTCCCAAATAATTTTTGTGTAGACACTAAAGCACTATAATTTGCAATCAGTATAAATAAGGATGCAAACTGTTGCTAGGGGATGTCACGGAGTTGGGGGAGACAAGGCCCTGCACCACCGGCTTCCTGCAATTCACCATGACTCTTAGCCAGCCAGTAAAACAGAAGGTTTATTTAGATGACAGGAACACAGTCCAAGACAGGTCTTGCAGGTACAGACAACAGGACCCCCTCAGTCAGATCCATCTTGGGGGGCCAAGGGAGGCCAGGAGATCTGTCTGGCCTCCCCTCCATTTTCCCAGCCAGCTCCAAACTGAAACTCTCCAGCCCCTCCTCTCCCTTTGTCTCTTTCCCTGGCCAGGAGGCCACCTGATCTCTTTGTTCTCCAACACCTTCAGTTGGCACCTTTGCAGGGGAGGGGCCCAGGCTATCAGTTGCCAGGAGACCGGGTGTCGGCCATTCTCTGTGCAGTCCCTTGTGCACCCCTGCTATCTAGGGCTCTGCAACAATTGCACACCCTTATCCCACCACCAAGATACTTAAGAAATGCATTGGGGAAACTGAGGCACCCACACGGTATTTAGAGAAAACATTAAGAACATTCCCAGTTCGTCACAGGCGGCAACACCCAGACCTATTTAACCTGGTAAATTATTGTGTAAAATCTAAATGCTATGGGCCAGACCAGGCTCTGTAATCCACTAAGTTTCTTTAGAAGTGGGTGCTGTTGTAGTTTCCCTGATCACTGGTTTAAACCATGTTTAGTCTTAAAGTGAATCTCTCCAAGTTACATATGGCAGTACTCAGGGAACAAAGAAACCATCCTGAGCTTGCAAAACTGCATCGGCAAAAGCAAGCTGAGTTCTACTTATCTAGCAATGTACGTTTACTGCAACCATCACCACTGTATCTGTGCACCTAACAATTTTATTACAAGTGAACACAAGAAGATCTCTGCGCTTCACTCTCTTTCCCCATTCTGCAGGTAGTTATGAAAGGCCAGTGCATCTTTGATCTTGTTGGAAATGAGCAATTGTTACATTCTTCTCACTATCACTTAAAATAATAAATAGCAGTTAGAAATGATTGAGTCTGTTACTCAGGGTTTTTAGAACCCACAGCAGGGGTAATTTAACTGTTTCTCCTTGGGCAGCGTCAGGAATAAATCAATGGGCACACAGCAATTCCATCTGATGAAAGATTAATGCAAGTAAGCGTGCTTTATCCAAAACTGAAGTTGATTAGATTTAAGCACACAAAGACCTAAGAAATAGGTTTAGAACATTCCAAATGCTTACCTAAAATTTGGAACGATATTGAGTAATTAACAGCAGGTATGCAGTGGCCAGTAGCTCACCCCCCAGGGAGAAAAGGTGTCAGGAAAAACGTCTCACAAGATGGCTTCAGAGGACTGCTTTAAAGTACACTATATTCGCTGAGTTTTTGTAACTAACTTTTACAAAACACATAGGTTAGAGAGACTCCTATTAAATTATTACTTTTTAAATGTTTAATAAACTATTTATTAACAAACATTTTAAACAATTTTAATAATAATACTTTTATATTAAAGGCTCTTACATTTAAGGATTTTGGTTACTTAACTTTTTTAGTTTTAGTTGTTGACTTGTTTTATTTTAATTAGCAGAAACTGCCAGCTAGTTTTGACCTTGCCTCTAAAAGCCGGCTTTCAAATTAATCCTATCCTATCCTATTCTATTTTATTAACTCATGGTGGCTGAATGCACATAATATGGTTGTAATTAGTTTGATCACATTCTGGGGTACATACACCCCTGAAATCCAGGGCAACAGGTCATATTGGCTGATACCTGGGGACAGATCTCTCTCTCTTTCCCTTGCTATTGACAGTTCCTCTTAGCTGTTGAACACACTTGCTCTCTAGAGCTCCCTCTAGAGGTTGGAAGAAACCACCACTAGTTACAAAGCGTAGCTTTAGCAACTGTAACAAATACCAAAATACTGCATTACTTACTTTACAAGGGTTCAAAGTGGTGGAGGAAAGGAATAAGAGCTGTAAAGTTTTCAACCCAAAGGGTCTGTTCTTGTCCCTACTGAAGACAATGGCAAATGCCCGATTGACTTTATTGATTCAGGATCCAGCCATAGGATGGGTTTATTTGATAGCTAGAGGGGAATAAAATAGAAGAGATTTCCCATGACAAAGCAATTAACAAGAAACAAAGGTTCAGTTCTTAGATATCATCCCAGCATCAACTATATATCCCTCTCAAAGGCAGCCTCATCTCCAGACCCTGCAGCAATTTTAATTAAATATTTCCTTTCTAGTCTAGTATTGACTTTTGTTAAATTGCAAGAATTTAAAGAGTTGGCTGTTAAATCTGAAGCTCGATAATTGATAGAAGGAAGTAACAAGCTTGCATGGTTGCTGCCGATTAAAATTCCATTAAAAACAAAACACAACAAAAGCAACACCCTTGGGAAGTTGAGGCCGATGTCGATTTAGATTTGTATATCATAGGAGTTTAAAGGGTTAAAATATTGTTACTATAAATACTGTCATGTTTTGTTTGCTTAAAAATAGTTAAAACTTCTCATTTTGTTGCAAACACATGACTGCCAACCACAAATCTCAATAAATCATGAGTCAAGCCCCCGAAATTAATGAGAATGATGCTAAAATCAAGTTAAAAACAATAATTTGGGGTTCTTGCCTTCTGCTTTTCAGCATTTAGGATTCACTGGGGACACATTTTTCAAGGTTTTCTCTGCAACTATGAAGGCTAGAAACTTGTTTTGTAATGAAAGCTGAGCTTCTCATATATCCACGTGATTCTAGCAACTGTAGCTTCAAAAATACCATTTATCACGGGACTTCATCATAAAAAAACGACACTGTTGTTGATCATCTAGTATGTTAATGGGGAAGGGAATTAGATTTGCTTTTCTTTTTTTAACCTAACGGTGCTTTTTAACTTTTCAAAAACTTTTCCCCCCTCTTCGGTATTCCTGCTTCCATTGCCTGTCTCCCCTCTGCTGCTCTTTGGAGCTAGTGAAGCTTCCAAGTTGCGTACCCCTCGGCACTTTGCCCAGAGACGAACAGGAGTTGGAGGGCAGAATGGTTGAGTTTCAAAATCCATCGGAGAACTGATGAGATAGGTGAGAAGACAGTCAATAAGGGACAGCGGCAGCCCACGCTAGAGAGAGTGTGGATCTAAAATGGGAGTTGTCCAGATGTGATCAGTGTAGAAAGGATTGGGGGGCCGGAGGGGCGCAATGACAGAAGGAAAAGAAAATCAATAAAAACAAGGAGCGATCACCCGCCCCAGCCCTATTGCATCACCCGATGAAAGCAACAGGAGGCACCACATTATTTCCCTCCTCACCCTTCCCCAAGTATTTATGTTTGATGCTTCCCTTAAATCAATGTGTTGTGTATCATCCCTGGGGTTGTTCACAGCCAGCCGCAGGTGCCCGAATCGAACGCAGGCCACGAAAACACTCCGCATATGGATCCCAGAACCTGGCCTTTGAGTGGGAAATCTGACACGTGCACAGCTGCCGATTTTCTGATCGAAGTGCATAAAAGCAGGGCATTAAAAGTATGTATTTAAGCCAGTGGTGGGCAACCTGCCGCCTGCCGGCCGCTAGACAGTTTGTTGACATTGACCGCCCGCAGGCACGGCCGCTGGCAGCTCCCAGTGGCCGCGGGGCCGCGTTTCGGTCACGGGAAGCGGCGGCCAGCATGTCCCTGCATGTAGGTTAGAGAGATACTGAGGGCGCAGAAAAAACATTGCCAACTTTTATGTGTATCTATTTTATGGTTACCCTCTATTGCTTGTAAATATGCTTTTAAAAATCTGAACGTGATTCTTCCCGGGCCGATTCTCTTCCCCCTCCCAATTTGGCAATTTGTTACTCCGCTCCCTGTGTCGCTGAAGGAGCAGAAATTAACATGACCCTTTTTGCGTAGCTTCACTGGACACCTTTCAATTATCATGTCATCAGGGAGATGCACAACGTCGGACATGGTGCGTACAAGGAAACCAGCTACTCGTGACCTGAAACCGGAGGCTCAAACATTCGTTCTTCGTGGGGCCCACACAAATGGTGGTTATTGTTTTGTGTGGGCGTGTGTGGGGGTGCGGGGGTCATGTACAGACTAAAAGACATGCTTATTGTCTGGACCAAAGTATCTCTTCCATTTTCGGATGATGGCAAGACTGTGAAGAAGGGATAAAAACAAACTCATTTGCTACTCGATATCTGTATGATACTCAACTTTCTTAGCTGTAAATCGAAACGTGTGTAAATTCACCGGGTAGAAAAGCAACTTAATTATTACGGCTGGTGGGAAAATTTCAGTGAAAACAAATCTTCAGTGAAAAACGAAAATGAGGATTTTCATGAACATGCCTCCCCCCACCCCGCTTTCCATCTAGTTCAGCTAAATATTACCTTACGGGGTGGGGTCACGCAGATCAGAGAAAAGGAGCTAATCCACTGTGGGTATGCGAAATGTAGGGGGATGAGGATTTGCTGCAGGCTGGAGCTTGCACGCTATTTACAAGAGCAACAGAGGGTCCTGTGGCACCTTTAAGACTAACAGAAGTATTGGGAGCATAAGCTTTGTGGGTAAGAATCTCACTTCTTCAGATGCAAGAGAAGAAGTGAGGTTCTTACCCACGAAAGCTTATGCTCCCAATACTTCTGTTAATCTTAAAGGTGCCACAGGACCCTCTGTTGCTTATTACAGATTCAGACTAACACGGCTACCCCTCTGATACCTATTTACATGCTTGTTGTTCTTCCCCATGCCCTGGAAATAAGGCCTCTTCTCCTTCTTACACATTTCCTGATACACTGCTGACAGGAGAATGCATTTGCTAGGAAGCGTGGAAGCTGCATTTATGTTTTACATGTAATTGGGCATGATTACTGCTGGATGAGCCAATATAGTGTAGACGCAAATCTCTGAGGCGATGTAAACGTAGGTGCTTCTGTACAGGTATCTATTTGTGTGTGAGATGCACACACGCACAAATGTACTGTAATTTCATGCACCTTTGTACCCAGCATACGCGCTCCATTTATTCTAAATTGCACAGCCCTATTCTCTCTCTCTCTATACACACGCATATATGATTGTTCATAGGTATTGCGCATGTGGTTTAGTATGTGCCATGCATTTATGTCGTGTGAGTGTATGACTGAGTGTATTTGCACGTGTGTGCTTTGGCTGTGTATGATTGCACAACTAATGCAGGCACGTGTACTTTTGTGTGTGTGTGTTTGCGCGCGCGTGTGTGTGTACAGTGCAAGAGTCCTCCTGCTAAAGGCGAGCCTCAGCATATATATGTACGTGGCATACGTTCGCACCAGCATGGTAAAGTGCCGCTGGGTGATCTATGTGAAATACCTCGGGGGATTTTATTACGTGCCTTTTTTGATTGACGCCCCTCCTGCTTCTCTTCAGCCCGGAGGTCTCTGCCAATTCCTCTCCACACCCGCCGGCTCTGTTGGCTGAGGAGCCAGACAGAGCGCAACGGGACGGATTCGAGTAAACGAAAGTCCCAGCACCAGTCCAGCGCGCAGGACTCGCTGCTGATCGCTCGGACTCCGCGGGTACAGCATACAGCTCTTCGCACAACCCCGGGAAAAGGCTCTGCGGGAGCAGCGCGCCCCGGCGGGGCGGGGCGGAGCAGCAGCTCAGCTACAAGGCGAAGAGAAACCAGCCGAAGTTGCAGCAAAGAGCCTCGGGAGCCATCTGCTGCGCGCGGAGCCCGCTGCAAGGGATTGCTCGGGGGACGCGCTTTCCCTTTGCCCCAGCACTTGTTGCTTCACCCGAGACCTAGCTCTGCGGCGGCCCTTTGAAGCCCGGGGGTGCTAACAACCTCTCCGAATTTGCTGCCCCCCGCCCCGCCGCCGATCCTGGTGCAGCCCGGCCGCCTCGCTGGGACGCCGTGGAAATATTTTTGCAGCCGTGAGGCGATTTGTAGGCTTTGATCCAGCTGAGCGCTAAGCGGCGCCCGCAGACTTCGGGGAAGGGGGTCAAGGGGCGCTCGGGACTGGAGCTGCGGCTGTGGCCTCTCTGTGTGTGTGTGTGTGCTTGGTCGCTATTGTCTTTAACCTCGGGTCACCCTGTTTGCTCGGCCGCGTTCCCTCCCTTTGGCTGCGAGGAGAGACGTCAACTGCAGCCGCAGCAGCGTTTTGTAAAAGGGCGCCGCGCTCCTCCTGCTAAAAGTTACCGGATTAATTATTGCAAAGTCTCCCCCTCCCCCAACTCTCCTGCCTCTCTCCAGGTCACAGATCAAAAGAGTAAAGAGCTGCCACCAGCTCCAGCAGTCGGAAGGGTCCTATCCCGGCGGCACCTGCTAGTGCCAGGGTTTCCCTCCCCACCCCCAGCTCGCGCGTGGTGCTTGCAGCGAGCAGCAAAGAATGGGATTAGCTGCCCAAAGCCCGTGTTAGACCCGAGCCAGTGAGCTGGACGAGAGGGGACAGGACCGCAAAAGACTCGTTCTCCGCCCGCCGCTTGCACGCGATCCCAGCGCTCCCGGCGGACTGCCCCGCGGGCTCCCTCCGGGGATGGAGGTGCAAGTTGGACTTGGCAGCGTGTATGCCCGGCCGGCGGGCAAGACGTTCCGGGGAGCGTTTCAGAGCCTGTTCCAGAGCGTCCGCGAGGTGTTCCAGAGCCCGGGCGCCGGCCCGCCGAGAGAGGAGCCGGGCACCAGCCCCCAACCTTCCTCCTCCGCCCAATGTCAACCCGGTGCCCGCCTGCAGCAGCAGAGCCCCCGGCAGCAGCAGCCGGGCTCCCCCGCGTACCTGGCTCTAGAGGAGCATCCCCAGGGCCAGTGCGTCCGGACGGCCAAGGGGCTGCAGCCTGAGGACGGGGGCCCGGCTGTCACCCCCTCCTCGGCCCTGTCCCTGATGAGCTCCGCTTTCCAGGGCTGTTCCGGGGACCTCAAGGATATCCTGGGCGAAGCGGGCACCCTGCAGCTCCTGCAGCCGGAGGCCCAGGCAAGGGGCAGCCGCGCCGAGGTGGCTGGGGCCAAGGAGGACTTTCTGGGGGACAGCGCCAAGGAGCTGTGCAAAGCCGTGTCCGCCTCCATGGGCTTGGGGGTGGAGGCGCTGGAGACGCCCGGCGAGCTCCTGCCCCGGGAGGATTGCATGTTCGCCCTGCCCGGCGGGCACTCCCGGGGCGCAGCGGGCGCCCAGCTCGGGGACTGCAAGAACCCAGCGGGGGCTGCGCTCCTGGAGGAGCCGGGCACCAGCCCGGCCTCCTTCAAAGGGCACTCGGCCGCGGGCAGCGGCCCCGGGCCAGGCGAGAACGTCCTGGCCATTGACGTGCCCCACAGCCTGTCCCTGTACAAGGGCTCCCCGGGCCTGGAGGAGCCCGCTGCTTTCCAGGGTCGCGATTACTACAACTTCCAGCTGGCGCTCGCCCCCCACGCCCGCATCAAGCTGGAGAACCCCCTGGACTACGGGCCCGGCAACGCCTGGGCTGCCCAGTGTAGGTACGGGGGGGACATGGCCAGCCTGGCTCCCCATTGCCCTGCCTCGACCCCAGCCTGGCACTCGTTTTTTGCAGAGGAGGGGCAGCTCTACGGCCCATGTGCAGAGGCAGCTGCTGGCCCTTTCGGCTGCGGGCGAAACCAGGGGCCACCGGGGCAAGAAGTAAGCGACTTCCCATCCGACGTGTGGTACCCAGGAGGGATGGTGGGCAGGATGCCCTATGCTGCTGCCTCCGGTTGCATCAAGAGCGAACTCACCCCTTGGATGGAGGGCTATGCCGGGACCTTTGGGGAAATGCGGTAAGTACCCACCGGCGCTTGCGGACGAGGACCCCCTGCCCTGTCAGCACCTTCCCGGCAAAGTCACTCTAGCAAAACTACCTTGTGCATCGGAAGCCAGTACTAAACACCAGTGAATATAGATTACTGTGACAGCAGCGAGCAGACTGTCCCAAAGGAGGCATAGACAGCACGCAGGTGCATATAATATACGAGGTGCCCTGGCTATTTAAGCAATAAGTTACTTATAAAAGTTAGTGGACATTTTCCTCCTTGCATTTGTGAAGTGCTGATTCCCTCTAAAAAGCCCAGACCAAGCTCTTAGGAGAGAGGGCTATAGCTGTTCAATCTGAATTATGAAATGGACTCAGATAATCGAGCACAAAGTATATGGAAGGGGTTTGCTCTTTAAAAGGTGATGGTTTGCATTCAGTGCTTACCCTAGGTCATAACAACTCATAATCTCAGTACACAATTTGATTTGGCTGCCTACATGGAGTAATAGCTTTGTGGTTTTGTTTTTGTTTTACTCTGACTAATATTATAGCACTGCTTCTTGCGACTCATTAGGTGACATTGTACCTGCATTGCTGTTCTAAAAAGCACTACACCATAAGATGATAGAACTAGCCATACTTCTTTTATTACTTACTTTTAAATTAGTTATGTATCTGTTTCCAGAGCACTAACAGGCTGGCACTCAAGTCAGTGCATTTTTAGTATAGAACCCTATTGAATGTCAGATTTAAAAAAAAATCTCTGATCACTAGTCTTCTTTCTGAGTAGAACCCGAGACTAATCACAGCACTGGAAGAAGTTAAACTAAGTGAATTTGCTCTCATAATAATACTTCCTTCAGATTTAAACTCTGTGTTTTTAATGTAGTTAAAGGTGCAATTACTTAAGATTGCATGGTAGAGTACTCTGTATCCTCTGGGTATCCTCTTTAAACAAACAAAAGAAATTGGAAGGGAGTTTTAATATATTTTACAAGAAGGAATTCACTGAGAGTAGTTCCCCCTGGTCCTGTCACGAGATCCGTTAAATCTAGCCCAAAGTAGGAAGTAAACAACTCTGCCTGAAGCAGATCAAAACAACATTGAAGCCATGGGCACCTCAATGCATTGTTAGTCATGGCAAAAAATTTCAGTACCTGATGCTATCACTACAATTAGGGATATAAACCAATGGTGC